>NC_026000.2:126847653-126864640 GCF_000442705.2 Elaeis guineensis
AGCCTTTCAACCTAGGGCCCAACTAGCCCTAGAGTCTCCATGAAGCCCTCATGAATGATGGACCTTGGCCTTAGCCTTGGTCCCCTGGGCCTTGGGCACACCACCTGGATCACAACACCGACAGCATGTGAAGCAGGTTGGGTCAGAGAGCTGGAAAGAGAAGATAGGCTCAGAATCACCTACTCCAAATTTTGGTCTGCACAGCTCATCTAGTCGCCTGCAGTAGCTGAGATGGTAGGCGAGCCGCTTCTCACCCACATAATCTCATGACCTTTCGGATGAGAAGACTCAAATTTTCTGACCTTTAAAGTTGATTGTGTGGAATCTCTGACTCTGGCCTGGAGGCTCTACCCGATGATGGGCTTGGCATTTCTCTTTTGCAGAGTTTTTTTCTTTTTTTTTGGTGGGCCCGAGCCCTTCCCAATATCCAGCTTTGCAATTATGACGATCAAATTGTAAGACGAACAAAGCCAGAAGATTTAAGGCCAAAACAGCTAACTCACGTACTTTGAGGAGTGACTTGGCTGATACCGACATTGAACAGTGCCTGAGCCAACAACAGCTCTTTCAACTCCGAAACCCTGAGGCTTCGCAGAGCTGCCATCTCTTGCTTCAGGTACTCATTCATCGAAGGTCCTTCAATGCAGCCTCTCGAGGTTCATCTTAGGAAGAAAATTTTCAGTCTTCACCTGATGTCTGCGAGATGAAGAGAAACCTCAACTTCAATCGTGCACGATGGAGGGCATACCCAAAAATATCAAGCAGAAGCCTTCCTTCTTCTTCTGTGGAGTCACGTACCACCACCTGCGTGAGTCTGGGTGCTGCTTGAGACTGAAGAGAAAATGAAAGAATGTAATATTCGACGCAATCCTAGCCAACATGCATAATGTGATGAAGCCGCAGATATACCGCCATGCATTCGGCACCACTATACACAGTGATATCTCAAAATAACGGAGACAGTAGACTCGATCACCCTGTCTTGAAACTTCGAGTAGGAATGCAGGAGGTATTTGATATTGATCGTGTAGCATGACTATGTCCCGCTCTATCAACTCTGATTTGAAGCCTAGCGGTGCAAAGTCAGTCTCCATAGTAGCCATCTCTCTCTCGTGCAAGAAAGCCATGAAAAGATAAAGAAGAGAGGAACCTACAAGGAAAAGAGAAAACCAGAACTTAGCAAGGTCCGCATTTAGTTCTGTCTGGGAATTTTAAATAACCTCAGACCTTAACGGAATGTCCAAAAGCCGCCTCCTATTGACATATTAATTACAGGAGATGTGCATCGACAGAAGATTGGCGTATGCACAATACGTGGAGACTGCGAATGAACATGATTGCTGCCGTCGATATGGTAGTTAATACCAATGGCAGGCGAATCACATTTTGTGCTACTTTCAGAGGAATACGTGCAGACGTGCTCCAATTTCTCCCATGCGGATGCAATTTGAATTTTGATCTTTTCAAAATCTGTACGACAGCAGGAGCCAACTTGGATTTTCGCCCTAACTTCAGCTCGACTCATGCTCTGTTTGAAGCATAGCACAAGCTAAGTATCCGCCTGAGCTATTTACTCTAATCAAGTTTCGCAGATACAGCCAAAGGCTGAGCATACATTAAAGACTAAAAAATATGATTTTTATTCATCAAAAGAAAAATAATACATCCATTCCTACGGAGACTCTAGTACAAGACCAGGGGCCTCGGATCACAAAGAATAAAAGAAGAAAATGGCGTGAATCACTCCTCAGAGGGATTGCCAGGGCAGTCGTCTACGAGATGATACTCCTCGATGCCGACAATGCCTTTGGTCTGGATGGCTGCATCGATCTTATCCACCTTGTCTGGAAAATAGGATGTCATTATAAACCGCGACCAGCTATTTGATGACATCGCCTGTAAATCATTGCCCAGACAATCAATTTGAAGATACTTGACAAAGTCAGGAGGAAGATGCACCTGGGCAATGGACTTGCACTTCTCGAAGCCCGTGAAGAACACTACTTTACAAGCTTGGGCTATGATCTTAGCCCCTTCTTTCTCTAACCACCTTCTCCTGCTTTCAGTATGTTTGAGTAAAATCTCTTGATCTACAAATTTATATTAGAAAAGCTTATGATTTATCTTTCTCTCTTTCAACCTCTTTTTTGGGTGCTCCACCTCTGATCCGATCTCTTGGACTCCCAAAAGTGGCTCTAAAAAAAATTGAACTCCCATGGAAGCGAAACATCTGTCCGCTCGAAGAGCTCTCTCTTCTCGGCTCGTCCCTTCGAAGATTCCGGCCCTTTGGGGTGGAGCACCGCTGAGGCTCCTTTGAGAGTGAGTTTCAAAATTCGGAGAACCTCTTCTCACTTCAAGTGTCCTCCTCAAGTGCTCCAGGTCATCATGGCTTCGACGATAGTTTCTCTCAACCTCAGACCTCTATTTTTCAAGGGTTTTAATCCTCCCCTTGAGATCTTCAACCTTCTTGTCGGCCCTAGACTTCTGTTGTTCGAGGGTCTCAATCTATCTTTCAACCTATCGTAATTCTTCATCCCGATGGAGAATCGACTCCTGGGCCTCCTGAAGAGCCTCCTCTGTAAGGTTGAGTTCCTTGACTAGCTCAGTGTTATCCCTCCCCAGACGTTTCAATCGATACTTCAGCAAGTTGATCTTCTCTTTCTCCATCGTCGAAGCATCTAGGTTGGAACTAACAAGGCTCGCCAGACAATGATCATATGTGCAAGGGATCTCAAGGCATTGGCAGATCGTTTCTCCCTCCTTTGTTTATTGAGAAACAACTTTTCGACTGGCAGTAGGAGGTTCCTCAAGTATTCTACCACAGATTGGAAGATCTCTCCTACGGATGAAGCGCGAGGCATCGGATCTGAAGGTCCTGCATGAGCAGTGGATGCAAGAAAATGCCAAACAGGGATCGCCATCTCCGGAGATCTCAGATCTTTCTCTGGGTTGTCGACCGCTTCTTCTATCCACACTTCCTCAATCAGATCTTTTTCAGAGCATTCCTCGATGCTCATCTCTGGTGCCATCTCTATCGGCATCTCGCCGGTCGGGACTTCCTCTAGAGAACCCTGTGGCACAGCTTCTAATGGTTGGGTCGAGAGTTCGATGGTAGGGACAGCATGTTCTTCTTCCTTGACCACAGATCCTATTTCGGCAATCGAAACCACAACTTACCTCCTACGAGACAGAATTTGCTCAAGTCTCTTCATGCACTGTGAATCCATTTTGCTCTAAGAAATTGTGATGGACAATCAGCACAAAAAGATCTGTGGCTACCCATACCTTCAAAGAGCAAATTTAAAGGAGGAAGAAAATGAAAGGCCACCGCAAAGTGATTAAAACCTCAAAGAGACTGTCATCTGAGTGGTCCCATCAGTTACGTCCGTCCGCATTAGTCACATTAGGCTGACATCATCCACCTTAAATGCAACAAAAGCAAGTGTGAAGGCAAAAGCGCTTGGCGTTGGATCTAAGGTTTTTTTGGAGTACTCCTTTCGTCTGATTCTCAAACTTAAGAGTGAGGGGATAGTGTTACGATGATTACCATGAGCACCTCGGATCAGCGCTATATCATAACACATGTCAAGCTTTCAGATTATTAATATGACCACTAACCGCCGTATAAGCTGAGGAGTCCATCTTCGTGCTGAGTTGAGGTATCCTCAAGATCTGATCTGTATTTGAGCTGTTCAGCCGACTTATCTCTTCGACGTATGCGACGACTGTCTATCCCGAATAAGATAAGATTTAGCGTAACCATCTCTCCTAATCTCGTGGGAGTATTTAAAGGCAGAGTTATCTCACCCAGTTTGGCATGTCCAACGGCCCAGCAATCTTGAGATCATGCAATCTCACAGCTAACAATCTAGCTGTTTGACATTCTTCTATATAAACAACTAGAGTCCCGAAGACCCAGATAAGTCTGATAAAACTCCTCTCAGAGAATTCGTTGCTGCTTTTTTGTTCTCTGTTTTTCTGACTTGAGCATTGGAGGGTTCTCGCCGAAGCCATAACCTCCGGTTTGAAAACTTATTTTGCAGGTCGGTCCAGCACCGGCATTCCCACTTGAAGCTACCAGGTATCCGTCTTTCGATCTCGACCGATTTAAGCAGCAACACTTATGTTATGGATAAGTCGTTGTCTACTTGTCGGCAATAGCTCAAATCTTTTTTCACATTCGAGATGGTAGACTGCCCCAATGTGACATCCCTTCCCTTGCCAAAACTCCAGGAGCTGTGTTAAGGGCTGTCAAGTGCTGACCTCGTTGGTCGGATTGCAAGCTCTCCCGAAACTTCGGCGTCTCTTCCTGCTGATATGAGGTGCCTTTCATCCCTCAAGAAGTTAAGCATAAGGTACTGCCCTCAGTTGCAGTCACTTCCAGAAAATGGCCTACCTACCTCTGATAAGTCGCTCTGTTTAATCGGATGCCATCCAGCATTGACCAAGCAGTTATGTGAGAAAGAAGGCCCTGACTGGGGCAAGATTGCCCCCATCTCTAAATTAATCGTTCGTTAACTGATTGCCCTGCAAGGTGAACAAGCACCCTTCTTTACCTTCAGCACTGATATATTTCCTGTCAAAAAATTGCTTTCAAAATTATATTTAAGAGGTATAGGAGTAGCAACCCAAGCACTGTTGCAGATTTACAACCTTTACATACGTATGCCATTGTGAATTTTGGAATTTATATGTATTTGTAGATTATTATTCTCACAAGAAGATTGCCCTGTCTGATATAGTTACAAGGTGATCACTTGTATAAATCATAGAATGTTAGTTGTTTTGCTTCACTCTGCTGTATATTTGAATTTCCTCATATCTAATCACAATATTTTCAGTCTTTCACCATTTTAACCAGATTCTCCTGTCATGTCTCTCACTTTAATCCGGCTTTCTTCGAGCAGTTGGACATCCTGTGAGGACTTTGGATGAAGATTTTTGGCATTCATGAATAGCTTGCAAGGATATCACTTGATTCAGCACTTTGTTTTGCATCAGCAAATGCTGGGTAGGATATGATCCAGCATGTTATGTCTTTGGCACTCAATTCCACCAGTTCTAACAGTTTGGATTTATGTAAAAGAACCAACAAATTGCACATAGTTATATTATTTGTAGATTTTTACAGAATTGTTTGGAGGAGCATCAAGAAGCCTCACCCATGTTGATCATCGCAACAGTTGACGCGACAAAAGATAATTCTGAAGCTGGATGAGAAATCAATCGTTTAAATCTAACCTGTCCTGCAAATAAATCTGTACTGACAATTTTTTGCATGAAGAAATATATCGGCATCATGAAAATAAGGTGAGGTCTAGAGGGTTTCAATGAATTAAGCTTTTGGAAATGGGCAGCTGAGAGGACCAATTTTACCACGGCATTCTTTTGCTTGTTCGGTAGCAATGTTTAGTTCTCATCCGTATTCTCGCTGGTCCCTTTCAACGCTCTCTGCTACTAGAGACCAAAAACTGTTTTCCATAAGGAATAATCAAACTGTTTTCCAATGGCCTTAATACTCCATGGAGAGTATTCTCAACAAGCCTGCACTTAAAATTTCATTGCAGGATACATCTTCAAACAGGTAACCCTTCGATAGAATAAAATTTTGGCATTTATATCCTGCTGGTACTCACTAATGTTTAGCTTTAGTACTCATGCAATAGAAACATAGGTGTTTACGGTCTACAGCAAAGTTAATGGTGCTTGCCCCAGGATCGACAATTTTATAGCCCTTATGCGATCTTGTACTGCAGTTTTGGTTGATCAAGAAACTGTAGTAGGTTTCATGTAACAAGTCAAGATTTTGCATGGAACTCATTCATGCAAGTCCTGCCACTGTATATAACCTACAGCACCCTATCAAATCAATTCAGAGCTGAGTTGCCGTGACATCAGCCACCTAGAGGAAATCAGATTTATGTACGGAATTTCAAACCTACTTGATGAGTCTCATTTGAGTTCCACGAACTATGTTATCGTGAGGTCTCCAACAAAGGAGCTAATCCCGTGAAGGGTGCCATCGTTAGATGTATATTTTAAAAATCAAATTGATTGATATTTATATATATATTTTAAAAATATAATTTTATAATTAAAATTTTTAAAATAAATAAAATTTTAGTTATTTTTCATCCATGTTATGTTTAAATTGTATTCATGAATCGTCCGAAGAATTAATGGATGTTGACACGTATTCTCAAAAGTTAAAAATTTGAAGCACATTAGTGGTTAATTCCTAAGTACTTTCGATTGATAGATCATCACGAAGATGGCAACTAATCCAGATAGATCGGTGCACGAATCACTTTCCTTCGTGGATAGACGAGTCTCGAATCGATAATGTAGAGATACTGGAAAGAGTACATGCGCTTGATAAAGATCAAGGATACTGATCATGACCAACACAAGAAGTCACTAGGATGACTACCCACTCATTGATGACTTGCTTAAAGTTGCAATGGTGTAGATAGTTCTTTGACCTGCGGTGCCTCGACTATTTACAGTAGGGTTGCTATAATTTGACCGCACCAATACTTAGTTACCTAGACATTCGAAATCTTGAGATGTATGTTAGCTACAGTAGATTCATTGTAAGAATAGGATGTGCATCAAAATGGGATCTATCGATCCTGGTAGATAGAGGAGGTCTTATGCAGTTTATGAAACTAAGTCCTAAAATATATGGCCATGGTAGGTAAATAATGGAAAAGAGTTTTCATAAGATTTCATATAGACTCGAATCGATTGAATCTGACATATGACAGATGAACAGGTTTGACGAGTTATCCTGGACCTGCACCTTATCGGGACTCATGACAAAAAAATTAAACTACACGATAACTGTACCTAGAGATTCAATATTTCATTTTACTGAATTGTCACTACATACTGCTAGGTGTTACTAGTAGATCGTGAGACTCGTCGAGCGTCGTCTTGATAATCGATGACTCTTGATGGACAAAGTTGAAATTATTCCAACCCATCGAAAAGAGTTTCGATAATATTGTAATGGGAATCACAATATATCTCACTATCAGACAGCGTTGAACCTATGGAGTCACACACAAAAGAGAATTTTATCTGATCAGATAGTTAATCAACGATTATGAATCACTATTGAGTCTAATCGTCCATGTGATTGATGATTAATCCAGTGCAAGAGTTACAATAAAGTAATTCGCTAAGAGTTAGTAAGTTGTAAGAGGATTAATTAGTAATTGGATTACTTACACAATTTGATTGAGCAATGGGGTGCAAATCAAGTTTAATTAACTTGGATTCAATTTAGATTGATTTGGGTTTGATTAGATCAAGCCAGATTGAGTTATAAGATAACCCAATTGCAAGAGAGATTAATTTCTGATTTGATCAAAATTTGGGTTCAACTAAATTCCTAATTGGATTAGAATTTTGTTAAGGAGATCGGGTTCCTAATTAGATTAGGTTCTCTTCTCTCTTTGGCTCTAACCAAATCAGATTTGGTTTGGGATGGAATTGAATCAACCAAGAGTCCAAATTGACTTGGACTTCTCCCTTGTGCACGCCCTTAAGAAAGCCTCGAGATCCTTCACGCAAAATCTATTTTTGCATGAAGAATAGTGCACACAAAAATGCTTGTCACCCCTTCCTATCTCACACCAAAGGATGGGATAAAATTAGGTTCGAGTTCGAATTCAAATCTAATTTGAATTCAAGCTTGAAACCGGATAAGGATTTAACCCTCATCTTCAAAGTGTTTGATCCCATCCAAACTCTCCTTGATGCCAACCATAAAAACCTCCTTCTTTTGTGTGACAAAAGAGAATAATTCATCATGAAAATTTGTTTGTGGTGTAAGGTATCTTAGCATGAGAAAGGGTTTCTCAACGAGAGAAAAGAAAAGCAAAAGGAGGGGCGATGATCTTCATGTGTGCATGAGATTGAGAGAGGCGCACATCCTCTCTAAGGCTTCATCTTCTAGGGTGTTGGATTTTGGGAAGAGAGAAAAAAAAAAGAGAAAGAGTTCTTTAGATTTTAATCTTCTCTTCATCTTCCTCCTGTTCCTCTTCAGAGAACTGAGAGAGTCTGAGAGATCTGAAGAAGAAATCAGAACAACCATCAAGAAGCAATTTCTATAAGAAAGCTACACCCCAATGAAATCAAGGGCCTTTGATCGGATCGAAGGCTTCATGTAGATATCCGTAGAGGTCGGATGCATGTGTAGCTCTACAGGAACCTCATTGGATTATTACAATCATCAACAGTGGAGATCATTGACCCACGCAAAGGTATGGACATCAGATCTTCAGATTTTTTATTTCAATTAAATCTAATTTAATTTTCAGCATCTTAATCTTGTATGTGATAAATCCTAGGATGGCATTAGATTAGATCTAATGTGTGCAAGATAGATTAAATTAGATTTAATCATATTTGAAACGTTTTCACTACTAGATTTCTTTTTAAAATTTCAGCACGCACATCTAATTAGGAGATGAGATTTTTTAGTTTTTTTTTCAAGTGGTATCAGAGCCTAGGTTGTTTCATATATATTAGATTAAGATCTGATAATCGAATTTATAGATCTGAAAATTTTTTATTAAAGTTCAAGATCATTCTGATAGAAGTTTGTTCTAGAACGATCGTTGAATATTATTTAATAATATGTTAATCAAATTTTTAGATCTAAATTTTTATGTGATGCATGAGATGTATGTCATGAAAGGATCATGTTTTGATCTATCTTGCATGAAATGTAATTAGATTAAATCTGAATTACATGCTTGTGATCTGACTTTTAGTTGATACATGAGATGTATGCTAGATCTATGTTGCATGAGATGTAAGATTAGATTTAAAATCAAATTTAATAATTAGATTAGATCTAAAAATCAGATTTAATAATTAAATTAGATCTAATTTAAAACATGTAATGATGATCCTGCTTATACATAAGATGTATGATATCATTGTCTTTTTATGTATATATGATATGTGTAGATGTAGATTGATTTCTTAGTAGCCTTGTACTCTTCAAGAATCGTAACAAAGACCATCCTGTCATAGAGAACTATGGAGGAAGGGATGCCTGTACGAATCAAGAGGAAGAATCGCAGAAGAAAAAATTTACTTTTATGCAAAATCCTAGATCCGAAATTGTTTAGTATCTAAATATGAATCAAAATTTTATGTAGTTGTATATGAGATGCATAATTAAATGTTTAGATATTAAAATAATTTTGATATCTAAATTAAATCTAATTTTATAATGCACTTAATTAAGATCTGAAATTGAGAATTAAGAATCTAAAATTAGGATAATTGTGTTTTGTGTGGTTCATCGATGCATATAGTGATCGCACCGAATCGCTACAATCCTTAATGTAGGGTCTATCGTGAACTCAAATTGAAAATGATTGTGATTGCAATTCGTAGTGAAAAATTGAAGCCAACTCAATCTCGAATTGGTGAACCAATTTGATGTGTAAGGTAAGAACATAGATGATGGTTATTTAATTAGGACCGTTGCTACAGACAACAGAGAGCCTCCCACACATCTTATCTTATCTGACCATTTTGGAGATCAATTTTGATTTTGTGGAACTTAAGATTGAGTCCACTTCAATTTGTGTTGCACCACGGGACCAATTTAGTGAGACTAAATTAGGATATCTTCAATAGATCTAATTTAATTGTGGATCTACATGGGATGTAATAAACAATTAAATCTAAAAGATCTAAATTTAAAATCTCCTCAATAATATTAAGTCGAGGGGTCTTCTACAGTTGTAAAATATCGTGCCCTCTTTGATGCTAACTGTTTTGTGCTGAATATAGTGATTCATTTGCATCAAAGAAGAAGCAACCATTCTATTTGTAGCAGGGTGGAGATGGGGTTGGCCCAAAATCTATCAGATGAGGGTTCAATAACGGCTTCACTCGCGCTCAATGGTGGGTCCGACTTAACTAAGGAATGAGGTCAAAATCCGTTAGATGAGTTTTCAGGACTTAGAGACCAAATCTACTGTAATTTGTTTGAGAAGCATGGGATATGAGTTATCTATCCATTGGTTAATATATTCTTCAAGATCTATCAGGTGAAGTGGTATGCCAATCGATAGGATTGCAGTACCTACTAGGAATCTTAACTCACGAAAAAATTTTCGCTTCCCAACCCAAGGAGTGTTAGGATTCAAAGAAATAGTAGGAGCTAAGTTTGTTTTTTAAAATAAATCTCCTAAAACAAACTAAAATCAATTACAAAAGTCTAACTAAAAACTTCTTCTCTCAATAAAAAATTATCTGCCTCTAATAGTCTAGCCCACATCTTAGAAATCAACTAATTGTCAGGTTCCAACTGTAAGGATTGGCTAAGAGACTTGAAAAGTGTTTTGAGTTTCGAGAAGCTAAATTGTGTCTTAGATCAAAAAATACCTATAGGGATCTTGAAGAGTTCAAAAGATATACCTTTAGAAGGTATGTCGGATCTGCTCATGATTGAGACTAACCTTATGATTTCTTCTACTATCAGTTGGGTAATAGATTCTGGTTCTAGTGTATATTTGTGCACTTCAATATAGGGTTTTAAAGAATTTAGAAGGCTAAGTCTAGAAGAGATAACCCTAAGAGTAAGCAACAGAGCAAGAGTTGCTGCTGTGGCTGTAGGAACCTATCCTCTTCGATTACCGTCTGATTTTTGTTTAGAACTAAGGGACTGTTACTGTGCACCTAATATGAGTAGAAATTTGATTTCTATTTCATGCTTAATACAAGATGATTATGAAATTAGTTTCAATAATGATCATTGTACTATTTATTTTGCAAATAAAATGGCTGCATGTGGTCATTTAATTAACGGTCTCTATAATTTGCATATTAATATAGATAAATCAGTTAATTTATCCGAGCAAACAGTGAGTGCCTTTAGATCTAAGAGATCCAGAGATGAGGTTAACCTAAAGTACATGTGGCATCTTAGGCTAGATCATATTGGAGAAGAAAGGATAACAGACTGGTGAAAGATGATCTTTTAGACTCATTTTTAATCGGATGAGTCATTTTCAGTCTGTAAATCCTGTCTTCATGGAAAGATAACTAAACTACCCTTTGTAGGACACGAGAAAAGAACCACTGACGTCCTGACTCTGGTACATACTGATGTATTCAACCCATTTGATATGTCGGTCAGAGGAGGTTATCTCTACTTCATCACTTTTATCGATGATTTTTCATTGTAACAGTATGTGTTTCTTATGAGACATAAATCTGAAGCCTTTAAAAAGTTCAAGAAGTTCAGATGTGAGGTAGAGAAGTAAATCAAAAAATTACTTAAGATACTTTAATCAGATCGAGGAGAAAAATATCTGAGTGAAGAATTTTTTGATTATCTCAAACAAAATGGCATAGTCTCTCAAAACTCCACCTGAAATACCTCAGCTCAACGAAATTTCAGAATGAAAAAATCGGATCCTATTGGATATGGTTCGATCCATGATGAGCTTCACCGACCTTCCTTTATTTCTTTGGATATATATCTTAATGATAGCCAATTACTTAATTAATAGGATTTTCTCTAAATCTGTTTCTACCATACCATATGAGATATGGCATGGTAAGAAGCTGAATTTTAGTTACCTCAGAATTTGGAGATGTCCGACCTATATCAAATGGCAACAGACGGATAAGTTAGAGGTTAGATTTATGAGAGCTTTATAGGATACCCAAAAGAGTCTTTAGGGTACTATTTTTACCTCCCGAATGATCATAATGTAATTGTGAGCCAACATGCCAAATTCTTAGAAAGAGATTTTATCCAAGATAAAGGTAGTGGGAGAAAAATTCAGCTTGAAGAGAGTATCTCTGAAGAGCAACGAGTCGTAGAACCTATGGAACCATTCCACCTTGTAGATCCACTAAGATCTCACATCCTCCTAAAAGGTATATTAGTATGCTGACAGAGGATATAGAGAAAACGTTCCTCATGGATGATATGGACCATGTTAATGATCCTAAAATCTATGACAAAGCAATATCAGATATCGACTCCAAAAAATGATTGAAAGCGATAAGGTTAGAGATTGACTCAATGTATACCAACCAAGTCTGAACCTTAGTAGATCCACAGTAGGAATAGTTTCTATTAGATGTAAATGAATCTTTAAGAGAAATATCGATTCGGATGGAAAGGTGAAGATCTTTAAAGTTAGGCTTGCAGCTAAAGATTATAGTCAGTGCAAAGGCGTTGACTATCAAGAGACCTTCTCGTTAGTTGCCATGCTAAAGTCCATTTGAACAGTGCTTACTGTTGCAACAGCTTATGATTATGAGATATGGTAGATAGATGTAAAAATTGTCTTTCTAAATAAATATCATAAGGAAGATATCTATCTGGAGCAGTCTCTGAATTTCACATCCAGTATGGAGATCACAAGGTCTGCAAGCTGTAAAGGTCCATTTACAGACTAAAGCAAGCATCTCAAAGTTGGAATACTCGATTCAATGATGTGATCAAATCATTTAGTTTCATCAAAAATGAGGAGGAACCGTGCGTGTTCAAAAAAATCAATGGGAGGACTGTCACATTCCTCGTATTGTGCATGGATGACATCTTCCTAATTGAGAATGATATTCTCATGATGACTTCTGTGAAAGTTTGATTGTCTAAAGAGTTCTCCATGAAAGACTTTGAAAAAGTATCCTATATTCTGAAAATAAAAGTTTATAGAGATAGATCTAAAAGGATACTAGGTTTGTTACAGCAACTGTATATAGAGAAAGTACTGAAGCGGTTTAATATGAAAAATTTCAAAAGAGATCTATTGCCTTTCAGGCATAGAGTTTATCTCTCCAAGAAGAAGTGCCCTAGTACATCTGAGGAGATTCAGCATGTGAGCAAGATCTCTTATGATTCTGCTGTAGGGAGCCTTATATACGTTATGCTATATACTCGACCTGATATTGCTCTTGCTATGAGTGTCACAAGTAGATATCAGTCAAATCCAGATGAGGAGCACTATATTGCTGTGAAAAATATCCTTAAGTATTTGAAAAGGACTAAGGATCTCTTCTTGATCTTTGAATGAGGAGACTTACGGGTACAGAGATACATAGACTCAAACTTTATATCTGACATTAATGATAAAAAATCTACATCAGGTTTTATGTTTCTGTGTAACGGTAGTGCGGTTAGATGGAAGAGTTTCAAGCAACCGATTATTGCAGATTCCACCATTGAGGCAGAACATATCGCCGCATCGGAGGCTGCTAAGAAAGGATTCTGATTCAAGAAGTTCATTGTGGAGCTGAATGTGATGCCATCAGATGTTGTTCCACTCTTTTGCAATAACAATGGTGCTATAGCACTCGCTAAGGAACCGAGGTCTCATCAGAAGTCCAAGCACATCAAGCGATGATTTCATCTGATTCATGAATATTTAGAGAAAAAATTCATCGAGGTGCAGAGAGTCGACTCCATAGAGAATGTGGCTGATCTACTGATCAAACCGCTGAGCCAACAGAAGACTAAAGCTCACTTTGAGAAGATGGGGCTTAGGTTCATAGCCAATTAATTTTAGGTCAAGTGGGAGTTTGTTAGATATATGTCTTAGAAGTCAGATTGGCTAACACATGTACACATTCTAGGAGCATAATTTTATAATTAAAATTTTTAAAATAAAAAAAAATTAGATTATTTTTCATTCATATTTTGTTTAAATTGTCCATAAATCATCCAAAAAATTAATGAATAATGATACATATTCTTAAGAGTTAAAAATTTGAGGTACGTATCATTAGTGGTTAATTCCTAAATACTCCTGATCGATAGATCGTCATAGAGACGGTGACTGATCCGGATAGATCGATGCACGAATCTTTTTCCTTCGTGAGTAGATAAGTCTCGAGTCGACAGTATGGAGACACTGGAGTAAGAGTATAGATGTTTGATAGAGATCAAGGGTACTGAGCATGACCAATACAAGAAGTTACTAGGATGGCTACCCACTCGTCGATGATTTGCTCAAAGTTGTAGTGGTGTAGATAATTCTTTGATCTGTGGTGCCTCTACTGTTCACAATAGAGTTGCTGAAGTTTGACTGTACCAATACTTAGTTACCTAGCCATTCGGAATCTTAAGATGTATGATGGCTACAGTAGATCGATTATAGGAATAGGATGTGTACCAAGATGGGATCTATCGATCCTAGTAGATAAGGAGAGGTCCTGTATAGTTCATAAAACTGAATCCTAAAATCCATGACTATGGTATATGAATGATGGAAAAAAAATTTCATAAGATTTCACATAGACTCTAGTCGATTGAATCTGACATATGACGAACGAACAAATTTGACGAGTTTTCCTTAACCTGCATCTTGTCGGAACTCACGATAGAAGAACCGAACTACACGATAACTGCACCTAGAGGTTCAATATTTTATTCTGCTGGATTGTCACTGACATACTGCTATGTGTCACTGGTAGATCGTGAGACTCGTCGAGTGTTGTCTTGATGATCGATGATCCTTGATGGGTAAAGTTAAAATTGTTCCAATCTATTGAAGGAGTTTTGATGATATTATGATGGAGATCACAATATATCTCACTACCAGACATAGTAGAACCTATTAGGTCATACACAAAAGAGATATTTGTCCGATCAGATGGTTGATTAGCGATTATTAATCGCTATTGGATCTAATCATTAATGTGATTGATGATTAATCCAGTGCAAGAGTTGTAATAAAGCAATTCGTAAATTAGTGAGTTGTAAAAGGATTAATTAGCAATTGGATTGCTAATTGACTCAATTTGATTGAGCAATGGGTTCAAATCAGTCTAATTGAATTGGATTCAATTTAGATTGATTTGAATTTGATTAGATCAAGTTTGATTGAGTTATGAGATAACACAATTGCAAAGAAGATCAATTTCTGATTTGATCAGAATTTGGATTCAACTAAATTCTAATTGGATTAGGATTTTGTTAAGGGTATTGAGTTCCTAATTAGATTAGTTCTCTTCTCTCTTTGGCTCTAACCAAATCAGATTTTTTGGGACCGAATTGAATCAATCAAGAGTCCAAATTGACTTGGACTTCTCCCTTGCGCACGCCCTTAAGAAAGCCTCAGATCCTTCATGCAAAATCTGTTTTTGCGTGAAGAATAGTGTACGCAAAAATGCTTGTCGCCCTTCCTATCTCACGCCAAAGGATGGGATAAAATCTGGTTTGAATTCAATTCAAATCTAATTTGAATTCAAGCTTAAAACCTGATAAGAATTTAACCCTCATCTTCAAAGTGTTTGATCCCATCCAAACTCTCCTTGATGCCAACCATAAAAACCTCTTTCCTTTTTGTGACAAAAGGGAATAATTCAATATGGAAATCTGTTTGGGGAATGAGGTATCTTAGCATGAGAAAGGATTTCTCAACGAGAGAAAGAAAAGCAAAAGGAGGGGTGTGATCTTCATGTGTGCGTGAGATTGAGAGAGGCGCATATCCTCTCTAGGGTTTTATCCTCCAGGGCATTAGATTTTGGAAAAAAAAAAGAAAAGACAAAGAGTTCTCTAGATTTTAATCTTCTCTTCATCCTCCTGTTCCTCTTCAAGATTTGAGAGAGTCTGAGAGACCTGAAGAAGAAATCAGAATCAACCATCAAGAAGCATTTCTGCAAAGAAGCTAGCCCCCAGTAAAATCAAGGGCTTCTGATCAGATCGAAGGCTTCGTGTGGATATCGTACGAGGTCGGACGTATGTGCGGCTCTGCAGGACCTTAACGTATTATCACGATCATCCAGCAGTAGAGATCATCAATCTCGCGCAAAAAATATGGAGCTTGGATCTCCAGATTTTTTATTTTAATTAAATCTAATTTAATTTCCAGCATCTTAATCTTGTATGTGATAAATCCTAGATGGCATTAGATTAGATCTAATATATGCATGATAGATTAAATTAGATTTAATCAGATCTGAAATGTTTCCGTTGCTATATATTTTTTTAAAAATTTCAGCATGCATATCTAATTAGGAGATGAGATTTCCTAATTTTTCCTTCAGTCATACCACCTAAACTGTGAAACCATTGCCATAAGTGGTGCTTTTTCATTGGAAAAAAATACAGATAGAACCTGAAACAAAAATCAAGCAACAATGCCTGTACATATTCAAGTGCTGAATGCGGTGTTCTGCTTGAATCCAAAAATATGCCCGATAGTGGTAGGAAAAATTAATAAGCATTCAGCTTCCAAGTTGATTTTTAAGTATGAATGGCCTTTTCAAGGGGGGGGGGGTTAAAATATCATCTGGAAAGAATAAAGAAGATGATCTATGCATACATAAGGCTGAACATAGTTTCTGCTTGAACAAAAATATATATTAGTTATAGGGAGCAAAATAAAATAATCATCTAGCTTTTAAGGTGATCTTAAGTATTATTGTACACATGCATCCGCAAGATATTATGACATTAGAATCACATCAGAAGGACTACAGGTGTGGTGATATCAAACTAATTTCTCCATCAGATTGAAGTTCCCTCGTGCTCTGAACAATCGAAGACAACAAGACGCACTAACTTTTACCCTTGGGTCAAGCACAAGTGATGAGACCTTCATGATTTGGAAGCACGCATATCGAGAGGCAGTCACAAGATATGCTTACATGGTTGCCAAGGGATGTTGCAGCAAATATATGTCACTTCCCAAATGTAATCATAAGGTTCAACATCTTGTGAACAATTCCTAAGGGAGACTGGGGTCACAGAAATGTGAAATGTTGGTCTAGCATGGTGCCTACCGAGGCAGGGTGTCACAAGATCCAGAAGAAGTGTCATGAATCAATGTTTGTGCATCCCATGAGAAAACCTATTGTGCAAGGGAGAGGGAATCTGAGAAGGCAAAACATGCATAGAAATTTTGCATGCATATCGCATCAACTAACAGGTTATAACTCTTTATGATCATTAGAACTGGATCTAGGCAATATGGATGAGAAAAGGGTTCGAATG
>NC_026000.2:126864740-126886814 GCF_000442705.2 Elaeis guineensis
ATGTGATCAAATCATTTGGTTTCATCAAAGAATGAGGAGAACCGTGCGTGTTCAAAAATCAATGGGAGGACTTCACATTCCTCGTATTGTGCATGGATGACATCTTCCTAATTGAGAATGATATTCTCATGATGACTTCTGTGAAAGTTGATTGTCTAAAGAGTTCTCCATGAAAGACTTTGAAAAAGTATCCTATATTCTGAAAATAAAAGTTTATAGAGATAGATCTAAAAGGATACTAGGTTTGTGTACAGAACTGTATATATAGAGAAAGTACTAAAGCGGTTCAACATGAAAAACTCCAAAAGAGATCTGTTGCCTTTCAGGCATGGAGTTTATCTCTCCAAGAAGAAGTGCCCTAGTACACCTAAGGAGATTCAGCATATGAGCAAGATCTCTTATGATTCTGTTGTAGACTTATATACGTTATGCTATTATACTCGATCTGATATTGCTCTTGCTATGAGTGTCACAAACAGATATCAGTCAAATCCAGATGAGGAGCACTATATTGCTGTAAAGAATATCCTTAAGTATTGAAAAACTAAGGATCTCTTCTTGATCTTTGAATGAGGAGACTTACAGGTACAGAGATACATAGACTCAACTTTATATCTAACATTGATGATAAAAAATCTACATCAGGTTTTATGTTTCTGTGTAACGGTAGTGCGGTTAGATGAAGAGTTTCAAGCAATCGATTATTGCAGATTCACATTGAGGCAGAACATATCGCCGCATCGGAGGCTGCTAAGAAAGGATTCTGATTCAAGAAGTTTCATTGATGGAGCTGATGTGATGCCATCAGATGTTGTTCCACTCTTTGCAATAACAATGGTGCTATAGCACTCGCTAAGGAACCGAGGTCTCATCAAAGTTCAAGCACATCAAGCGATGATTTCATCTGATTCGTCAAATATTTAGAGAAAAAGTTCATCGAGGTGCAGAGATCGACTCCATAGAGAATGTGGCTGATCACTGATCAAACCTGAGCCAACAAGACTAAAGCTCACTTTGAGAAATGGGCTTAGGTTCATAGCCAATAATTTTAGTAAGTGGAAGTTTGTTAGATATTATGTCTTAGAAGTCAGATTGGCTAACACATGTACACATTCTAGGAGCATAATTTTATAATTAAAATTTTAAAATAAAAAAAAATTAGATTATTTTCATTCATATTTTGTTTAAATTATCTAAATCATCCAAAAAATTAATGAATAATGATACATATTCTAAGAGTTAAAATTTGAGGTACGTATTAGTGGTTAATTCCTTAAATACTCCTGATCGATAGATCGTCACAGAGACGGTGACTGATCCGGATAGATCGATGCACGATCTTTCCTTCGTGAGTAGATAGTCTCGAGTCGACATATGAGACACTGAGTAAGAGTACAGATATTTGATAGAGATCAAAGGTACTGAGCATGACCAATACAAGAAGTACTAGGATGGCTACCCACTCGTCGATGATTTGCTCAAAGTTATAGTGGTGTAGATAATTTTTTGATCTGTGGTGCCTCTACTGTTCACAATAGAGTTGCTGAAGTTTGACTGTACCAATACTTAGTTACCTAGCCATTCGGAATCTTAAGATGTATGATGGCTACAGTAGATCGATTATAGGAATAGGATGTGTACCAAGATGGGATCTATCGATCCTAGTAGATAAGGAGAGGTCCTGTATAGTTCATAAAACTGAATCCTAAAATCCATGACTATGGTATATGAATGATGGAAAAAAAATTTCATAAGATTTCACATAGACTCTAGTCGATTGAATCTGACATATGACGAACGAACAAATTTGACGAGTTTTCCCTTAACCTGCATCTTGTCGGAACTCACGATAGAAGAACCGAACTACACGATAACTGCACCTAGAGGTTCAATATTTTATTCTGCTGGATTGTCACTACATACTGCTATGTGTCACTGGTAGATCGTGAGACTCGTCGAGTGTTGTCTTGATGATCGATGATCCTTGATGGGTAAAGTTAAAATTGTTCCAATCTATTGAAAGGAGTTTTGATGATATTATGATGGAGATCACAATATATCTCACTACCAGACATAGTAGAACTATTAGGTCATACACAAAAGAGATATTTGTCCGATCAGATGGTTGATTAGCGATTATTAATCGCTATTGGATCTAATCATTAATGTGATTGATGATTAATCCAGTGCAAGAGTTGTAATAAAGTAATTCGCTAAGAATTAGTGAGTTGTAAAAGGATTAATTAGCAATTGGATTGCTAATTGGCTCAATTTGATTGAGCAATGAGGTTCAAATCAAGTCTAATTGAATTGGATTCAATTTAGATTGATTTGGATTTGATTAGATCAAGCTTGATTGAGTTATGAGATAACACAATTGTAAAGAAGATCAATTTCTGATTTGATCAGAATTTGGATTCAACTAAATTCCTAATTGGATTAGGATTTTGTTAAGGATATTGAGTTCCTAATTAGATTACGTTCTCTTCTCTCTTTGGCTCTAACCAAATCAGATTTGGTTTGGGACCGAATTAAATCAATCAAGAGTCCAAATTGACTTGGACTTCTCCCTTGCGCACGCCCTTAAGAAAGCCTCGAGATCCTTCATGCAAAATCTGTTTTTGCATGAAGAATAGTGTATGCAAAAATGCTTGTCGTCCCTTCCTATCTCACGCCAAAGGATGGGATTAAATCAGGTTCGAATTCGAATTCAAATCTAATTTGAATTCAAGCTTAAAACCTGATAAGGATTTAACCCTCATCTTCAAAGTGTTTGATCCCATCCAAACTCTCCTTGATGCCAACCATAAAAACCTCTTTCCTTTTTGTGACAAAAGGGAATAATTCACTATAGAAATCTGTTTGGGGAATGAGGTATCTTAGCGTGAGAAAGGATTTCTCAACGAGAGAAAAGAACAGCAAAAGGAGGGGTGGTGATCTTCATGTGTGCGTGAGATTGAGAGAGGCGCATATCCTCTCTAGGGTTTTATCCTCCAGGGCATTAGATTTTGGAAAAAGAAAAAAGAAAAGACAAAGAGTTCTCTAGATTTTAATCTTCTCTTCATCCTCCTGTTCCTCTTCAAAGATTTGAGAGAGTCTGAGAGACCTGAAGAAGAAATCAGAATCAACCATCAAGAAGCGATTTCTGCAAAGAAGCTAGCACCCCAGTAAAATCAAGGGCTTCTGATCAGATCGAAGGCTTCGTGTGGATATCCGTAGAGGTCGGACGTATGTGCGGCTCTGCAGGAACCTTAACGTATTATCACGATCATCAGCAGTAGAGATCATCAATCTGCGCAAAAAATATGGAGCTTGGATCTCCAGATTTTTTATTTTAATTAAATCTAATTTAATTTCCAGCATCTTAATCTTGTATGTGATAAATCCTAGGATGGCATTAGATTAGATCTAATATATGCATGATAGATTAAATTAGATTTAATCAGATCTGAAATGTTTCCGTTGCTATATATTTTTAAAAAATTTCAGCATGCACATCTAATTAGGAGATGAGATTTCCTAATTTTTCCTTCAGTCATACCACCTAAACTGTGAAACCATTGCCATAAGTGGTGCTTTTTCATTGAAAAAAATACACATAGAACCTGAAACAAAAATCAAGCAACAATGCCTGTACATATTCAAGTGCTGAATGCGGTGTTCTGCTTGAATCCAAAAATATGCCCGATAGTGGTAGGAAAAATTAATAAGCATTCAGCTTCCAAGTTGATTTTTAAGTATGAATGGCCTTTTCAAGGGGGGGGGGGGGGGGGGTTAAAATATCATCTGGAAAGAATAAAGAAGATGATCTATGCATACATAAGGCTGAACATAGTTTTCTGCTTGAACAAAAATATATATTAGTTATAGGGAGCAAAATAAATAATCATCTAGCTTTTAAGGTGATCTTAAGTATTATTGTACACATGCATCCGCAAGATATTATGACATTAGAATCACATCAGAAGGACTACAGGTGTGGTGATATCAAACTAATTTCTCCATCAGATTGAAGTTCCCTCGTGCTCTGAACAATCGAAGACAACAAGACGCACTAACTTTTTACCCTTGGGTCAAGCACAAGTGATGAGACCTTCATGATTTGGAAGCACGCATATCGAAAGGCAGTCACAAGATATGCTTACATGGTTGCCAAGGGATGTTGCAGCAAATATATGTCACTTCCCAAATGTAATCATAAGGTTCAACATCTTGTGAACAATTCCTAAGGGAGACTGGGGTCACAGAAATGTGAAATGTTGGTCTAGCATGGTGCCTACCGAGGCAGGGTGTCACAAGATCCAGAAGAAGTGTCATGAATCAATGTTTGTGCATCCCATGAGAAAACCTATTGTGCAAGGGAGAGGGAATCTGAGAAGGCAAAACATGCATAGAAATTTTGCATGCATATCGCATCAACTAACAGGTTATAACTCTTTATGATCATTAGAACTGGATCTAGGCAATATGGATGAGAAAAGGGTTCGAATGCAAATTATGTAGCTTTGAGTACAACCAAAGTTGCGGTGAGCCTTGCTTATTTGTTTTAAAAAGTAATTAATAAGTTCTGATATCATCATAATTTTCATCATTGGATTCCCTATTTGAGAGAGAGAACTCTAAAACTAAAACTAAAAGCTTGCAGGTATTTTCATCATTTGATTCCTTCAATTATACATGACCGCACACATAGTTGTTCGGTATTCACATGCACAGACAATTGAAGGAAACATGAACTGTAATAACAGAATAACAGGATAAAAGGGGACATAAAGCTCATGAAAAAGAGGTCTGTTGAAAGCTTAAAACAATATTGGCTGCTACTTCAGGAATTCACCATGCTGTGTCACTGTAATAACAGAATAACAGGATAAAAGGGGACATAAAGCTCATGAAAAAGAGGCTTGTTGAAAGCTTAAAACAATATTGGCTGCTACTTCAGGAATTCACCATGCTGTGTCACTGTAATAACAGAATAACAGGATAAAAGGGGACATAAAGCTCATGAAAAAGAGGCTTGTTGAAAGCTTAAAACAATATTGGCTGCTACTTCAGGAATTCACCATGCTGCTGACACAAAAAGTATAGCTTAAAGAGATTCTCCGCAAACTACACTGCTGCTAATCGAGCAGGCTCTAAATGCAGTTCCACATGATTCCAACAGTGCACTCAGTGATATTCTTATGGATGTCGTAGACTAGTAAATTTTGAAAAGACTCCAAATTGAAAGATTCTATATGTATACCTTAAGGAAACAAGCATGTATGTAACAAAAAGAGAAGTTACAAAAGAGTGAAAGATAAACACAAAAGCATCGAGCTTAAAGTCAATTTATATGTACAGTTGACAAAGTCCTAATTCAATGCTCACCATTGATCAGAACCTCAACTATTACAAGCTAAGTGCTCTCCTATGATGGCTTGACTGCGAAGGACATCCTTCAAACAAATCTGATAAATAGTTCTCTATATCCTCTGGTGTGTACTTCACATACTTTGCAACATGTCGCCCACCCTCTAATTGACCATGAAACCTTCCCACAAATGAACGATATGCTGGAATGACCTTCTCCGATATCGATATCCTCAGCTCTTCGCGAAGCTGGGAATCTGGAACCTTCCATTTTGTTTGTGTCCTGCAAATCTCTTCAAAAGCCAAGTTAAAATTCTTGAACCTTTCTTTGAGAGCCTCTCTGGAGACATTACGGGAGCTTCCAGTCCCACCCAATCCATCATCCTTCAAACAAGACAAGACCTTAGTCCAAGAAGCTCTGAGATAGCTTGTTGCATGCTGCCGAATTTGCCGCCTACGCTTACGGACCCAGTCATCTCCTAACAGTATCTTCAGCTCAGAATCCTTAGCTTCTTGAACTATGTAAAGTAGGTTATTCATCAAGAATATATATGGCATACCATCATCTTCATAAAGTTTGGATTTTTCCTCAAGCTTACATTCTAGATCTGAGATCAACAAGTCCATGCAACGGCTCAAAGGGGTCATGCGCTCATCCCTTACTGAACTCTCCCCACCATCAACCTCGCCATCAGCAAGGAGCATATTAAGAGAGCTGCTATAATTCATTAACAATCTAATGTGATTCATAACATACCGGGTTAGGGGGTGGATTTCTCCACTCTGCGATGGCTTCCGGGAAGTCTCCCTCCGAATTGTACTCCCAAACCTGGCAAGCATACCCCTCACTGCATCCCCCAGCCTTCCAAGATTCCCTTCAACCTCCTGATGAATAAACTCTTTCGAATTCCCTGAGAACAGAGCGAGGAGGTCGGGCAACACATCGGCGAGAGCCTCATACATGCCCACTATGCGAAAGACCTTCTCTGAAGACCACTTCCCAATAGCAATAGCATTCCCAAAGTTGAGCAGCTGAATGACACAGACCTTGGTGGCCTCTGCAAAGCACTCCTCTTTGAGCTCATCAGAGGCAGCAAATATCTGGTTGCAGAGCTTCCTCTCCTCCAGAAGAAGAACACCAACGACAATCTTCAAACTTAGAATCCATTTCTTCATCTTGTCGTCGAAAGCCTTCGATTTGATCCTCTGCACCTCGTCGATGCTCAATTTATCAACTCCAAGAGCAGAAAGGCACGCATTTAGGATTTCACGCCGAGCGCCACTGTAGGCCTGGCACAGCTCCTGTTCGTAGCTGGCCGAGATCATCCGGTCAGCGATATGTTTGAGGTCTGAGACGACCTCAGGAGGGATCGAATTGGAGGTATGATCGTCTGAAGGAGAGTTCCCACCACCTTCCTCAGGATCGGCCGCGTGCTGCTCCCCTTCTACTGAGGGGTCCGAGTCCTCGGTGATACGGTTGCCGGAATCAGAGGGAAAGGAAAGGGCGAGCCTTTGGAAGGAATCCTGGAGGCCTTTGGCGTCGAGGGTAGCGAAATTCCGGTTGATGAGGTGCTGGAACTCGTCCTCGAGGCGGGCCATCGCGAGCTGGAGCACAATCTCGGCTCGGCGGTAGAGGTCGTCGTCGTCTTCGCTGCCGCCACATCCTACGAGGTGAATGACCTCGTCGACGGCGGCGAGATACTCGGAGGCGTCATCGGGTGATGATTCCCACACGGAGTTGGAGTTCGACGCGTCCCAGTGGAGGATGACCTTCTCGGCGGCGTCGAGGCGTGCGGCGGAGGACGGGAAAAGGTCGGGGATGGCAGAGAGGCGGTGGTCGAAACCGGAGAGGATGCGGAGCATGTCCTCGGCAGCGTTGGTGGAGGTGGCGAGGCTCTTGATGATGCGCTGCGCCGCCGCGATCACCTTCTCCCGGCCGTCGGCCGCCGCCGCCGCCTCCGCCATCGGCGGCGGTGGTGGATAGGGTTTGGAGAGGGGAAGAAGGGAAAAAGGGTCAGGGTTAAGTTGGGATTGGAAAGAGAGGAGGAGGAATGGAGGCGTTTGGAACGCCGGAGGGATGAGTTCTGAGTAGCGCCCATGCGACCGGGAGTTTTTTTTGGCCGGCTGAATGCTTCCACGCGAAGGCAAGCTCCCGGCCATTTCCTTATTTAATTCCTTGCTATTTTTTATTATTTATTTAAACTTACTATATCCTATGCTTGGAAAAATTATTGCATGCACCAGGTGCAAGAGAACCAGGACAAAATGCACGGTGGAGAGCCCACAATCGGAAATCGGTGAAATACAAGTGGTCGCGTGGCGTGTTCTCCATCGTGGGATTTGGGCGGTCCATTTGCACCTGGTGCATGCAACACGGAGGCCTGTGCTTGAGCAACGGTGTTATTTCGGTAAAGTTGTTGCTCACGGCCGTCGGTATAACGGCCGCTAGAATTATTTAGTGTTAAAATATCAATTATTATAATCCTCATTTAATACTAGCTTTCAGTCCCAGATTATGCGTGGGATGAATTTTTTTTAAATAATATTAAATTTTATTTATTTATTTTATTATATCTATTTTATATATTTTTAAAATAATTAAAAAATATATTTTGTGCATAGTGTATATTATAAATTACTGAATAAATCTTATGAAGATCCGATTCTAATTTCACGAAGCTGATTTCTAAATTTATTATTTTTTATTATTTTTATTTTTAATTATTTTTAAATCTCTGCATCTCTTTTTTTTCTTCTTCTTAGATCTTCTCTTTTTAAAAAAATATATTTTAAATATTTATCTTTAACTATTTTTTAATTTAAAATAAAAATAAATTAGACGAATATCCAATCTATTACCATATTTAGATTTATCTAAATATGGATTGAAATTGAGCAGAGCATTTATTAGTATCTGTATCCATATTTGTCACAATTATCCATTCAAATATATGAGTTTGCTTATAACTTTATTTGATTTTATATACTATTTATAAATTTTTTAAATATATATAATCATATTACTATTCTATCAAGTTGATTTATTATTTATTTAGTAATATTTTTTATATAATTATAATATTTAATTATCTGGTTCATACTTCATTCATGTTTATACTTTTAGTATTTAATTTATATTTTTATTTATTTTAAATAAATATAGATATATATTTTTGTGATCCATTGATATTTATATCGGTATGTATATATATTAATATATTATTAAAATATAGATATTAATATATTGACATCTCATTTATATTTGATTCGATTCCAATCCTACATCAAACAATTAAAATATTTAAGTATAATTTAAAAAATATCTTTACTCATAAAAAGATAGCTACTCTTATTTTTATTCTCGAGATTGAAGAGTATGAAATAACATTATTTAAAATATGGATAGATGTAGCTGGTGCGATATGGATTAATTGTCGAACTGCAAAGAGCGAAGTAACATCTTTTGATGACCCTGCGGGAAGTCCTCGTGTTGTCCCATATCTGCAATTAAATGTGATTTTAATATAACAAGTCAACAATTTCGATTTTTTATGTGCGGTGCTTCGATTTTTTCTGTTTCAATAAAAATTGTAGGCTATTCTAATATATGGTAAAATACTATGGAGACCGGTGTCCTTAAAAAAAATTTTTTTTTTTTCTTTGATCCTTCCCTCTTGGATCCCTTCGCTCTCCACTGCTCTCCTTCCCTCCCCCTCCCCGACTGTGACCCCCTATCTGCCCTCTCCACCATCCCCTCAGGCTTCCTCCTCATTGTCCACGGCAACAAGATTATCACCTTTGATCCACCCTTCGCAACTGTGCTATCACCATCACCTGTTTCCCCACCGTCGATTCCCTTCTCGTCCTCTCCCCTTCCCTCACTGCTGCCAAAGCCACCGACTTTCTCAGCCTCTACCTCCTCGATCTTTCCCACATCGATTTTGTTGCTCATGCCCTCCACTGGTCCCCCCTTCTTGCCATCGCCATAACCTTCACGAGTGTTGTAACATGGCAGATGGAGGCCTCTACATTATTGACATGTCACGGATAGAGACCTTGCCAATGCAGAGGCCTCCATTTTAATATATATATATAGTAGATTATTATGATAAAAAATAAGAGATTAATAATGAAAATATTAATATTATTATTTAAATAATTATTTATAAAAAAATTATTTTGCTGATAGGTACAATTTTTTTTTACAAATTGGTATAAAATTTTGAATTTTATAAAATTATGTTTTGAAATACTTGTTGGGTGATGAATACCATGATAAGCTTAGAAGAGCTAAGGTCGGGTCAAGCTTAGATCCACACTATGTCGGAGCTCGGAGTTTAAGATCAAGCTTGATTCCTTTGTCATTCTATCAACCCTAATTCGAGATTCATTTTGAATTTGCTTGAATACGAGCTTAATCAATCAACTTGATATTCAAATTAAGTTGAAAAAACTTGAGCTTGTATCAAGCTCTTTTCAAGCTTGAATCAACACATAACCAATTTAAACAATTTAAAATTAAAAAATTTAATATTTAACTCCAATACATACATCTAAAAGTTTTCTTTGATATATTTAGAAATATATTATCACTCTAGAAACATAGCTATTATTTATCACTCTATAATTTTTTTAAGCCTTATTAAGTTGAGCATGATAAAGCCAAGTTCATTTCCAGCTTGGTTAAATACTAATTCTGAGTATGTGAACTAAGTTTTAATTTGGTTCTATTAAATATGAATTTAGCTTAATTCAAGCCTACAACCCCAAATCTATTTAATAGCTGTTGTTTTTTTCATTATATAATGGTTGTTATCATCATGATCATGGTTTTAGATCCTTGCAGGATGGGAAATATCTTAGCCATCCTGTCCAATTCTTGTGAGAAAAACCTATCCACGCAGAGCATTCCATCTATCCTAACTTTATTCCATTTGGACATTTGATAAGATGCTCAATTTTGATGCCTGTCACATAGTCGATGAAGGCTTGGAACCCTGCTTTGGGAAGGGGCTACAAGGATTCTCTATTGTGCACGATGAGGGTTGGGGCTCTCAATGCAAAGAGAAAGGGTTACTTGAACTCTCTATCATGGTCGATTAGGAATCCCAATCCAAAAGAAAAGGGTCATTGCCTGCTAGGAATCCAAGGAACAGGAAGAAGAAGGAAGAATTTTCGTGAAAAGAATTGTATGGCTCCAATACATTTTTTTTCCTTTTTTTATTTTTTCATGGAAAAATGAGACTAGTTCCAAAAAAAAATAGAGAGAGAGAGAAGGAAAGAAAAATAAAAAGAATGAAATAAAAGAATGAAGAACAAAAACATAAAAATGTAGGAAAGAAATAAAGAAAAAAAGGAAATAAAAGAGTAAGAAGAAAATAAAAAAAAGGAATGAGTGAAGAAAAGAAGAAAAGAAATAGATAAAGAAAGAAAAAATAAATAAAAAAATAAATAAAAAAATAAAAGAAAAATAAGGAAAGAGAAAGGAGAAGGCATAGGTATCTATTGGATAATTAAAGCATGAATATGCACAAGTAGCACTGTAAAGTGCTGTGTGTCTCCAGATGGTTGCTACCAAAAGATGGATAGCTATCAAACATAGTGGTCCAAGAGTGTATATCGTGCCATATACGGCATACTTTTTGATGGTCTATAATCTTCGGATGACGGCCATCTAGAGATGCATAGCACTCTGCAGTGCAACCTGTGCACTGCAAAAGATCCAAATTAGGTTCATTATTCATCTAATGTAGTAGAAGAGGATTCGCACAGTTTATGGTATAAAGGATTCCTAAAGCACCAGGATGTTCCACCATCACTTATTGAAGAGGATAAGAGAGTGATGCTTTGTATCACCTCTTTTTAGCTAGCTAAAAAGGGAGAACCATTTTGCCCCTTATATTAAGCAACAATCAAATTTATACATCTAAAATGTTCCTAATACTCACCATTGTCAGGTGCCTTGAGCAAAGAAATGAAGCGTATCCTCTTAAAATGTTACAAGGCTATCAACGTTTGGATTATATTAGGCAGAGTTTGATGAATATTTCATTCTTCACCATGACCAACAAATCCTAATGACATCCCAAATGCTTGCTGCTAATTCTGCAAGATCTGCCAACCTGGTGGGTTCAAGACACTTGGATCTGCCTCCAGCTTCTCCAACAAGTTGAATCCCACGGCACAAAACCTAGCTTAATTAAATACACATAATTTAGGGCCAAACCAATTCTTGCAAGGTATGATTGTTCCTGTTGCTTCAGGGAACAGCCAAGACCTGGAAAGTGTATGGTTTATATTCCCAACTTTTGCAGTAGATTCTCCTCTTCTCGAAGCGTATCCCTTGCTACATCAACGCATACCTGACTTGCTCTCGAAATAGTTTGTATTCCCAAGCATTCATTGCAGAAGAAGAAACACATCTCACAAACAGATCTCTCATGTTTGTTCGGTTGTTTTCGATACAGATAAAGTGTGAAAACATGCTTTACTCTTATTAAATACTTCGGTCCCTTGATACATTGGAAAAGAATCGTTATAAAAAAGTTACATCAATGGAGGGAAAATGAGTATACATCTAACAATCAAGATCACCTGCCAGTAATCAACAACTTGCTCGACGGTCATGGTGCAGTTTGTGGTGCATTTGATCATAACAGATCCCCATCAGCAAAGAGCCCCTCACAGGAATGACCAATGTACACGCATTCATCACCTTCGACTCCACCAGTCTGGGATCTTGAGCCTTCTGCTCCGGTGCACTGCAAGATTGGCCGCAGGAAGCTTATGCCGCACCTGCCGCCATATCATGTTCACAGCATCATCCCTTTTGGTCGGGTGTTGGAACTCGTATTTGTGAGTAATGCTCTTCAGTCTCCTCCACATCCGAGTCCATCTTTCTTTTGGGAACTGTCTGAGCTGATTAACCATATAATCTGGTCGAAGAGCTTCTTTAACAGAGAAGAATAGCGAGAATTGACTATAATCTATCTCATCCTCAAAGGGAAGCTCAATTCGGTCACTCACAATTACAGGGACACAGTGGCTAACAATAGCATCAAAGAGACGGCATGACGAGGGAGTGTCCCCAGCAGGATGAAGACAGAACTTCGATGACCGCATGCCTTCTGAGGACTGGTACAAAAGGAGCAAGAAACTAAGATTGCATGAGCAGAAGCATGTAAACAAATCTGGCTAAAGAAAAATACAAATCAAATTAACCACAAGGAGTTGCTGATAAATAAGTCATAGTGTCAGCATCATGTTCAGAAAGAATATAATAAGTGATAGGCAGCTGTTGCCAGCAATGCAAATCAAACCTTCAAAAACAGGATACAGGCATACGGTAATAGTACACACTAGAACTGAAACTCATGAATGAGGATGCCTTTAAAGATAATCACCACAATTAGTTTCAGGATGTCGTTTTTTTTTTTTTTTTTTTTTTTTTTTAAATCCACAAGGAATGCAAAATTGTGAATACCAAATGCATGATTTCTCAAATAACGATAGGGGGTGAGACTCCAAATAATGATAGATGGAAAGCGGGAAAGGTAAAGGGAAAGGGAAAGAGAAAAGTGACATGCAATTATGCACAGATAGAAAGTACTTATAATGCTCTAGTTAGATTATTTAAGAAAATCTCTAAAGTCAGACAAGTAGAAATTATAATAATCAGAAAGCTATACTTCAATTTTCACATTTGAGTTCAACTGTCACATTTTCAGTATATGCTAGGGTAACAACTGCTGCAAGTTGCAATTATGCTTGTTGTCTAAAGCATAAAAATGAACCACAACTTACTGCTCTTATGCCTTCCCCAGTGGCGAAACTATTTTCAAAATGCACATCATCATAGCCTTTTAATATCTTTGCCAGTTTCAAACGGACCTTTCCTTCCTGCATCAATAACGAGGTCACGAAGTCACTCCCCATATCCACATTGACGAAGCAAAATGCAAACAGCCCAAATAGATGCATTCATGATTATACAAGACACAACTTACATACATCTTTCCTGACTGTTCGCCCTCGAAAAAAGAGAAGTGTAGGGCGGGAATCATATGGATCAGGAGGATCATCATCCAGAATGGAATCCACAACATGCACATATGGAGCTACAATATCTTTGCTCAGGGAAGACAAATATCTGGGATATCGCCCAAAATCTGCAACTACAAGAATAGAGCTGTTCACCTGATCTCTGAGAAATCTGAAAGCATTCGGGTGATGCATCGGAATTACATGGTCACGACCTGCAGAACGTTGCCAATACTTAGATGTCCTCAGAAAGTCCAGTAGGTCAATCTGCCACCATGAAATTAATATTTAATTACTTAAATACCTATAATTGGAAAGACCAAACCAAAATATGAAAGATATTTGAACTTGTCTTAAATTTCCTTTTTTTAACAATTCTATCACTAATGCATCATGAAAGAAAACATATTCTGAATGCAGCAAAAGAAAACCTTTCAAAAAGTGGAAAAGGTATTAATAATGTGGAAAACAGGAAAGAAAAGAACCAAAGAGAAGATGATGACATCTGGAAGTATAAAAAGGGAAACTAAAAAATAGAAACATAAATAAACCCCCAAGGGACAACCAATGGAACATTACAACCAAGGCAAGGGAACTAATTTAGACGATTCGTATATGTCTGTCCTTTTCCCCCCATTTCCCAACTATGTACTTGTACAATGATCTTCCAGACTCTACGAAGCTTACGATTGTCTATGGCAACGTTAATGCTAAAATAGCCAAAATAAGGCATTTCCATCCAACGTACAAGAAGAAAACAAGCAACCCATAAAAATGCTTCTGTATGGGCCTACCAACAACAAAATATGACAGAGGGTATCACCCTTAAGAGATGCATGGAACATTACAGATTAAATATCCATAACCTAGGAAGATCCATTGAAAGGATCTTCTCAACTTATATGATGGGAAAGATATGCACCTGGCCTCCAAGCCTAAAGCCTCACCTTTTTTTTCCTTCTTTTTTTCCTTTTCGAAGACCCATGTTGAAAGAAGAATAGGAAAAAAGTCTATTTGTTATTCTTTACTACATGGTGTCAAAGTGATTTTCTTGAACTCAAAATTCAAGCCAATAGAGAAAAAAAAAAAAAAGAAAAAAACTTTCCTGGCCCAGTCCTTCCCTAAAGTGTCCCTTGCACTCCTTTTTCCTATCATGGTGGTAGAGTGCAACCCCCTTTTTTTCCTCACACCACATGCATAATGCATGTAAATTCTAGGAAATAAAAATTAAAAAATGAAATTTTCAAGAAACCTTAGCATTCTAGATCACATCCCTTACACCTGCCTTCTCAATCCCCATGGTCATGCACATGCACACAGTGACAAGTAATAAAAGCAACTAAGCTAAGAAGGGATCTAAAATCTAGAATCATAAACAGATAAATGTTGACCAATGCAAAATGCAATGCCCCAAACTACTCCCACATTGGTAAAATATTTTCATGGAAATATAACTCCAACCTCTACCACCAAACTCAGTCCACACCAGGATTTCAGGAACCAATATCGAGACCTGTACGGATTTCTGATCGGTATGGTACCGTATCATACCGTACTGATGATAAAAAAATCAAAAAAATTCTACCTAGCAGCATTTAAAAAAAAAAGAGAGAGAAAATTAGGCCGAACCGATCCTGAACTGTACCGAACCGACCCAAACCATCTGGTTTCAGGCGGTTCAGCCTTGAATCATACCAAACCGACCGGTACGATGCGGTTCGAGGCATATTTCGAAAAATCAATCTGAACTGGATCGGTTCTCCGTCGGTACGGTACAGTATGGGGTGTACAGCCAATTCAGGCCGGTACGAAATACCATAGTCTACTACCTTAAGTGGCCGGTACGAAATACCATAGTCCACACTCTTAGGGTAGTGGCTCATGACAAGGGGTTAAAAACATCCAAATAATGCAGCTCAAAAATGATATCATCATCTATGCAATCAAAATACAATTACATAAGAGAGCCCAGCACACCCCTCACAAACAATCCCTCTCCGCCTCCCCTCGTCCCCCTTCCCGCTCCTCCTCCTCCCTTCCAACATGACCCAAAGGAGAAAAAGAGAGGAAAAACGACAAAAGAAAACGAGCATGATCGTATCACCAAACGACAACATTTTCCATTCATCTAACACCACCAATTGCAACCATCTTCTATAATTCCTCTACAATTCCACCCTCCACACGAGGTGCATACTACTGGCGCAAACAAGCCCAATTGAAGTCCATGTTAATTGTCAAATACCTACTTTTGAGACTAAATTTGTCCACCAATGGACACCTTTTTTATCGTCAAAAAAAACAAACGGATTCCTTTCTTTCTCCTATTGTTCGAGTCACAATTCCCACCTCTCCACGAGAAACCACCAGCAAATTGCTCCACTAAACAAAGGATACATATAAAGTAAGTAGGCAATAGACATCATAACTTCAATAGGACTTGCTGCACCACAAAAGAAAGCAACTTGCAATCAATTTCTCGTTGGGTTCTGTTCACTATTTACAACATATTCTAAGTCAGTTACCAAATTTTGTGATCGTTGTTTGCTGAAGTCTTGCACTTTCTATGTTAACTTCATTTCCAAAATTTCGTGTATGCATGCCAAAGAGAAGGCAAAGAAGGCAACCCAGAAGCATTACCTGCAGCTGCCGATCGATCTCGGTATCGGGATCAGTCATATTATGCCCGTGGGTATTGAAACTAAGCGACGAGAAGAAGGGCACGAAGAATGCCTCCGCCTCTTCCCCATCGAAAACCCTCACCGCCTCCGCGTCCTCCGACTTTCCTCCACCCATCAGCGATGCCATCATCCAGTACTCCACGCTGTGCTGCTTCTTGATCCCGGAATTCTGCGGCCAAGGTGGCAGCTCGGCGGCCCCCTCCGCCGCCTGGGACGCCTCGGGATCGGAATCCCCGCGGTGGTCCAGCATGCCGAGGTTGAAGCGGCGGGGGAGGTCGTACATATACACCTTGAGGGGCGGTGGCCGGGTGGCGGCGGAGGTGGCGGGGCAGCGAAGCGAGGAGGGGAAGGGAGGGGAAGGGAGAAGGAAAAACGGCGGGAAGTAGGATCGCCGGTGGAGATAAAGAGAGAAAAGGAGATAAGGAGGAAGAAGACGGCCAGGGAGATGATCGACTTCGCCGCAGCCGCCATTGCTGAGCTCTCTCTCTCTCTCCCCCTTCCCCTTCCTCCCTCTTCTCCGCGACTGATGAGAGTGGGACGATGCAACGAGCTCCTCACTTTCGTGGGGGTCCTGGGACACCGTGAACCTTAAGCACACGCGCGCGTATAGAAGATCTTATGCGGGTATGGTATCTATGCTTAACGTGCTCCGTTAATGCATCACGGTTGGAGAACGGCCTCCACCCTGCTTACCAGATAACTAATATAAATCCAGAATGAACAGAAGCAATAAAATTAATAAATAAAATATCATGAAACTACATCAGGAGATCAAAAATATTCGTTCTAGTTCTGGCATCAGAATAATTCACAAAATAACACCATCTAATTAGTCACACTATTTGCTTTCGGCTAGGTTTGTATGGCCAAAACAAAATATATTACTTGACTAATCTTCATATGTCAGATGATATTGTTCGATTTTTTTCGGTATCCAATCAATTATGATCGAAAAATTATCCTTCAGAATAATTTGCATAGCACTTAAAATTAATTTTGCATATCTCAAATCCTTTCATACTTCTCACAACTCAGTACCAAATCTAGAGAGATCAAATAATTGAGCTCTACCAACAGCTACCATAAACTCTAGACTAGCCCCTCTCATCACAAAATCAGCATCATTTTTGAAAAGCTAATTTATGTCTATTGGACGGCAGTATATATGGTTAGCCATACACGAGCTATGTTGTGGATTGCTATATATGTCAAATATTTTATTTTTTGATTTTCATGGATATATGTTTTGAGATTGATGTGAATAAATTAACGATTTTATCAAAAAAATAAAAAAAAGGGTCAACGAGCCTTTAAGATCGGCACCGGAAGGCCGATCCGAGTTTTGCACACAGGTTTAGCTCTCTCTAGATCTTAAGCCAACGTGACAAGAACGTTCGGAGAGACCATGGAGGGTGGTCCTCTCTTTGGCTTGTTGAAACACGATGACCACATCTTAAGGTAAGCCAGTTTAAATAAGACTTTCAGACAAGCCAATTTATACGCTGGTCGATATTCCAATTGACTGTAGCAGAACCTGTGATCTGGAGGACTAGGATACAGCTTTAATCCATTTGGCCTAACCAATCTAGCCAAAAATCCAGTCAAATACAGCATGTGCTTCGAGTCAAAATGTCCAAGATGATTTGTGACAGGTTGGGCTGGGCTAGTTTTGGAGTTGGGCAAGTTGGCTTACATTTGTTTTTTTACATGGGACAAGGGTTGTATCTTTTACACGAAAAAAGTATTCAATAAATCATCATTGGATCATACAATAACTACTTCGAGATCTATATAAGAAGATAGATGAAGGAGTTTAGAGTGCTTTGAGAGGTTTACAGGAAGGTCGATGTTGTGAAAAAAGATCAGATGCATCCATGCTTACTGCAAGCACTTTGAGGCAGGTGCAAGGAGTTTGGTATATCCTTCTGTCAAAGGATCTCATGGTGGCTGGGTGATGTCAACCTAGATGGTTGCAGCTATTCTAAGTCAAGTGCATGTGAAGACATGTAAGGGAGAGAAAAAAGACAACACTAGTTGAGGTAAAATATAGGAGAAAAACAAAATAGCTATCCAAACACATTTCCAAACTAGAATGATAACTGTTCTACATCGATGAAATTTCTAAGTTCCTCTCCGAATCAGGTTGTATCCTTTGGATGATAAATGATTAATCTTCTTTCACAATGTCAATTATTGGATCGTGCTTTGCTTCACTTTCAAAACCCTCCAATTTCTCCCTTCCATTGATCGGCAAAGATCATGAGAGAAACATCACACTTTAAAAGCCATGTAAAGTGCAATACAATGGTTCACATCATGAAAGAAGATCAATCATTTTTTTGCACAAAAGATACAATACACTCCCCCCCACCCTATACTCACACACCCTTTCACTTGGACTGGAATCCATGTTCCCAGAAAAGACCAAGTCTAACGCTTACCAACCTGGTATTGAGTAAGAGGGTCCAAAAAAAGATAAACATTTTTGGAATAAAACTCCCATGTATTCCCCTTAATCACAAGGGTTCATATCCTCTGAATTAAAGTTAAGTAATTTGAAGTTTTGGGAGTTATGAGGCAAATACATACATTTTCTGGGTCAAGACAAACAGATACCCTTGAATTAAGAAGCCAGTTTAAAGGTGGTGAAAGCTTGCAAGGCAAGCAAATGCCTTTTTTTTTTTTTTTTTTTTTGCTTCAAAGTCACATAAACAAATTCCCTAATGGAAGATCCAAATTGCTCGTCCCCATCAATATATAAATAAATAAATAAGATAGAACAAACTAAGAAGCCTTTAATATATGTAGAAGGATGGTGACAATATCTTTCTAATAGAATCAATTTGGATCCTCACTCTACTTGATGTTGGGTGGATGTCTGGCCAGGACACCACCTCCCAAGATTTTTTCAGTACCACGCGATGCAGCAGGAAGAAAGAAGAAACAAAATAAAAGAAAAATAATCAAAATACGTGGATCAGCCACAAAAGGGCTCGCCTCTACAGGGGATGCAAACTTCACTATGAAAAAAAAAATTTACAAGAAGAGACCTCACCCTCAACCCTTGTACACCCAATTCTCTCTCACTAGAAGTTCCCCTCACAAAAGCTCTCTCTCTCTTGGAAGACCCCTCTGAACCCCTGAAGTGCCTGGCGACCGCTGTCCAGGAGCCTCCTGCTCCTTCTCTCTAAGCACTTCCGCCTCTCTCTCTTCAATCGGGTTCGTATGGGCTTCGTACGACGCAAGAATCTGAACCACTTTTCCCTTTGTTTCACGTACAGGCCCTTTTAAAGGGTTAAAAACTTGATTAGAGAAGGATTAGGAGTCCTAAACAAAGCCAGATAACCCCTGGACCGTCGGATCAAGACCGGGAGCCACCCACGCCCTCAGATCACGCTCCAGTCCACGGAATAGTGCCGTAGACTGCGAGAAATGCGTGAGAAATACCCACGCGGTCCACAGGCCCAGTCGTGGACCGCCCGATCCATGGTGGACCGGGGCAAAGGGCCAGCAGGCTGCGCCTGCACGCGGGCCCGCGTGGGGCTGGGCCACGCGCCCGGTTGGGCCGCGCACCAGCCTGGGCCGTGAGCCCACCTGGGCCGCACGCCCGACTGGGCCGCCCGCCCACATGGATCGCACGTCCCGTGCACCGCCGCCTGCGGCCGCGCCACTACCGCCCGCAGCCGGTCGCTAGTGGTCCTCTACCGCCTCAAATCTCGTGCCGACTTCAAAAGCTCGTATCTCCTCCATCCGAGCTCCGTTTCAGGTGATCTTGATCTCGTTGGACTCCATTTTTCACTGCGAACCTCGCTGTGGGCTCAATGTGGGCTGAATCTCAAGGCATCAAATCCTAACAATCTCCATCTCGACTCGATATTCGGCCTTCTCCAAACTCCGAGAGCTTCTGGATCTCCTCACCCCCATGCCCTGGGGCAATCGCCTGCTGATCATGGATGGACAAACATGAGAGTCGAGCCAGACTGCTCGATCCCATCTCCGTCGTATGCTGTGCTCCTCCTGACCTGAGACCTACTCGGAGCATTGTCCTGCGGCAATAGGAATCTCACCTTGCGACGTCGCCTCTCGTCCTCCTGAGTCTCCTGTCTCGTGCCCGATCCACCTCCTGAAGCTCCACCTCACTCTGGACTCCACCTGGCTCTCAAAGCTCCACCTCGCACTGGGCTTCCTGCCAGGTAATAATATCCTCTGCTCCCCTTCTTCCCCTCCAGCACAATCCTATCGCCGCGTAACACCCTCAGGATTCCTCCACCAGCTACCGTCCTGTAGCCTCTCGAATCCAGTCTGCTAAGTGAGATAAGATTCCGCCTGAAATCGAGTATATATCAGACCTCCCCCAATCTCCTCACTGCACCGTCATGTATCCTCCAGCTGACCGTCCTAATGCCTCTGATCGCACAGCTCGATCCATCCGGCAGATATACAGTGCCCTCACTGTTCTCCAGGGAGTCAAGCTGCTCCTCTCTGTAACATACATGATAGGGGCATGCAGAATCTAATATCCACTGCTGGGAAGAAGTAGATACCTCGTCAGATATCTCCAAGACATCTCCATCTAAATCGCTGCTGGCCGTCGCTACAGCAGCCACCGTTCGATTTTTAAGTTGAGGGCAATCTCTGGCTAGATGCCCCAACTCCTCACACCGGTAACACCTGATTTTGCTCAAATCCCTCCTGGACTTAGACCGCCCTCATTGCGATCTCCTGTCGCTCCGTCTACCGCCTCCTGTTCTTCCAAAACCACCAAAGCTGAGCTACCGCCACCTGAGCTCGAAGCTGGATTCTCCCTCCTGAGAACCTCGTTCTGGAGTATCGCCGCGGTGACCTCGTCCATCTTGATAGTGCTCTTCCCCACTAGAAGAGCAGTCACCAAGGACTCGTACGAAGGGGGAAGCAATGCCAACAAAACCAGCGCCCTGGTCTTCTCCTCAACGTTCTCGCCAATGCTAAGGAGGTCGGTGAGGATCTTCTGGAAGTGACTGAGATGCTCCTGCACGCTCTGTCCCTCAGTCATCCGCAGTTGGTAAAACTGCCTCCAGAGAAAAAGTGTGTTGGTGAGAGACTTCGCCATGTACAACTTCTCGAGCTTCGACCACAGCACCATCGGAGAAGTCTCGCTCAGCACATGGATCACCACCTCATCCGCCAGATACATGCGGATGGTACTCACCGTCTGCATCTGTAGCCGTTTCCAATTCCGTACCTCCATGATGGTCGGCTTCTCATCGCACAAGAGAGCATCGATCAATCTCTGTTGGATGAGCATGTCCTTCACCCTTGCCTGCCACAAGGAGAAATTGCTCTTACCATCGAACTTGTTGATCTCCATCTTGATTGTTCCTATCTTCTCCATCTTCAGTCTTGCTCACCACCACTGCAATCTGCATCCTTGTACCGCCTTGCTCTGATACCACTTGTTGGGTGGATGTCTGGCCAGGACACCACCTCCCAAGATCTTTTCAGTACCACGCGATGTAGCAGGAAGAAAGAAGAACAAAACAAAAGAAAAACAATCAAAATACGTGGATCAGCCACAAAAGGGCTCGCCTCCATGGGGCATGCAAACTTCACTATGAAAAAGAAATTTTACAAGAGGAGACCTCACCCTCAACCTCTGTACACCCAATTCTCTCTCACTAGAAGTTCCCCTCACAAAAGCTCTCTCTCTCTTGGAAGACCCCTCTGAACCCCTGAAGTGCCTGGTGACCGCTGTCCAGGAGCCTCCTGCTCCTTCTCTCTAAGCGCTTCCGCCTCTCTCTCTTCAATCGGATTCGTACGGGCTACGTACGGTGCAAGAATCCGAACCACTTCCCCTCTGTTTCACATACAGGCCCTTTTAAAGGGTTAAAAACTTGATTAGAGAAGGATTAGGAGTCCTAAACAAAGCCAGATAACCCCTGGACCATCGGATCAAGATCGGGAGCCACCCACGCCCTCAGATCGTACTCTGGTCTACGGAATAGTGTTGTGGACCGCGAGAACA
>NC_026000.2:126886914-126974343 GCF_000442705.2 Elaeis guineensis
ATTAGGTTTCAGGTTAGATCTTGAAACTTTTTCAAGATCATACAGCGGAAGACTAAAATAAATCAAAATTTATTTTTAAGATCAGAAAATCCTAGATCTAAGATCCTATTACATGATTATTACATAGCATTAAATCAAAAATTAAAATATATATAATATAGTATGAACTACATGTTGATCATATCAACATGTTTCTATACTACATCTAATGTATGTATTAAAATAGATCAGATCTATTACCTTGCAAGTTAGACTCTAACCTCGCTGATCCGGGCTTAAGGATGATGTTGCAAGCCGCACACGTCCGGCCTCTAGGAGTCACACGAGCCCACGAATCTCGATCAGAAGTCCTGCTTCAGGAAATCAGCACAGTATGCTAGTACTGCGCTGATCCTTCTTTGATGGTTGATCAGGTGCCTCCTTCTTCTTGATTTGGACTCTTCCAAAGATGGAAAGTAGAAGGAGGTTTCAGATCTGAGACGCTCTCAGGAAACTCAAGATGGAGGAGGAAAGATATGAAAAAAAAACCCTAGAAGAAGACCCTCTTCTTCTTCACGTTTTTCTCTCTAGACACCAAACTTGCATCTTTTATATCTCCACGACCCAAAGGTATTTCTCTCTGATTTTTGGATGGCAGAAAGGTCTCAAATCTATCTTCCTTAAAATTTCATGAAGAAACTCATCTTATATAGAGAGATATGATAGAGTCCTTGTCTAGGTCAAACACCTAGTCAAGGCTTATCCAAACATGGCAAGTTAAGGGACGCCCAACTCTTGAGCACCTCCTCCATATTTTCGTGCATGGATCACAGAAAAGGGTGCACAATGTAAACCCTAAAAGCCACGAAAATTCCAAAAAAAATTTGGATAAATTCGGTGCAAAATTGAAAGAGTTTTGGATTTCTAAAACTCTATCTCATAGAATTCGAAATCCAAACTTATTCCTTTTAGATTTGATCCAAATCACCTTCCATGTAAGAAAGAAGAGAGGAGACCTTTTGTGAACGTGGGAGAGATCTGGGAGAGGGCTTTTGTCAACAAAATAAGTGGAGATTGGCGTTGAATAAGAGAGAGGGCGTGGAGAAGGTTTATGTGGCGCAAGGTGGAATCCTAGTCTACTAGGATTCTGTCTCATAACTTGTTTTAATTTGGTTTCCCAAACCAAATCAAATCAAAATTAGATCAACCCAATTAAAATAGGTCTTAACCTAATTAAGAACCTAATTTAATCAGATTAAATTAGATTTAAATCTGATTTAATTTTCTAATCAAATTAGAAATTAGATTGACCCAAGTCCTAGTTGAACTAGGACTAGTCTTTCCTTGCACTTTGGCTTATCCAATAAACCAATTGGACTTGATCCAATCAAGCCCAAATCAAATCTAATTAAATCATATTTAATTAGACTTAATCTCAGCCCATTGGCTTAATCAAATAAGCTAATTAGCAATCGAATTGCTAATCAATCCTCCTGCAACACTTGCACTGGGTTAAATATCAATCGTATTGATCATCTAACCCTAGAACGATTCTTAATCGTTGATCAACCATCCGATCGGATCATGAACTCTAATGTGTGTGACCTCATAGGTCCGAACCTAAGCTGGTAGCATAGAAATAAATTCCTATCCAATCGAAGTGACCATCTAGCAATGGTACCCGACGTCCGGATAGGTCGAATGTGTAGAAACAACATCCTTAGAACCCATGCGGATATAGTTTCATATAATTCATCCCCTTGACCAAAATGATCATAAGACATCCCAGAGTTCAACTGTCAACTCTGATCAGGTTGTCCACATTGTATTTCAAAATATCAAATCCATCTAATGGATTACCCTGGCCAAGATTTTGCTAAATTGAAATACAGCGACTCATTCTTCTCCAACTCTTGGAGTGGTCAATCCCATCTCGATCACACTCTGACTTCGCAAGTACTTGACTGTGCCCAGAAGCCTTCCGTCCCTGAATTAGAAATTCAGTTAGTCCGGTACCAAAGCACAGTGAGTTGCTTGCAAGTCACTGAGGTGATCTCAAGTCTAAGGGACATTTATACCTATATCCATCAGAGACATTCTCGACAGCAGAATGCTCTGGAGTTGGTCACGTTCAATGACGATGTACCCTTACATCTCACCTGTATGCTATACCAGTGTCTCCACACTCTTTGGTTAAGAGGACAACCAACCCATATGGCCTACAGCGACCTATGCTCGATAGAAGCTGTCGTCCTTATTAACAGCCTATCATTTGGTCGTGAACAGTTTTAAGGACTAATCGATAAATTCTCTCTTTATCGAACTTAAATAGTCCTAAGGACTTCATCATAACACGGAGTTCATTAGAAGATGAAAGCTTATGATGAAAATACCAAATATATTTTATTTATTAACAAATCAATTACAATACTTGGTTGCTCAACCGTCAACAGCTTGACGATTGGCTTTTTGGGACACATTTTCCAACAACTCCCACTTGTCTAAAGCCACCCGGCACAGTATCTAATACCCATCTTCGACTTGTGGTTGTCGAACTCCTTTATTGCCAGGGCTCTAGTGAAGGGGTCGGCTAGGTTCTCCTTTCAGTCGATCTCTGAAGGTCGACGTCACCTCGATCCACGATCTCTCGGACCAGGTGGAAGTGGTGCAAGATGTGCTCATCCGCTGATGTGCTTTGGGTTCCTTCACCTGAGCTATGGCACCAGTACTGTCGCAGTAGAGCAGGACTGGACCATCGAGGGAGGGTGCTACTCCGAGCTCATTGATGAATTTCCTCAGCCACACAGCTTCCTTCGCGGCATCCGATGCTGCGATGTACTCCGCTTCACCAAACAGAGTCTGCCACAGTATGCTGCTTGGAACTCTTCCAGCAGATGGCTCCACCATTCAGAGTAAAGATATAACCCGACACGCTCCTGCTGTCATCATGGTCAGATTGGAAGCTGGAGTCTGTGAACCCCACAAGTTTCAGATCTGACTCGCCATAAACCAACCATTGGTCCTTAGTATTTCTCAAATACTTAAGGATGGCTTTAACCACTTTCCAGTGATCTTCTCCAGGATCAGATTGGTATCTACTCACTACTCCTAGTGAGTATGCCACATCTGGTCTTGTACATATCATGGCGTATATGATAGATCCCACGGCTGAAGCATATGGGACTCTACTCATACGTTCTCTCTCTTCAGGAGTTGTCGGATAATCCTTCTTAGAGAGAGAAATTCCATGGCCTATCGGTAGATAGCCCTTCTTGGAATTCTCCATGCTGAACCTCTTCAGCACAGTATCTATGTACATGGACTGGGATAACCCAAGCATCTTTTTAGATCTATCCCTATAGATCTTCATCCCTAGGATGTAGGATGCTTCACCCAAGTCCTTCATGGAGAACTGTGATGACAACCAAACTTTTATTCCCTGTAGTGCGGGGATGTCATTCCCGATTAAGAGAATATCATCTACGTACAAGACAAGGAATACCACAACTGAACCATTTGCCCATTTATAGATGCAGGGCTCTTCTCCATTCTTAATGAAGCCATACATTTTGATCACCTTATCAAAATGCATGTTCCAACTCCGAGAAGCTTGCTTCAATCCATAAATGGATCTCTGAAGCTTGCACACCTTAGACTCATCTGTGGATGTAAATCCTTCAGGTTGTATCATATACACCTCTTCAGTCAGCTCTCCATTCAGGAAAGCTGTCTTTACATCCATCTGCCAGATCTCATAATCCAGATGGGCAGCTATTGCAAGCATTATCCGAATAGATTTGAGCATTGCCACAGGGGAAAACGTCTCGTCATAGTCAATACCATAACGTTGACGATACCCCTTGGCAACCAGACGGGCTTTATAGGTCTCCACCTTTCCGTCTGCGCCCCTCTTCTTTTTGAAGACCCATTTACACCCAATGGGTTTAACCCCTTCAGGTGGGTCAACCAATGTCCATACATCGTTGACCTCCATGGACTCCATTTCGGATTTCATGGCTTCAAGCCATTTCTCAGAATCAGGTCTCTGCATAGCATCCATATAGGTGATCGGATCCTCATTATTCTCATCAAGTTCGATGGGATCACCGTCCCGGACCAAGAAACTGTAGTATCTGTCCGGCTGACGCGGTACTCTACCGGATCGCCTTAATGGTGCAGGTATATTGGGCTCCGGATGTGATCTAATCATATCCGACTCAGGTTCAGCTATTGGTGTCGGTCCTTCTACCTGTTGAACTTCATCAAGTTCAACCTTAGAGGCAACGGTTCCTTCACCAAGGAACTCCTTTTCTAAAAAGATTGCCTTAAGACTGACGAACACCTTTTGTTCATCAGCATGGTAGAAAAAATATCCTTTTGTCTCTTTGGGGTACCCTATGAATAAGCATTTGTCAGACCTAGGTCCAAGTTTGTCTGTGACTAATCGTTTGACATAGGCCGGGCACCCCCAGACCCTAAGGTGTGAAAGTGCTGGCTTACGTCCCGTCCATATCTCATATGGAGTCTTAATTACAGACTTACTTGAAATCCTATTTAACAGATAACAGGTCGATTCGAGTGCATATCCCCAGAAGGATATCAGCAAGCTAGCAAAAACCCATCATGGATCGGACCATGTCTAACAAAGTCTGATTCCTCCTTTCAAACACACCATTATGCTGTGGTGTTCCTGGAGGAGTCCATTGGGAGAAAATCCCATTCTCTCCTAGATATGTGAGAAACTCACTAGAAAGATATTCTCCTCCTCGATCAGATCGAAGAGTTTTAATACTCTTCCCAGTTTATTTTTCTACTTCACTTCAGAATCGTTTGAACATTTCAAATGAATCCGACTTATGTTTCATCAGATAGACATATCCATATAGGTATAGGTCATCCGTGAAAGCTATGAAGTAGAAATATCCACCTCTAGCACTGGTGCTCATGGGCCCACATACATCAGTATGTACTAGGCCCAAGAGCTCAGTAGCTCTCTCACCTTTTTCAGTAAAAGGTGACTTGGTCATTTTACCAAGAAGACAGAACTCACAGGTTGGAAGTGATTCACAATCACTGACTTTGAGAATTCCCTCTTGAGTCAACCTGTTTATTCTGTTCTTATTTATATGACCTAGCCTCCAATGCCATAAGTAGATATTTAACACACTATCTAATCTAGGGTGCTTGCCAGTAGAATAGACTCTTATCAGGCTTGATCTTTTTGGTCTGGCTCTGCACAGATGTCCCAGCCTGAACTTGCACCTTCTTGACTTTCTTCTTCTTGTTCTTCTTTCCTTTCTCAAAGGGTCGAGAACCAGAAGATGAACCTCCCACTGAGTTCACTGAGTTCACCGACTCCTTGAGGAGTTGGTGATCCTTCTCAAAGTTCTGAAGCAACCCCATTAACCCATGGTAGTTTACTTCAGGCTTTGTCATTCTATAATGAGTGAGGAATGGGAGACAAGACTTGGGCAGCGAGTTCAGTATTGCATCTTTCCCAAGCTGCTTTCAAGGGAAAGCCAAGCTTGCTCAATCGTTCCATCAGCTCGATCATGTACAATACATGATCAGTGATAGAGACTCCATCCCATATTTTGGCGTTGAAGATGGCACAACTAGTCTTGTGCCTCTCTACGTCATCGGGTGTGCCAAAGGTATCCTCCAACACTTGAAGCATGTCCTTTGGCTGAGCCGTCTCGAATCTGCGACTGAACTCATCGCTCATGATAGCAGCCAGCATGATACAGCGCACCGTGGTCCGGTCACTGAGCCACTTCTGGTAAGTGTCTCTAACTGTTCCACGTGCATTGACAGCTGGCTCCTCAGGTGCAGGATCCATTATCACATATAGGATCCGTTCATGCTCCAGGACTATCTTCAACTTTCGGTACCAGCTACCGAAGTTGGGTCCCACCAACTTATCATTGTCCAACAATGATCGGAGCGATAGGAAAGTGGCCATATTTGCACAAAGGAGAACCATAACCTAATTAGTAATTGATTCATTAAACCTAAAGATTTGGACTTTAATCAAAAGGTTTCTCCCACTATTTTATTCGAATTGGTAGCCTCTACCTTCAATTCGAGGAATTACCCTAATTTCTTAGCGGGTACTAGAATCCACTTAGACTGCACACAAGCCCAACTTTGGTTGGCCAACCCATGTACATCTAAGGGTAGGTTCATAACCAATTGTTTCTCTAAACAATTTCTAGTAATTTTAATTTTGCCCCAGAAACCTAATCAGTAGGCTTTGGCCTCCACTGTAAGGATCCGGTTAGGTCCAACCATTAACATGATCATACTTGGTGTATCCAACCAACGAATGATTAAGCCCAACTTTGGTTGGCTCACCTAACCACCATTAGAGAGACACTTCCAAGTCATCATATGATGAGTGATAATTCCATTAGTCAACAAGCACCAGGCCTTTGGGTCTGCAATGATTATTGAGTTCATGGACTCATTATCAAACACCTTAATGGGAGGCTATGACTCAGTTATCTCCATAACTTTATCATTTTAAGGACCTAATAATTTTAGAGGATTTAAATAATATAGAGGATGAGGTCAGATGAACCAGCTTATCATGATCCTCCCACTGGCTTCACCAAGTCAGCTTAAGGGAGACCAGGGCTGGTCTAGGAGCATCTAAATCAGTCACACTGATTTACCTAGCTGACATGGGTCAGCTCGAATAGTCAAGTGATCCGATCAAAACATAATTTCACCAAGAGGCCAGGTAAGTTCGATCAGTGGGAGGGTCTGCCAAAGCTTGCCTTAGACACCATCATGAATGGCCAGGTAAGCGGGCTCCCAATTAAAAACCACCGGTCTGGTTTACCTTAGACACCAACTGGTTTAATTAGTTTCGATTAGATCAACCTAACAGTTCGTGCTAGACCGCTTAGCCAAGAATCAAGTCCATTTGGTTCTCGTTAAAGACATGGACTTGACCAACTACAACTATTGTAATTGATCTAGAGAATCCTTGACCTAATCTAAGACAATAATTGATTAGATTTAGTCAATTCTCTAATTAAGTCCATCTTTAATCTAACCATAGGTCTAACCCAATTAATGGACCTAATTTCCACTAACCAATTAACCCAATGTGTTATGATTTGTGTCTTAGGTTCTTCAATTCACAATCCTAGAACCTAATCAAACAACTTCTTAATTCTTAATTAAGTTTTGGGCTGAGGATTGGGTTTGGCTTTTCAAAAAATCATTTTCATATTTGTAAAACAATTTTACAATATGATTCTATTAATCATATTGCATGTTTGATTCATAATCAAGATGCAAGTGAAATAAACATGAAACTACTTTAGATCTAATCTAAACAGGTTCATGTAATTGAAACAATTTCAACTTTAAATAATTTCTTTGCATAAAAAATATTAACAAAGAGATTTTATTTCAGATTTAAATATCTTTTAAATCTAATAAATCATAAATTTAATCTAGATCATATCTAACAAATTTATGATTAAAGATAGATCTACACAAACTAGGACAACCTTTGCACTGTAAGGGGTAAACCTTACAGCAGGACAACCTTGCAGTTTGTGATTGATCTAAAATTTTAATTTCAGATTTAATAATCAGATTATAAATTAGATCTAATCTAAAAAATAATCTAAGCATGTATAAATAATCATGTAATAAAGAACCTTGCTCTGATACCAATTGAAGGAACCAGATCTAGGGTTTCAGGGTTAGATCTTGAAACTTTTTCAAGATCATACAGCGGAAGACTAAAATAAATCAAAATTTATTTTTTAAGATCAGAAAATCTCTAGATCTAAGATCCTATTACATGATTATTACATAGCATTAAATCAAAAATTAAAATATATATAAATATAGTATGAACTACATGTTGATCATATCAACATGTTTCTATACTAGCTACATCTAATGTATGTATTAAATAATAGATCAGATCTATTACCTTGCAAGTTAGACGTTCTAACCTCGCTGATCCGGGCTTAAGGATGATGTTGCAAGCCGCACACGCATCCGGCCTCTAGGAGTCGTCCACACGAGCCCACGAATCTCGATCAGAAGTCCTGCTTCAGGAAATCAGCACAGTATGCTAGTACTGCGCTGATCCTTCTTTGATGGTTGATCAGGTGCCTCCTTCTTCTTAATTTGGACTCTTCCAAAGATGGAAAGTAGAAGGAGGAGTTTCAGATCTGTGACACTCTCAGAAAACTCAAGATGGAGGGAGGAAAGATATGAAAACAAAAACCCAAGAAGAAGACCCTCTTCTTCTTCACATTTTTCTCTCTAGATGCTCAAACTTGCATCTTTTATATCTCCACGACCTAAAGGTATTTCTATCTGATTTTTGGATGGCAGAAAGGCCTCTCAAAAAACTATCTCTCCTTAAAATTTCACGAAGAAACTCGTCTTATATAGAGAGATATGATAGAGTCCTTGTCTAGGTCAAACACCTAGTCAAGGCTTATCCAAACATGGCAAGTAAAGGGACGCCCAACTCTTGAGCACCTCCTTCATATTTTCGTGGATGGATCAACAGAAAAGGGTTCACAATGTAAACCCTAAAAGTCACGAAAATTCCAAAAAAAATTTGGATAAATTCGGTGCAAAATTGAAAGAGTTTTGGATTTCTAAAACTCTATCTCATAGAATTCGAAATCCAAACTTATTCCTTTTAGATTTGATCCAAATCACCTTCCATGTAAGAAAGAAGAGAGGAGACCTTTTGTGAACGTGGGAGAGATCTGGGAGAGGGCTTTTGTCGCACAAAATAAGTGGAGATTGGCGTTGAATAAGAGAGAGGGCGTGGAGAAGGTTTATGTGGTGCAAGGTGGAATCCTAGTCCTACTAGGATTCTGTCTCATAACTTGTTTTAATTTGGTTTCCCAAACCAAATCAAATCAAAATTAGATCAACCCAATTAAAATAGGTCTTAACCTAATTAAGAACTTAATTTAATTAGATTAAATTAGATTTAAATCTGATTTAATTTTCTAATCAAATTAGAAATTAGATTGACCCAAGTCCTAGTTGAACTAGGACTAGTCTTTCCTTGCACTTGGCTTATCCAATAAACCAATTGGACTTGATCCAATCAAGCCCAAATCAAATCTAATTAAATCATATTTAATTAGACTTAATCTCAGCCCATTGGCTTAATCAAATTAAGCTAATTAGCAATCGAATTGCTAATCGATCCTCCTGCAACACTTGCACTGGGTTAAATATCAATCGTATTGATCATCTAACCCTAGAACGATTCTTAATCGTTGATCAACCATCCGATCGGATCATGAACTCTAATGTGTGTGACCTCATAGGTCCGAACCTAAGCTGGTAGCATAGAAACAAATTCCTATACCAATCGAAGTGACCATCTAGCAATGGTACCCGACGTCCGGATAGGTCGAATGTGTAGAACAACATCCTTAGAACCCATGCGGATATAGTTTTCATATAATTCATCCCCTTGACCAAAATGATCATAGGACATCCCAGAGTTCAACTGTCAACTCTGATCAGGTTGTCCACATTGTATTTCAAAATATCAAATCCATCTAATGGATTACCCTGGCCAAGGTTTTGCTAAATTGAAATACAGCGACTCATTCTTCTCCAACTCTTGGAGTGGTCAATCCCATCTCGATCACACTCTGACTTCGCAAGTACTTGACTGTGCCCAGAAGCCTTCCGTCTCTGAATTAGAAATTCAGTTAGTCCGGTACCAAAGCACAGTGAGTTGCTTGCAAGTCACTGAGGTGATCTCAAGTCTAAGGGACATTTATACCTATATCCCATCAGAGACATTCTCGACAGCAGTATGCTCTGGAGTTGGTCACGTTCAATGACGATGTACCCTTACATCTCACCTGTATGCCATACCAGTGTCTCCACACTCTTTGGTTAAGAGGACAACCAACCCATATGGCCTACAGCGACCTATGCTCGATAGAAGCTGTCGTCCTTATTAACAGCCTATCATTTGGTCGTGAACAGTTTTAAGGACTAATCGATAAATCCTCTCTTTATCGAACTTAAATAGTCCTAAGGACTTCATCATAACAACGGAGTTCATTAGAAGATGAAAGCTTATGATGAAAATACCAAATATATTTTATTTATTAACAAATCAATTACAATACTTGGTTGCTCAACCGTCAACAGCTTGACGATTGGCTTTTTGGGACACATTTTCCAACAGAAACTCCATGATGCAATGCTCTTGGACTGCATGCGGGATGTGCTCGAGCTGATGGTTAGACTGATCACAGGAGGCAAAGGAGGTGGAGCCCCATGAGACGTGGATGCACTGGCCTGTCTAGCTCTATCCCTTTCACGGGCTAAGTACCTCTGACGGGTATCCCTCGCAATGGCATTCCACTCTCTCACCCGTCTCTTAATTAATTCTAAAGGTGGTAGATTCGAAGGCGACGACATGGCAGCAGGTGGAGAAGGAAACTTTTTGCCACAAAAAGAGAGGAGATCCCTTTGCTCTCTGACCCCCTATTATAAGCGCTAGCAACCAGATCAATCGCCAATCAATGCTTCTCAGGAGTTAATGATCCAGCGGTTAATGACACACCTTCTCCAAAGAAGGAGCAAATTCCAGCGATGCTTTACAAAACAAAATGTGCCCTCATGGCACATCTTCATAGACTCTGTGTTGCCTCCCAAATGTGGCCTTATCGGGTGAGACATCGACTACTATTCTCCATAATCTCCCATATTTAAGGAAGCAAAATAAAGTTATCATCTATTTAAATTACCTCAGATCAGCATGAGTAAGTTTACAAAGTAGAAGTATGACAAAAGACTACTCATTTTATTCCTTTCGAGATTCTCTTATGATGGCCCTAAAATATGAAAAAAGAGAAATACAGAAATTACAGTGCAGAGCCTGGAGCTGAGGTGCCAGTCACTAAGACATCCATCATGAAAGGATCTCAGATTTTGTCTAAAAAGTTTAAATCAAAACCCGGATATTTGGCAGCAACTCGGGCTCGGATAGATTGCATGCCTTCCAACGTCATAAGCGTCGGCGGAGTACTCAGCTTTTTCTTCCTCATATTCTTTTGAGGCCTAAAAGTCCTCCATAGCCTTAGAAACGACCTCGGTTGTCCGCTTCTCTTGTGCACCCAGTTGGGCCTTCGGCTCTTTTATTTTTTTTTGCAGGCGAGAGTTCTCCTCGCAAGCAGCCACGTTCCTCGTTGCCTGAGCTTCGAGCTCTGCTACCTTGTCCAGTAGCTGAGAATTCTGCTCAATAACTTTTTTCAATGCCACCACGGCATCTTCGGCTCTCCTTTCGATGGTGTCAGCTTTCATGGAGACTTCTCCAACTTCCCTTGCAGCCCTCTCTTTCGCTCTTCTGAGCATCTCAGCTTCGAGTCCAAATTTTTTTGCCTCTTTGACCAATTCACGGGAGCTTTCAATGTACCCATTCAAGTAATGGGTAAGCTGGCAAGTGAAGAAAAACTCATAAGTAATAAATAAGTATGCAGTAAGTGCTAAATGAGAAAGCTCCAACATATCCGGATGAGGCAATCCACTGCTCCTCTCCTCATCTTCCTCCGAGAAATGCTCAGCAGCTCATTCGCATCGATAGAGAAGAGCAGTTCGGAGAGTAACTCGCTCGCCAATGTGGGATCTCTCAGCACTAAGGCCTCTAGCTTTAGTCCAGCTGGCGCAGTTCCAGACACGTCGATAACCTCGACGGGTGCCTCATTCGAGGAGGATCCGACAACATGTGAAGCAGGTTGGGTCGGAGAGTTGGAAAGAGAAGATAGGCTCAGAATCACCTACTCCAAATTTTGGTCTACACAGCTCATCTAGTCGCCTGCAGTAGCTGAGATGGTAGGCGAGCCACTTCTCACCCAAATAATCTCATGACCTTTCGGATGAGAAGACTCAAATTTTCTGGCCTTTAAAGTTGATTGTGTGGAATCTCTGACTCTGGCCTGGAGGCTCTACCCGATGATGGGCTTGGCATTTCTCTTTTGCAAAGTTTTCCTCTTTTTTTTTGGTGGGCCCGAGCCCTTCCCAATATCCAGCTTTGCAATTATGACGATCAAATTGTAAGACGAACAAAGCCAAAAGATTTAAGGCCAAAACAGCTAACTCACGTACTTTGAGGAGTGACTTGGCTGATACCGACATTGAATAGTGCCTGAGCCAACAACAGCTCTTTCAACTCCGAAACCCTGAGGCTTCGCAGAGCTGCCATCTCCTGCTTCAGGTACTCATTCATCGAAGGTTCCTTCAATGCAGCCTCTCGAGGTTCATCTTAGAAAGAAAATTTTCAGTCTTCACCTGATGTCTGCGAGATGAAGAGAAACCTCAACTTCAACCGTGCACGATGGAGGGCATATCCAAAAATATCAAGCAAAAGCCATCCTTCTTCTTCTGTGGAGTCACGTACCACCACCTGCGTGAGTCTGGGTGCTGCTTGAGACTGAAGAGAAAATGAAAGAATGTAATATTCGATGCAATCCCAGCCAACATGCATAATGTGATGAAGCCACAGATATACTGCCATGCATTCGGCACCACTATACACAGTGATATCTCAAAATAATGGAGGCAGTAGACTCGATCACCCAGTCCTGAAACTTCGAGTAGGAATGCGGGAGGTATTTGATATTGATCGTGTAGCATGACTATGTCCCGCTCTATCAACTCTGATTTGAAGCCTAGCGGTGCAAAGTCAGTCTCCATAGTAGCCATCTCTCTCTCGTGCAAGAAAGCCATGAAAAGATAAAGAAGAGAGGAACCTGCAAGGAAAGGAGAAAACCAGAACTTAGCAAGGTCCGCGTTTAGTTCTGTCTGGGAATTTTAAATAACCTCATACCTTAACGGGATGTCCAAAAGCCGCCTCCTATTGACATATTAATTACAGGAGATGTGCATCGACAGAAGATTGGCGTACGCACGATACGTGGAGACTGCGAATGGACATGATTGCTGCTGTCGATATAGTAGTTAATACCAATGGCAGGCGAATCACACTTTGTGCTACTTTCAGAGGAATACGTGCAGACGTGCTCCAATTTCTCCCATACGGATGCAATTTGAATTTTGACCTTTTCAAAATCTATACGACAGCAGGAGCCAGCTTGGATTTTCACGCTAACTTCAGCTCGGCTCATGCCCTGTTTGAAGCATAGCACAGGCTAAGTATCCGCCTGAGCTATTTACTCTAATCAAGTTTTGCAGATACAGCCAAGGGCTGAGCATACATTAAAGACTAAAAAATATGCTTTTTATTCATCAAAAGAAAAATAATACATCCATTCCTACGGAGACTCTAGTACAAGATCAGGGGCCTCAGATCACAAAGAATAAAAGAAGAAAAGGGCATGAATCACTCCTCAGAGGGATTGCCAGGGCAGTCGTCTACGAGATGATACTCCTCGATGCCGACAATGCCTTTGGTCTGGATGGCTGCATCGATCTTATCCACCTTGTCTGGAAAATAGGATGTCATTATAAACCGCGACCAGCTATTTGACGACATCGCCTGTAAATCTTTGCCCAGACAATCAATTTGAAGATACTTGACAAAGTCAGGAGGAAGATGCACCTGGGCAATGGACTTGCACTTCTCGAAGCCCGCGAAGAACACTACTTTACAAGCTTGGACTATGATCTTAGCCCCTTCAACCACCTTCTCCTGCTTTCAGTATGTTTGAGTAAAATCTCTTGATCTACAAATTTATATTAGAAAAGCTTATGATTTATCTTTCTCTCTTTCAACCTCTTCTTCGGGTGCTCCACCTCTGATCCGATCTCTTGGACTCCCGAAAGTGGCTCCAAGAAAATTTGAACTCCCCTGGAAGCGAAACATCTGTCCCCTCGAAGAGCTCTCTCTTCTCGGCTCGTCCCTTCAAAGATTCCGGCCCTTTGGGGTGGAGCACCGCTGAGGCTCCTTTGAGAGTGAGTTTCAAAATTCGGAGAACCTCTTCTCACTTCAAGTGTCCTCCTCAAGTGCTCCAGATCATCATGGCTTCGGCGATAGTTTCTCTCAACCTCAGACCTCTATTTTTCAAGGGTTTTAATCCTCCCCTTGAGATCTTCAACCTTCTTGTTGGCCCTAGACTTCTGTTGTTCGAGGGTCTCAATCTATCTTTCAACCTGTTATAATTCTTCATCCCGATGGAGAATCGACTCCTGGGCCTCCTGAAGAGCCTCCTCTGTAAGGTTGAGTTCCTTGACTAGCTCAGTGTTATCCCTCCCCAGACGTTTCAATCGATACTTCAGCAAGTTGATCTTCTCTTTCTCCATCATCGAAGCATCTAGGTTGGAACTAACGAGGCTTGCCAGACAATGATCATATGTGCAAGGGATCTCAAGGCATTGGCAGATCGTTTCTCCCTCCTTTGTTTATTGAGAAACAACTTTTCGACTGGTAGTAGGAGGTTCCTCAAGTATTCTGCCACAGATTGGAAGATCTCTCCTACGGATGGAGCGCGAGGCATCGGATCTGAAGGTCCTGCATGAGCAGTGGATGCAAGAAAATGCCAAGCAGGGATCACCATCTCTGGAGAACTCAGATCTTTCTCTGGGTTGTCGACCGCTTCTTCTATCTGCACTTCCTCAATCAGATCTTTTTCAGAGCATTCCTCGATGCTCATCTCTGGTGCCATCTCTGTCGGCGTCTCGTCGGTCGGGACTTCCTCTAGAGAACCCTGTGGCACAGCTTCTAATGGTTGGGCCGAGAGTTCGATGGTAGGGACAACATGTTCTTCTTCCCTGACCACAGATCCTATTTCGGCAATCGAAACCACAACTTACCTTCTACAAGACAGAATTTGCACAAGTCTCTTCATGCGCTGTGAATCCATTTTGCTCTAAGAAATTGTGATGGACAATCAGCACAAAAAGATCTGTAGCTACCCATACCTTCAAAAAGCAAATTTAAAGGAGGAAGAAAATGAAAGGCCACCGCAAAGTGATTAAAACCTCAAAGAGACTGTCATCTGAGTGGTCCCATCAGTTACGTCCGTCCGCATTAGTCACATTAGGCTAACATCATCCACCTTAAATGCAATAAAAGCAAGTGTGAAGGCAAAAGCGCTTGGCGTTGGATCTGAGGTATTTTTGGAGTACTCCTTTCATCTGATTCTCAAACTTAAGAGTAAGGAGATAGTGTTACGATGATTATCATGAGCACTTCGGATCAGCGCTATATCATAACACATGTCAAGCTTTCAGATTATTAATATGACCGCTAACCGCCGTATAAGCTGAGGAGTCCATCTCCGCACTGAGTTGAGGTATCCTCAAGATCTGACCTGTATTTGAGCTGTTCAGCCGACTTATCTCTTCGACGTGTGCGATGGCTGTCTATCCCGAATAAGATAAGATTTGGCATAACCATCTCTCCTGATCTCGCGGGAGTATTTAAAGGCAGAGTTATCTCACCCAGTTTGGCATGTCCAACGGCCCAACAATCTTGAGATCGTGCAATCTCACAGCTAACAATCTAGCTGTTCGACATTCTTCTATATAAACAACTAGAGTCCCGAAGATCCAAATAAGTCTGATAAAACTTCTCTCAGAGAATCCGTTGCTGCTTTTTTGTTCTCTGTTTTTCTGACTTGAGCGTTGGAGGGTCCTCGCCGGAGCCATAACCTCCGGTTTGAAAACTTATTTTGCAGGTCGGTCCAGCACCGGTATTCCTGCTTGAAGCTACCAGGTGTCCGTCTTTCGATCTCGATCGATTTAAGCAGCAACTCTTATGTTATGGATAAGTCGTTGTCTACTTGTCGACAATAGCTCAAATCTCTTTTCACATTCGAGATGGTAGACTGCCCCAATGTGCCCCAATGTTGATCATCGCAACAGTTGACGCGACAAAAGATAATTCTGAAGCTGGATGAGAAATCAATCGTTTAAATCTAACCTGTCCTGCAAATAAATCTGTACTGACAATTTTTTGCATGAAGAAATATATCGGCATCATGAAAATAAGGTGAGGTCTAGAGGGTTTCAATGAATTAAGCTTTTGGAAATGGGCAGCTGAGAGGACCAATTTTACCGCGGCATTCTTTTGCTTGTTCGGTAGCAATGCTTAGTTCTCATCCATATTCTCGCTGGTCCCTTTCAACACTCTCTGCTACTAGAGACCAAAAATTGTTTTCCATAAGGAATAATCAAACTATTTTCCAATGGCCTTAATACTCCATGGAGAGTATTCTCAACAAGCCTGCACTTGAAATTTTATTGCAGGATACATTTTCAAACAGCTAACCCTTCGATAGAATAAAATTTTGGCATTTATATCCTGCAGGTAGTCACTAATGTTTAGCTTTATTACTCATGCAATAGAAACATAGGTGTTTACGGTCCACGACAAAGTTAATGGTGCTTGCCCCAGGATCGACAATTTTATAGCCCATATGCGATCTTGTACTGCAGTTTTGGTTGATCAAGAAACTGTAGTAGGTTTCATGTAACAAGTCAAGATTTTGCATGGAACTCATTCATGCAAGTCCTGCCACTGTATATAACCTACAGCACCCTATCAAATCAATTCAGAGCTGAGTTGCCGTGACATCAGCCACCTAGAGGAAATCAGATTTATGTACGGAATTTCAAACCTACTTGGTGAGTCTCATTTGAGTTCCACGAACTATGTTATCGTGGGGTCTCCATAGGAGCTACTTCTGTGAAGGGTGCCATCATTAGATGTATATTTTAAAAATCAGATTGGCTGACATACATATATACACACACATATATATATTAAAAATATAATTTTATAATTAAAATTTTAAAATAAATAAAATTTGAATTATTTTTCATTCATATTATGTTTAAATTGTATTCATGAATCATCCGAAGAATTAACGGATGTTGACACGTATTCTCAAAAGTTAAAAATTTGAGACACGTATCATTAGTAGTTAATTCCTAAGTGCTCCTGATTGATAGATCATCATGAGGACGGTAACTGATCCAGATAGATCGATGTACGAATCATTTTTCTTCGTGGATAGACGAGTCTCGAATCGACAATGTAGGGATACTGGAGCGAGAGTACATGCGTTTGATAAAGATCAAAGATACTGATCATAACCAACACGAGAAGTTACTAGGATGGCTACCCACTCATCGATGACTTGCTTAAAGTTGCAGTGGTGTAAATAGTTCTTTGACCTGCGGTGCCTCAGCTATTTACAGTAGAGTTGCTGTAATTTGACCACACCAACACTTGGTTACCTAGGCATTCGGAACCTTGAGATGTATGTTGGCTACAGTAGGTCCATTGTAAGAATAGGGTGTGTACCAAGATGGGATCTGTCGATCCTGGTAGATAGAGGAAGTCTTATGCAATTTATGAAACTGAGTCCTAAAATACATGGCCATGGTAGGTGAATAATGGAAAGGAGTTTTTATAAAATTTCATATGGACTCGAGTCGATTGAATCTGACATATAACAGACGAACGGATTTGATGAGTTATCCTTGATCTGTGCCTTGTCGAGACCCATGATAAAAAAATTAAACTACACGGTAACTGCACCTAGAGATTCAATATTTCATTCTACTAGATTGTCATTACATACTGCTATGTGTCATTAGTGGATCGTGAGACTCGTCGAGCGTTGTCTTGATAATCGATGACCTTTGATGGACAAAGTTGAAATTATTTCAATCCATCGAAAAGAGTTTCGATGATATTGTGATAGAAATCATAATACATCTCACTATCAGACGGCATAGAACCTATGGAGTCACACACAAAAGAGATCTTTATCTGATGAGATAGTTGATCAATGATTATCAATCACTATTGAGTCTAATCGTCAATGTGATTGATGATTAATCCAGTGTAAGAGTTACAATAAAGTAATTCGTTAAGAGTTAGTGAGTTGTAGGAGAATTAATTAGTAATTGAATTACTTACTCAATTTGATTGAGCAATGGGGTTCAAATCAAGTCTAATTAAATTAGATTCAATTTAGATTGATTTGAGTTTGATTAGATCAAGCCAGATTGAGTTATGAGATAACCCAATTATAAGAGAGATTAATTTTTGATTTGATCAAAACTTGGGTTCAACTAAATTCCTAATTGGATTAGGATTTCGTTAAAAAGATTGGGTTCCTAATTAGATTAGGTTCTCTTCTCTCTTTGGCTCTAACCAAATCAGATTTGGTTTGGGACCGAATTGAATCAACCAAGAGTCCAAATTGACTTGGACTTCTCCCATGTGCGTGCCCTTAAGAAAGCCTCGAGATCCTTCATGCAAAATCTATTTTTGCATGAAAAATAGTGCACACAAAAATGCTTGTCGCCCCTTCCTATCTCACACCAAAGGATGGGATAAAATTAAGTTCGAATTCGAATTCAAATCTGATTTGAATTCAAGCTTGAAACCTAATAAGGATTTAACCCTCATCTTCAAAGTGTTTGATCCCATCCAAACTCTCCTTGACGCCAACCATAAAAACCTCCTTCTTTTGTGCGACAAAAGAGAATAATTCACCATGGAAATCTGTTTGGGGTGTGAGGTATCTTAGCGTGAGAAAGGGTTTCTCAATGAGAGAAAAGAAAAGCAAAAGGAGGGGCGGTGATCTTCATGTGTGCATGAGATTAAGAGAGGCGCACATCCTCTCTAAGGCTTCATCTTCTAGGGTGTTGGATTTTGGGAAGAGAGAAAAGAAAAGAGAAAGAGTTCTTTAGATTTTAATCTTTCCTTCATCTTCCTCCTGTTCCTCTTCAGAGATCTGAGAGAGCCTAAGAGATCTGAAGAAGAAATCAGAACAACTATCAAGAAATAATTTCTGCAAGGAAGCTACACCCCAATGAAATCAAGGGCCTCTGATCGGATCGAAGGCTTCATGTGGATATCTGTAGAGGTTGGATGCATGTGTGGCTCTATAGGAACCTCATCGGATTATTACAATTATCAGCAGTGGAGATCATTGACCCACGCAAAGGTATAGAGATCAAATCTTCAGATTTTTTATTTCAATTAAATCTAATTTAATTTTCAACATCTTAATCTTACATGTGATAAATCCTAGGATGGCATTAGATTAAATCTAATGTGTGCATGATAGATTAAATTAGATTTAATCATATCTGAAATATTTTCACTGCTAGATTTCTTTTTAAAATTTCAACATGCACATCTAATTAGGAGATGAGATTTTTTAGTTTTTTTTTCAAGTGGTATTAGAGCCTAGGTCGTTTCATATGCATTAGATTAAGATCTGATAATTGGATTTATAGATCTAAAATTTTTTTATTAAAGTTCAAGATCATTCTGATAGAAGTTTGTTCTAGAATGATCGTTGAATGTTATTTGATAATATGTTGATCAAATTTTTGTATCTGAATTTTTATGTGATGCATGAAATGTATGTCATGAAAGGATCATGTTTTGATCTATCTTGCATGAGATGTAATTAGATTAAATCTGAATTACATACTTGTGATCTGACTTTTAGTTGATACATGAGATGTATGCTAGATCTATGTTGCATGAGATGTATGATTAAATTTAAAATTAGATTTAATAATTAGATTAGATCTAAAAATCAGATTTAATAATTAGATTAGATCTAATTTAAAATATGTAATGATGATCTTGCTTAGACATGAGATGTATGATATCATTGTCTTTTTATGTATATATGATATGTGTAGATGTAGATTGATTTCTTAGTAGCCTTGTACTCTTCAAGAATCATAATAAAGGCCATCCTACCATAGAGAACTATGGCGGAAGGGGTGCCTGTACAAATCAAGAGGAAGAACCGTGGAAGAAAAAATTTACTTTTATACAAAATCCTAGATCCGAAACCATTTAGTATCTAAATATGAATCAAAATTTTATGTAGTTGTATATAAGATGCATAATTAAATATTTAGATATTAAAATAATTTTGATATCTAAATTAAATCTAATTTTATAATGCACTTAATTAAGATCTGAAATTAAGAATTGAGAATCTAAAATTAGGATAATTGTATTTTGTGTGGTTCATCGATGCATGTAGTGGTCGCACTGAATCGCTACAATCCTTAATGTAGGATGTATCATGAACTCAAATTGAAAATGATTGTGATTGTAATTCGTAGTGAAAAACTGAAGCCAACTCAATCTCGAATTGGTGAACCATTTTGATGTCTAAGGTAAGAACATAGATGGTGGTTATTTAATTAGGACCGTTGCCACAGACAGCGGGGAGCCTCCCATACATCTTATCTTATCTAATCATTTTGGGGATAAATTTTGATTTTGTGGTACTTAAAATTGAGTCCACTTCAATTTGTGTTGCACCATGGGACCAATTTGGTGAGACCAAATCAAGATATCTTCAATAGATCTAATTTAATTGTGGATCTACATGGGATGTAATAAACAATTAAATCTAAGAAATCTAAATTTAAAACCTCCTCAATAATATTAAGTCGAGGGGTCTTCTACAGTTATAGAGTATCGTGCCCTCTCCGATGTTGACTATTCTATACTAAATATAATGATTCAGTTGCATCAAAGAAGAAGCAACCATTCTATTTGTAGCAGGGTGGAGATGGGGTTGGCCCAAAATCTATCAGATGAGAGTTCAATGACGGCTTCACTCATGCTCAATGGTGGGTCTGACTTAACTAAAGAATGAGATTAAGATCCATCAGATGAGGTTTCAGAACTTATATACCAAATCTACTGTAATTTGTTTGAGAAGCATTGGACATGAGTTATCTATCCATTGGTTGATATATTCATCAAGATCTGTCAAGTGATATGGTATGCCAATCGATGGGATTGCAGTACCCACTAGAAATCTTAATTCACGAAAAAAATTTCGCTTTCCAACGCGATGAGTGTTAGGATTCGAAGAAATAGTAGGAGCTAAGTTTGTTTTTAAAATAAATCCTCTAAAACAAACTAAAATCAATTACAAAAATCTAACTAAAAACTTCTTCTCTCTATAGAAAATTATCTGCCTCTAATAGTCTAGCTCACATCTTAGAAATCAACTAATTGTCAAGTTCCAACTGTAAGGATTGGCTAAGGGACTTGAAAAGTGTTTTGAATTTCGAGAAGCTAAGTTGTGTCTTAGATCAGAAAATGCCTATAGGAACCTTGAAGAGTTCAAGGGATACACCTTTAGAAGGTATGTTAGATCTACTCGTGATTGAGACTAACCTTATGATTTCGTCTACTATCAGTTGGGTAATAGACTCTAGTTCTAGTGTATATTTATGCACTTTAATGTAGGATTTTAAAGAATTTAGAAGGCTAAGGCTAGGAGAGATGACCCTAAGAGTAGGCAACAGAGCAAGAGTTGCTGCTGTGGCTGTAGAAACCTATCTTTTTCGATTACCATCTAATTTTTGTTTAGAACTAAGGGACTGTTACTGTGTACCTAATGTGAGCAAAAATTTGATTTCTATTTCATGCTTAATACAGGATGATTATGAAATTAGTTTCAATAAGGATCATTGTACCATTTATTTTGCAAATAAAATAGTTGCATGTGGTCACTTTATTAACAGTCTCTATAATTTGCATATTTATACAGATAAATCGGTTAATTTATCCAAGCAAATAGTGAGTGCCATTGGATCTAAGAGATCCAAAGATGAGGTTAACCTAAAGCACATGTGGCATCTTAGGCTAGGTCATATTGGAGAAGAAAGGATCAACAGACTGGTGAAAGATGATCTTTTAGACTCATTCTCGAATGAGTCATTTTTAGTCTGTGAATCCTGTCTTCATGCAAAGATAACTAAACTACCCTTTGTAGGACACGAGGAAAGAACCACTGACGTCCTGACTCTGGTACATACTGATGTGTTCAGTCCATTTGATATGTCGGTCAGAGGAGGTTATCTCTACTTCATCACTTTTATCGATGATTTTTCATCGTAACGGTATGTGTTTCTTATGAGACATAAATCTGAAGCCTTTAAAAAGTTCAAAGAGTTCAGATGTGAGATAGAGAAGCAAATTGAATAATCACTTAAGATACTTCAATCAGATCGAGGAGAAAAATATCTGAGTGGAGAATTTTTTGATTATCTCAAGCAAAACAGCATAGTCTCTCAAAGTTCAAAGAGTTCAGATGTGAGATAGAGAAGCAAATTGAAGAATCACTTAAGATACTTCAATCAGATCGAGGAGAAAAATATCTGAGTGGAGAATTTTTCGATTATCTCAAGCAAAACAGCATAGTCTCTCAATAAACTCCACCTAAAATGCCTCAGCTTAACAAAATTTCAGAATGAAGAAATCGGATCCTATTAGATATAGTTCGATCCATGATGAGCTTCACCGACCTTCCTTTATTTCTTTGGGGATATGTCTTAATGACAGCCAATTACTTAATTAATAAATTTTTTTCTAAATCTATTTCTACCATACCATATGAGATATGGCATGGTAAGAAGCTAAATTTTAGTTACCTCAGAATTTGAGGATGTTCGATCTATATCAAATGGCAACAGACGGATAAGTTAGAGGTTAGATTTATGAGAGCTTTATAGGATACCCAAAAGAGTCTTTGGGATACTATTTTTACCTCTCGAATGATCAGAATGTAATTGTGAGCCAATATGCCAAATTCTTAGAAAGAGATTTTATCCAGGATAAAGGTAGTGGAAGAAAAATTCAGCTCGAAGAGAGTATCTCTGAAGAGTAACGAGTCGTAGAACCTATGAAACCCGTTCCACCTCGTAGATCCACTAGGATCTCACGTCCTCCTGAAAGGTATATTGGTATGCTGACAGAGGATGTAGAAAAATATTCCTCATGGGTGATATGGACCATGTTGATGATCCTAAAATCTATGATAAGGCAATATCAGACATCGACTCCAAGAAATGATTGGAAGCGATGAGGTTAGAGATTGACTCAATGTATACCAACCAGGTTTAGATCTTAATAGATCCACCAGCAGGAATAGTTTCTGTTAGATGTAAATGAATCTTTAAGAGAAATATCGGTTCGGATGGAAAGGTGGAAATCTTTAAAGTTAGGCTTGTAGCTAAAGATTATAGTCAGCGCGAAGGCGTTGACTATCAAGAGACCTTCTCATCAGTTGCCATGCTAAAGTCTATTCGAACATTGCTTACTGTTGCAGCAACTTATGACTATGAGATATGGCAGATAGATGTAAAAACTGTCTTTCTAAATGAATATCATGAGGAAGATATCTGTATGGAGCAGCCTCTGAATTTCATATCTAGTATGGAGATCACAAGGTCTGCAAGCTATAAAGATCCATTTACAGACTAAAGTAAGTATTTCAGAGTTAGAATACTCGATTCAATGATGCAATCAAATCATTTGGTTTCATCAAGAATGAGGAGGAACCGTGTGTGTTCAAGAAAATCAATGGGAGGACTATCACATTCCTCGTATTGTGCATGGATGACATCTTCCTAATTGAGAATGACATTCTCATGATGACTTCTGTGAAAGTTTGATTGTCTAAAGAGTTCTCCATGAAAGACTTTGGAGAAGTATCCTATATTCTGAAAATAAAAGTTTATAGAGATAGATCTAAGAGGATACTAGGTTTGTCACAGTAACTGTATATAGAGAAAGTACTAAAGTGGTTCAACATGAAAAACTCCAAAAGAGATCTGTTGCCTTTCAGGCATGGAGTTTATCTCTCCAAGAAGAAGTGCCCTAGTACACCTAAGGAGATTCAGCATATGAGCAAGATCTCTTATGGTTCTGTTATAGAAAGTCTTATATACGCTATGCTATGTACTCGATCTGATATTGCTCTTGCTGTGAGTGTCACAAACAGATATCAGTCAAATTCAGATGAGGAGTACTAGATTGCTGTAAAGAATATCCTTAAGTACTTGAAAAAAATTAAGGATCTCTTCTTGATCTTTGAAGGAGGAGACTTACAGGTACAGAGATACATAAACTCAGACTTTATGTCTAACATTGATGATAAAAAGTCTACATTAGGTTTTATGTTCTGTGTAACAGTAGTGTAGTTAGATGTAAGAGTTTCAACCAATCGATTATTGTAGATTTCACTATTGAGGCCGAACATATCGCCGCATCGGAGGCTGCTAAGAAAAGATTCTGATTCAAGAAGTTCATGATGGAGCTGAGTGTGATGCCATCAGATGTCATTCCACTCTTCTGCGATAACAAAGATACTATAGCACTCGCTAAGGAATCGAGGTCTTATCAAAAGTTCAAGCACATCAAGCGATGATTTCATCTGATTCGTAAATATCTAGAGAAGAAGTTCATCGAGATGCAGAGAATCGACTCCATAGAGAATGTGGCTGTCCACTGATCAAGCCACTGAGCCAACAAAAGACTGAAGCTCACTTTGAGAAAATGGGACTTAGGTTCATGGCCAATTGGCTTTAGATCAAGTGGAAGTTTGTTAGATATATGTCCTAGAAGCCAGATTAGCTAACACATGCACACATTCTAGGAGCATAATTTTATAATTAAATTTTTTAAAATAAATAAAATTTAGATTATTTTTCATTCATGTTTTGTTTAAATTATCTATAAATCATCCGAAGAATTAACGAATAATGATACATATTCTCAAGAGTTAAGAATTTGAGGTACGTGTCATTAGTGGTTAATTCTTAAATACTCCTGATTGATAGATCGTCACAGAGACGGTGACTGATCCGGATAGATCGATGCATGGATCCCTTTCCTTCATAGATAGACAAATCTCGAGTCGACAATATGAGAACACTGAAGTGAGAGTACAGATATTTGATAGAGATCAAAGGTACTGAGCATGACCAATACAAGAAGTCACTAGGATGGCTACCCACTCATTGGTGATTTGCTCAAAGTTATAGTGGTGTAGATAATTTTTTGACCTGTGGTGCCTCGACTGTTCATAGTAGAGTTGCTGAAGTTTGACTGTACCAATACTTGGTTACCTAGCTATTCAGAATCTTAAGATGTATGATGGCTATAATAGGTCCATTGTAGGAATAGGATATGTATCAAGATGGAATCTATCGATCTTAGTAGATAAGGAGAAGTCCTATACAATTCATGAAACTGAGTCCTAAAATCTATGACTATGGTATATGAATGATGGAAAAAAAATTTTATAAGATTTCACATGGACTCGAATCGATTGTATCTGACATATGATGAATCAACGGATTTGATGAGTTATCCTTAACCTGCATCTTGTCAGAACTCACGATAGAAGAACCGAACTACACGGTAATTGCACTTAGAGGTTCAATATTCTATTCTGCTTGGTTGCCACTACATACTGTTATGTGTTACTGGTAGATCGTGAGACTCGTCAAGTATTGTCTTGATGATCGATGATCCTTGATGGGCAAAGTTGGAATTGTTCCAATCCATTGAAAGAAGTTTTGATGATATTATGATAGGGATCACAATATATCTCACTATCGGACATAGTAGAACCTATTGGGTCATACACAAAAGATATCTTTATCCGATCAGATGGTTGATCAGCAATTATGGATCGCTATTGGATCTAATCATCAATGTGATTGATGATTAATCCAGTGCAAGAGTTGTAATAAAGCAATTCGTTAATAGTTAGTGAGTTGTAAGATAATTAATTAGCAATTGGATTGCTAATTGACTCAATTTAATTGAGCAATGGGGTTCAAATCGAGTCTAATTGAATTGAATTCAATTTAGATTGATTTGAATTTGATTAGATTAAGTTTGATTGAGTTATGAGATAACACAATTGCAAAGAAGATCAATTTCTGATTTGATCAGAATTTGGATTCAACTAAATTTCTAATTGGATTAGGATTTTGTTAAGGGTATTGAGTTCCTAATTAGATTAGGTTCTCTTCTCTCTTTGGCTCTAACCAAATCAGATTTTAATTGGGACCGAATTGAATCAACCAAGAGTCCAAATTGACTTGGACTTCTCCCTTGCGCACGCCCTTAAGAAAGCCTCAAGATCCTTCATGCAAAATCTGTTTTTGCGTGAAGAATAGTGTACGCAAAAATGCTTGTCGCCCCTTCCTATCTCACGCCAAAGGATGGGATAAAATCTGGTTTGAATTCAAATTCAAATCTAATTTGAATTCAAGCTTAAAACCTGATAAGAATTTAACCCTCATCTTCAAAGTGTTTGATCCCATCCAAACTCTCCTTGATGCCAACCATAAAAACCTCTTTCCTTTTTGTGACAAAAGGGAATAATTCAATATGGAAATCTGTTTGGGGAATGAGGTATCTTAGCATGAGAAAGGATTTCTCAACGAGAGAAAAGAAAAGCAAAAGGAGGGGTAGTGATCTTCATGTGTGCGTGAGATTGAGAGAGGCGCACATCCTCTCTAGGGTTTTATCCTCCAGGGCATTAGATTTTGGAAAAAGAGAAAAAGTTTTCTAGATTTTAATCTTCTCTTCATCTTCCTCTTGTTCTTCTTCAGAGATTTGAGAGAGTCTGAGAGATTTGAAGAAGAAATCAGAATCAACCATCAAGAAAGATTTCTGCAAGGGAGCTAGTACCCCAGTAAAATCAAGGACCTCTGATCAGATCGAAAATTTCGTATAGATACCCGTAGAGGCCGGACGTATGTGCAGCTCTGTAGGAACCTTAACGTATTACCACGATCATCAGCGGTAGAGATCATCGATCCACGCAAAAGTATAGAGCTTGGATCTCCAGATTTTTGATTTTAATTAAATCTATTTTAATTTCCAGCATCTTAATCTTATATGTGATAAATCCTAAGATGGCATTAGATTAGATCTAATGTGTGCATGATAGATTAAATTAGATTTAATCAGATCTGAAATGTTTCCGTTGCTATATTTTTTTTAAAAATTTCAGCATGCATATCTAATTAGGAGATGAGATTTCCTAATTTTTCCTTCAGTCATACCACCTAAACTGTGAAACCATTGCCATAAGTGGTGCTTTTTCATTGGAAAAAATACAGATAGAACCTGAAACAAAAATCAAGCAACAATGCATGTACATATTCAAGTGCTGAATGCGGTGTTCTGCTTGAATCCAAAAATATGCCCGATAGTGGTAGGAAAAATTAATAAGCATTCAGCTTCCAAGTTGATTTTTAAGTATGAATGGCCTTTTCAAGGGGGGTGGGGGTTAAAATATCATCTGGAAAGAATAAAGAAGATGATCTATGCATACATAAGGCTGAACATAGTGTTCTGCTTGAACAAAAATATATATTAGTTATAGGGAGCAAAATAAATAATCATCTAGCTTTTAAGGTGATCTTAAGTATTATTGTACACATGCATCCGCAAGATATTATGACATTAGAATCACATCAGAAGGACTACAGGTGTGGTGATATCAAACTAATTTCTCCATCAGATTGAAGTTCCCTCGTGCTCTGAACAATCGAAGACAACAAGACGCACTAACCTTTTACCCTTGGGTCAAGCACAAGTGATGAGACCTTCATGATTTGGAAGCACGCATATCGAGAGGCAGTCACAAGATATGCTTACATGGTTGCCAAGGGATGTTGCAGCAAATATATGTCACTTCCCAAATGTAATCATAAGGTTCAACATCTTGTGAACAATTCCTAAGGGAGACTGGGGTCACAGAAATGTGAAATGTTGGTCTAGCATGGTGCCTACCGAGGCAGGGTGTCACAAGATCCAGAAGAAGTGTCATGAATCAATGTTTGTGCATCCAATGAGAAAACCTATTGTGCAAGGGAGAGGGAACTTGAGAAGGCAAAACATGCATAGAAATTTTGCATGCATATCGCATCAACTAACAGGTTATAACTCTTTATGATCATTAGAACTGGATCTAGGCAATATGGATGAGAAAAGGGTTCGAATGCAAATTATGTAGCTTTGAGTACAACCAAAGTTGCGGTGAGCCTTGCTTATTTGTTTTAAAAAGTAATTAATAAGTTCTGATATCATCATAATTTTCATCATTGGATTCCCTATTTGAGAGAGAGAACTCTAAAACTAAAAGCTTGCAGGTATTTTCATCATTTGATTCCTTCAATTATACATGACCGCACACATAGTTGTTCGGTATTCACATGCACAGACAATTGAAGGAAACATGAACTGTAATAACAGAATAACAGGATAAAAGGGGACATAAAGCTCATGAAAAAGAGGCTTGTTGAAAGCTTAAAACAATATTGGCTGCTACTTCAGGAATTCACCATGCTGTGTCACTGTAATAACAGAATAACAGGATAAAAGGGGACATAAAGCTCATGAAAAAGAGGCTTGTTGAAAGCTTAAAACAATATTGGCTGCTACTTCAGGAATTCACCATGCTGCTGACACAAAAAGTATAGCTTAAAGAGATTCTCCGCAAACTACACTGCTGCTAATCGAGCAGGCTCTAAATGCAGTTCCACATGATTCCAACAGTGCACTCAGTGATATTCTTATGGATGTCGTAGACTAGTAAATTTTGAAAAGACTCCAAATTGAAAGATTCTATATGTATACCTTAAGGAAACAAGCATGTATGTAACAAAAAGAGAAGTTACAAAAGAGTGAAAGATAAACACAAAAGCATCGAGCTTAAAGTCAATTTATATGTACAGTTGACAAAGTCCTAATTCAATGCTCACCATTGATCAGAACCTCAACTATCACAAGCTAAGTGCTCTCCTATGATGGCTTGACTGCGAAGGACATCCTTCAAACAAATCTGATAAATAGTTCTCTATATCCTCTGGTGTGTACTTCACATACTTTGCAACATGTCGCCCACCCTCTAATTGACCATGAAACCTTCCCACAAATGAACGATATGCTGGAATGACCTTCTCCGATATCGATATCCTCAGCTCTTCGCGAAGCTGGGAATCTGGAACCTTCCATTTTGTTTGTGTCCTGCAAATCTCTTCAAAAGCCAAGTTAAAATTCTTGAACCTTTCTTTGAGAGCCTCTCTGGAGACATTACGGGAGCTTCCAGTCCCACCCAATCCATCATCCTTCAAACAAGACAAGACCTTAGTCCAAGAAGCTCTGAGATAGCTTGTTGCATGCTGCCGAATTTGCCGCCTACGCTTACGGACCCAGTCATCTCCTAACAGTATCTTCAGCTCAGAATCCTTAGCTTCTTGAACTATGTAAAGTAGGTTATTCATCAAGAATATATATGGCATACCATCATCTTCATAAAGTTTGGATTTTTCCTCAAGCTTACATTCTAGATCTGAGATCAACAAGTCCATGCAATGGCTCAAAGGGGTCACGCGCTCATCCCTTACTGAACTCTCCCCACCATCAACCTCGCCATCAGCAAGGAGCATATCAAGAGAGCTGCTATAATTCATTAACAATCTAATGTGATTCATAACATACCGGGTTAGGGGGTGGATTTCTCCACTCTGCGATGGCTTCCGGGAAGTCTCCCTCTGAATTGTACTCCCAAACCTGGCAAGCATACCCCTCACTGCATCCCCCAGCCTTCCAAGATTCCCTTCAACCTCCTGATGAATAAACTCTTTCGAATTCCCTGAGAACAGAGCGAGGAGGTCGGGCAACACATCGGCGAGGGCCTCATACATGCCCACTATGCGAAAGACCTTCTCTGAAGACCACTTCCCAATAGCAATAGCATTCCCAAAGTTGAGCAGCTGAATGACACAGACCTTGGTGGCCTCTGCAAAGCACTCCTCTTTGAGCTCATCAGAGGCAGCAAATATCTGGTTGCAGAGCTTCCTCTCCTCCAGAAGAAGAACACCAACGACAATCTTCAAACTTAGAATCCATTTCTTCATCTTGTCGTCGAAAGCCTTCGATTTGATCCTCTGCACCTCGTCGATGCTCAATTTATCAACTCCAAGAGCAGAAAGGCACGCATTTAGGATTTCACGCCGAGCGCCACTGTAGGCCTGGCACAGCTCCTGTTCGTAGCCGGCCGAGATCATCCGGTCAGCGATATGTTTGAGGTCTGAGACGACCTCTGGAGGGATCGAGTTGGAGGTATGATCGTCTGAAGGGGAGTTCCCACCACCTTCCTCAGGATCGGCCGCGTGCTGCTCCCCTTCTACGGAGGGGTCCGAGTCCTCGGTGATACGGTTGCCGGAATCAGAGGGAAAGGAAAGGGCGAGCCTTTGGAAGGAATCCTGGAGGCCTTTGGCGTCGAGGGTAGCGAAATTCCGGTTGATGAGGTGCTGGAACTCGTCCTCGAGGCGGGCCATCGCGAGCTGGAGCACAATCTCGGCTCGGCGGTAGAGGTCGTCGTCGTCTTCGCTGCCGCCACATCCTACGAGGTGAATGACCTCGTCGACGGCGGCGAGATACTCGGAGGCGTCATCGGGTGATGATTCCCACACGGAGTTGGAGTTCGACGCGTCCCAGTGGAGGATGACCTTCTCGGCGGCGTCGAGGCGTGCGGCGGAGGACGGGAAAAGGTCGGGGATGGCAGAGAGGCGGTGGTCGAAACCGGAGAGGATGCGGAGCATGTCCTCGGCAGCGTTGGTGGAGGTGGCGAGGCTCTTGATGATGCGCTGCGCCGCCGCGATCACCTTCTCCCGGCCGTCGGCCGCCGCCGCCGCCGCTGCCTCCGCCATCGGCGGCGGTGGTGGATAGGGTTTGGAGAGGGGAAGAAGGGAAAGAGGGTCAGGGTTAAGTTGGGATTGGAAAGAGAGGAGGAGGAATGGAGGCGTTTGGAACGCCGGAGGGATGAGTTCTGAGTAGCGCCCATGCGACCGGGAGTTTTTTTTGGCCGGCTGAATGCTTCCACGCGAAGGCAAGCTCCCGGCCATTTCCTTATTTAATTCCTTGCTATTTTTTATTATTTATTTAAACTTACTATATCCTATGCTTGGAAAAATTATTACATGCACCAGGTGCAAGAGAACCAGGACAAAATGCACGGTGGAGAGCCCACAATGGGAAATCGGTGAAATACAAGTGGTCGCGTGGCGTGTTCTCCATCGTGGGATTTGCGCGGTCCATTTGCACCTGGTGCATGCAACACGGAGGCTTGTGCTTGAGCAACGGTGTTATTTCGGTAAAGTTGTTGCTCACGGCCGTCGGTATAACGGCCGCTAGAATTATTTAGTGTTAAAATATCAATTATTATAATCCTCATTTAATACTAGCTTTCAGTCCCAGATTATGCGTGGGATGAATTTTTTTTAAATAATATTAAATTTTATTTATTTATTTTATTATATCTATTTTATATATTTTTAAAATAATTAAAATAATTAAAAAATATATTTTGTGCATAGTGTATATTATAAATTATTGAATAAATCTTATGAAGATCCGATTCTAATTTCACGAAGCTTATTTCTAAATTTATTATTTTTTATTATTTTTATTTTTAATTATTTTTAAATCTCTACATCTCTTTTTTTTTCTTCTTCTTAGATCTTCTCTTTTAAAAAAAATATATTTTAAATATTTACCTTTAACTATTTTTTAATTTAAAATAAAAATAAATTAGACGAATATCCAATCTATTACCATATTTAGATTTATCTAAATATGGATTGAAATTGAGCAGAGCATTTATTAGTATCTGTATCCATATTTGTCACAATTATCCATTCAAATATATGAGTTTGCTTATAACTTTATTTGATTTTATATACTATTTATAAATTTTTTAAATATATATAATCATATTACTATTCTATCAAGTTGATTTATTATTTATTTAGTAATATTTTTTATATAATTATAATATTTAATTATCTGGTTCATACTTCATTCATGTTTATACTTTTAGTATTTAATTTATATTTTTATTTATTTTAAATAAATATAGATATATATTTTTGTGATCCATTGATATTTATATCGGTATGTATATATATTAATATATTATTAAAATATAGATATTAATATATTGATATCTCATTTATATTTGATTCGATTCCAGTCCTACATCAAACAATTGAAATATTTAAGTATAATTTAAAAAATATCTCTACTCATAAAAAGATAGCTACTCTTATTTTTATTCTCGAGATTGAAGAGTACGAAATAACATTATTTAAAATATGGATAGATGTAGCTGGTGCGATATGGATTAATTGTCGAACTGCAAAGAGCGAAGTAACACCTTTTGATGACCCTGCGGGAAGTCTTCATGTTGTCCCATATCTGCAATTAAATGTGATTTTAATATAACAAGTCAACAATTTTGATTTTTTATGTGCGGTGCTTCGATTTTTTCTGTTTCAATAAAAATTGTAGGCTATTATAATATATGGTAAAATACTATGGAGACCGGTGTTCTTAAAAAAAAAATTTTTTCTTTGATCCTTCCCTCTTGGATCCCTTCGCTCTCCACTGCCTCCTTCCCTCCCCCTCCCCGACTGTGACCCCCTATCTGCCATCTCCACCATCCCCTCAGGCTTCCTCCTCATTGTCCACGGCAACAAGATTATCATCTTTGATCCACCCTTCGCAACTGTGCTATCACCATCACCTGTTTCCCCATCGTCGATTCCCTTCTCGTCCTCTCCCCTTCCCTCGCTGCTGCCAAAGCCACCGACTTCCTCAGCCTCTACCTCCTCGATCTTTCCCACATCGGTTTTGTTGCTCATGCCCTCCACTGGTCCCCCCTTCTTGCCATCGCCATAACCTTCACGAGTGTTGTAACATGGCAGATGGAGGCCTCTACATTATTGACATGTCACGGATAAAGACCTTGCCAATGCAGAGGCCTCCATTTTAATATATATATATATATAGTAGATTATTATGATAAAAAATAAGAGATTAATAATGAAAATATTAATATTATTATTTAAATAATTATTTATAAAGAAATTATTTTGCTGATAGGTACAATTTTTTTTTACAAATTGGTATAAAATTTTGAATTTTATAAAATTATGTTTTGAAATACTTGTTGGGTGATGAATACCGTGATAAGCTTAGAAGAGCTAAGGTCGAGTCAAGCTTAGATCCACACTATGTTGGAGCTCGGAGTTTAAGATCAAGCTTGATTCCTTTGTCATTCTATCAACCCTAATTCGAGATTCATTTTGAATTTGCTTGAATACGAGCTTAATCAATCAACTTGATATTCAAATTAAGTTGAAAAAACTTGAGCTTGTATCAAGCTCTTTTCAAGCTTGAATCAATACATAACCAATTTAAACAATTTAAAATTAAAAAATTTAATATTTAACTCCAATACATACATCTAAAAGTTTTCTTTGATATATTTAGAAATATATTATCACTCTAGAAACATAGCTATTATTTATCACTCTATAATTTTTTTAAGCCTTATTAAGTTGAGCATGATAAAGCCAAGTTCATTTCCAGCTTGGTTAAATACTAATTCTGAGTATGTGAACTAAGTTTTAATTTGGTTCTATTAAATATGAATTTAGCTTAATTCAAGCCTACAACCCCAAATCTATTTAATAGCTGTTGTTTTTTTCATTATATAATGGTTGTTATCATCATGATCATGGTTTTAGATGCTTGCAGGATGGGAAATATCTTAGCCATCCTGTCCTATTCTTGCGAGAAAAACCTATCCACGCAGAGCATTCCATCTATCCTAACTTTATTCCATTTGGACATTTGGTAAGATGCTCAATTTTGATGCCTGTCACATAGTCGATGAAGGCTTGGAACCCTGCTTTGGGAAGGGGCTACAAGGATTCTCTATTGTGCACGATGAGGGTTGGGGCTCTCAATGCAAGGAGAAAGGGTTACTTGAACTCTCTATCATGGTCGATTAGGAATCCCAATCCAAAAGAAAAGGGTCATTGCCTGCTAGGAATCTAAGGAACAGGAAGAAGAAGGAAGAATTTTCGTGAAAAGAATTGTATGGCTCCAATACATTTTTTTCCTTTTTTTATTTTTTCATGGAAAAATGGGACTAGTTCCAAAAAAAAAATAGAGAGAGAGAGAGAGAAGGAAAGAAAAATAAAAAGAATGAAGAACAAAAACATAAAAATGTAGGAAAGAAATAAAGAAAAAAAGGAAATAAAAGAGTAAGAAGAAAATAAAAAAAGGAATGAGTGAAAAAAAGAAGAAAAGAAATAGACAAAGAAAGAAAAAATAAAAGAAAAGAAAAATAAGGAAAGAGAAAGGAGAAGGCATAGGTATCTATTGGATAATTAAAGCATGAATATGCACAAGTAGCACTGTAAAGTACTGTGTGTCTCCAGATGGTTGCTACCAAAAGGTGGATAGCCATCAAACATAGTGGTCCAAGAGTGTATACCGTGCCATATACGGCATACTTTTTGATGGTCTATAATCTTCGGATGACGGCCATCTAGAGATGCATAGCACTCTGCAGTGCAACCTGTGCACTGCAAAAGATCCAAATTAGGTTCATTATTCATCTAATGTAGTAGAAGAGGATTCGCACAGTTTATGGTATAAAGGATTCCTAAAGCACCAGGATGTTCCACCATCACTTATTGAAGCGGATGAGAGAGTGATGCTTTGTATCACCTCTTTTTAGCTAGCTAAAAAGGGAGAACCATTTTGCCCCTTATATTAAGCAACAATCAAATTTATACATCTAAAATGTTCCTAATACTCACCATTGTTAGGTGCCTTGAGCAAAGAAATGAAGCGTATCCTCTTAAAATGTTACAAGGCTATCAACGTTTGGATTATATTAGGCAGAGTTTGATGAATATTTCATTCTTCACCATGACCAACAAATCCTAATGACATCCCAAATGCTTGCTGCTAATTCTGCAAGATCTGCCAACCTGGTGGGTTCAAGACACTTGGATCTGCCTCCAGCTTCTCCAACAAGTTGAATCCCACGGCACAAAACCTAGCTTAATTAAATACACATAATTTAGGGCCAAACCAATTCTTGCAAGGTATGATTGTTCCTGTTGCTTCAGGGAACAGCCAAGACCTGGAAAGTGTATGGTTTATATTCCCAACTTTTGCAGTAGATTCTCCTCTTCTCGAAGCGTATCCCTTGCTACATCAACGCATACCTGACTTGCTCTCGAAATAGTTTGTATTCCCAAGCATTCATTGCAGAAGAAGAAACACATCTCACAAACAGATCTCTCATGTTTGTTCGGTTGTTTTCGATACAGATAAAGTGTGAAAACATGCTTTACTCTTATTAAATACTTCGGTCCCTTGATACATTGGAAAAGAATCGTTATAAAAAAGTTACATCAATGGAGGGAAAATGAGTATACATCTAACAATCAAGATCACCTGCCAGTAATCAACAACTTGCTCGACGGTCATGGTGCAGTTTGTGGTGCATTTGATCATAACAGATCCCCATCAGCAAAGAGCCCCTCACATGAATGACCAATGTACACGCATTCATCACCTTCGACTCCACCAGTCTGGGATCTTGAGCCTTCTGCTCCGGTGCACTGCAAGATTGGCCGCAGGAAGCTTATGCCGCACCTGCCGCCATATCATGTTCACAGCATCATCCCTTTTGGTCGGGTGTTGGAACTCGTATTTGTGAGTAATGCTCTTCAGTCTCCTCCACATCCGAGTCCATCTTTCTTTTGGGAACTGTCTGAGCTGATTAACCATATAATCTGGTCGAAGAGCTTCTTTAACAGAGAAGAATAGCGAGAATTGACTATAATCTATCTCATCCTCAAAGGGAAGCTCAATTCGGTCACTCACAAGTACAGGGACACAGTGGCTAACAATAGCATCAAAGAGACGGCATGACGAGGGAGTGTCCCCAGCAGGATGAAGACAGAACTTCGATGACCGCATGCCTTCTGAGGACTGGTACAAAAGGAGCAAGAAACTAAGATTGCATGACCAGAAGCATGTAAACAAATCTGGCTAAAGAAAAATACAAATCAAATTAACCACAAGGAGTTGCTGATAAATAAGTCATAGTGTCAGCATCATGTTCAGAAAGAATATAATAAGTGATAGGCAGCTGTTGCCAGCAATGCAAATCAAACCTTCAAAAACAGGATACAGGCATACGGTAACAGTACACACTAGAACTGAAACTCATGAATGAGGATGCCTTTAAAGATAATCACCACAATTAGTTTCAGGATGTCGTTGTTTTTTTTTTTTTTTAAAAATCCACAAGGAATGCAAAATTGTGAATACCAAATGCATGATTTCTCAAATAACGATAGGGGGTGAGACTCCAAATAATGATAGATGGAAGGCGGGAAAGGTAAAGGGAAAGGGAAAGAGAAAAGTGACATGCAATTATGCACAGATAGAAAGTACTTATAATGCTCTAGTTAGATTATTTAAGAAAATCTCTAAAGTCAGACAAGTAGAAATTATAATAATCAGAAAGCTATACTTCAATTTTCACATTTGAGTTCAACTGTGACATTTTCAGTATATGCTAGGGTAACAACTGCTGCAAGTTGCAATTATGCTTGTTGTCTAAAGCATAAAAATGAACCACAACTTACTGCTCTTATGCCTTCCCCAGTGGCGAAACTATTTTCAAAATGCACATCATCATAGCCTTTTAATATCTTTGCCAGTTTCAAACGGACCTTTCCTTCCTGCATCAATAACAAGGTCACGAAGTCACTCCCCATATCCACATTGACGAAGCAAAATGCAAACAGCCCAAATAGATGCATTCATGATTATACAAGACACAACTTACATACATCTTTCCTGACTGTTCGCCCTCGAAAAAAGAGAAGTGTAGGGCGGGAATCATATGGATCAGGAGGATCATCATCCAGAATGGAATCCACAACATGCACATATGGAGCTACAATATCTTTGCTCAGGGAAGACAAATATCTGGGATATCGCCCAAAATCTGCAACTACAAGAATAGAGCTGTTCACCTGATCTCTGAGAAATCTGAAAGCATTCGGGTGATGCATCGGAATTACATGGTCACGACCTGCAGAACGTTGCCAATACTTAGATGTCCTCAGAAAGTCCAGTAGGTCAATCTGCCACCATGAAATTAATATTTAATTACTTAAATACCTATAATTGGAAAGACCAAACCAAAATATGAAAGATATTTGAACTTGTCTTAAATTTCCTTTTTTTAACAATTCTATCACTAATGCATCATGAAAGAAAACATATTCTGAATGCAGCAAAAGAAAACCTTTCAAAAAGTGGAAAAGGTATTAATAATGTGGAAAACAGGAAAGAAAAGAACCAAAGAGAAGATGATGACATCTGGAAGTATAAAAAGGGAAACTAAAAAATAGAAACATAAATAAACCCCCAAGGGACAACCAATGGAACATTACAACCAAGGCAAGGGAACTAATTTAGACGATTCGTATATGTCTGTCCTTTTCCCCCCATTTCCCAACTATGTACTTGTACAATGATCTTCCAGACTCTACGAAGCTTACGATTGTCTATGGCAACGTTAATGCTAAAATAGCCAAAATAAGGCATTTCCATCCAACGTACAAGAAGAAAACAAGCAACCCATAAAAATGCTTCTGTATGGGCCTACCAACAACAAAATATGACAGAGGGTATCACCCTTAAGAGATGCATGGAACATTACAGATTAAATATCCATAACCTAAGAAGATCCATTGAAAGGATCTTCTCAACTTATATGATGGGAAAGATATGCACCTGGCCTCCAAGCCTAAAGCCTCACCTTTTTTTTCCTTCTTTTTTTCCTTTTCGAAGACCCATGTTGAAAGAAGAATAGGAAAAAAGTCTATTTGTTATTCTTTACTACATGGTGTCAAAGTGATTTTCTTGAACTCAAAATTCAAGCCAATAGAGAAAAAAAAAAAAAGAAAAAAACTTTCCTGGCCCAGTCCTTCCCTAAAGTGTCCCTTGCACTCCTTTTTCCTATCATGGTCGTAGAGTGCAACCCCCTTTTTTTCCTCACACCACATGCATAATGCATGTAAATTCTAGGAAATAAAAATTAAAAAATGAAATTTTCAAGAAACCTTAGCATTCTAGATCACATCCCTTACACCTGCCTTCTCAATCCCCATGGTCATGCACATGCACACAGTGACAAGTAATAAAAGCAACTAAGCTAAGAAGGGATCTAAAATCTAGAATCATAAACAGATAAATGTTGACCAATGCAAAATGCAATGCCCCAAACTACTCCCACATTGGTAAAATATTTTCATGGAAATATAACTCCAACCTCTACCACCAAACTCAGTCCACACCAGGATTTCAGGAACCAATATCGAGACCTGTACGGATTTCTGATCGGTATGGTACCGTATCATACCGTACTGATGATAAAAAAATCAAAAAAATTCTACCTAGCAGCATTTAAAAAAAAAAGAGAGAGAAAATTAGGCCGAACCGATCCTGAACTGTACCGAACCGACCCAAACCATCTGGTTTCAGGCGGTTCAGCCTTGAATCATACCAAACCGACTGGTACGATGCGGTTCGAGGCATATTTCGAAAAATCAATCTGAACTGGATCGGTTCTCCGTCGGTACGGTACAGTATGGGGTGTACAGCCAATTCAGGCCGGTACGAAATACCATAGTCTACTACCTTAAGTGGCCGGTACGAAATACCATAGTCCACACTCTTAGGGTAGTGGCTCATGACAAGGGGTTAAAAACATCCAAATAATGCAGCTCAAAAATGATATCATCATCTATGCAATCAAAATACAATTACATAAGAGAGCCCAGCACGCCCCTCACAAACAATCCCTCTCCGCCTCCCCTCGTCCCCCTTCCCGCTCCTCTCCTCCCTTCCAACATGACCCAAAGGAAAAAAAGAGAGGAAAAACGACAAAAGAAAACGAGCATGATCGTATCACCAAACGACAACATTTTCCATTCATCTAACACCACTAATTGCAACCATCTTCTATAATTCCTCTACAATTCCACCCTCCACACGAGGTGCATACTACTGGCGCAAACAAGCCTAATTGAAGTCCATGTTAATTGTCAAATACCTACTTTTGAGACTAAATTTGTCCACCAATGGACACCTTTTTTATCGTCAAAAAAACAAACGGATGCCTTTCTTTCTCCTATTGTTCGAGTCACAATTCCCACCTCTCCACGAGAAACCACCAGCAAATTGCTCCACTAAACAAAGGATACATATAAAGTAAGTAGGCAATAGACATCATAACTTCAATAGGACTTGCTGCACCACAAAAGAAAGCAACTTGGGTTCTGTTGGGTTCTGTTCACTATTTACAACATATTCTAAGCCAGTTACCAAATTTTGTGATCGTTGTTTGCTGAAGTCTTGCACTTTCTATGTTAACTTCATTTCCAAAATTTCGTGTATGCATGCCAAAGAGAAGGCAAAGAAGGCAACCCAGAAGCATTACCTGCAGCTGCCGATCGATCTCGGTATCGGGATCAGTCATATTATGCCCGTGGGTATTGAAACTAAGCGACGAGAAGAAGGGCACGAAGAATGCCTCCGCCTCTTCCCCATCGAAAACCCTCACCGCCTCCGCGTCCTCCGACTTTCCTCCACCCATCAGCGATGCCATCATCCAGTACTCCACGCTGTGCTGCTTCTTGATCCCGGAATTCTGCGGCCAAGGTGGCAGCTCGGCGGCCCCCTCCGCCGCCTGGGACGCCTCGGGATCGGAATCCCCGCGGTGGTCCAGCATGCCGAGGTTGAAGCGGCGGGGGAGGTCGTACATATACACCTTGAGGGGCGGTGGCCGGGTGGCGGCGGAGGTGGCGGGGCAGCGAAGCGAGGAGGGGGAAGGGAGGGGAAGGGAGAAGGAAAAACGGCGGGAAGTAGGATCGCCGGTGGAGATAAAGAGAGAAAAGGAGATAAGGAGGAAGAAGACGGCCAGGGAGATGATCGACTTCGCCGCAGCCGCCATTGCTGAGCTCTCTCTCTCTCTCCCCCTTCCCCTTCCTCCCTCTTCTCCGCGACTGATGAGAGTGGGAGGATGCAACGAGCTCCTTACTTTCGTGGGGGTCCTGGGACACCGTGAACCTTAAGTACACGCGCGCGTATAGAAGATCTTATGCGGGTATGGTATCGATGCTTAACGTGCTCCGTTAATGCATCACGGTTGGAGAACGGCCTCCACCCTGCTTACCAGATAACTAATATAAATCCAGAATGAACAGAAGCAATAAAATTAATAAATAAAATATCATGAAACTACATCAGGAGATCAAAAATATTCGTTCTAGTTCTGGCATCAGAATAATTCACAAAATAACACCATCTAATTAGTCACACTATTTGCTTTCGGCTAGGTTTGTATGGTCAAAACAAAATATATTACTTGACTAATCTTCATATGTCAGATGATATTACTCGATTTTTCTCGGTATCCAATCAATTATGATCGAAAAATTATCCTTCAGAATAATTTGCATAGCACTTAAAATTAATTTTGCATATCTCAAATCCTTTCATACTTCTCACAACTCAGTACCAAATCTAGAGAGATCAAATAATTGAGCTCTACCAATAGCTACCATAAACTCTAGACTAGCCCCTCTCATCACAAAATCAGCATCATTTTTGAAAAGCTAATTTATGTCTATTGGACGGCAGTATATATGGTTAGCCATACACGAGCTATGTTGTGGATTGCTATATATGTCAAATATTTTATTTTTTGATTTTCATGGATATATGTTTTGAGATTGATGTGAATAAATTAACGATTTTATCAAAAAAACAAAAAAAAGGGTCAACGAGCCTTTAAGATCGGCAACGGAAGGCCGATCCGAGTTTTGCACACAGGTTTAGCTCTCTCTAGATCTTAAGCCAACGTGACAAGAACGTTCGGAGAGACCATGGAGGGTGGTCCTCTCTTTGGCTTGTTGAAACACGATGACCACATCTTAAGGTAAGCCAGTTTAAATAAGACTTTCAGACAAGCCAATTTATACGCTGGTCGATATTCCAATTGACTGTAGCAGAACCTGTGATCTGGAGGACTAGGATACAGCTTTAATCCATTTGGCCTGACCAATCTAGCCAAAAATCCAGTCAAATACAGCATGTGCTTCGAGTCAAAATGTCCAAGATGATTTGTGACAGGTTGGGCTGGGCTAGTTTTGGAGTTGGGCAAGTTGGCTTACATTTGTTTTTTACATGGGACAAAGGTTGCATCTTTTACACGAAAAAAATATTCATCTTTATTCGTATAAATCATCATTGGATCATGCAATAACTACTTCGAGATCTATGTAAGAAGATAGATGAAGGAGTTTAGAGTGCTTTGAGAGGTTTACAAGAAGATCAGTCATTTTTTCGTGCGAAGGATATATACAACCTGAACCCAGATGCATCCATGCTTACTACAAGCACTTTGAGGCAGGTGCAAGGAGTTTGGTATACCCTTCTGTCAACGGATCTCATGGTGGCTGGTTGATGTCAACCTAGATGGTTGCAGCTATTCTAAGTCAAGTGCATGTGAAAACATGCAAGGGAGAGAAAAAAGACAACACTAGTTGAGGTAAAAGTGGAGAGCCTATCTGTTTGACATAAAGTTTTGTGTAATTCTTATTTTTTATGTCTTGCCCACAAGCAGTGCAGCCGCTAGTGTGTGAACTCGAAACCTCTTTCTAATCGTGGACACGCAACCTTAGATCCTAGTATTCTATGTTCATGTACCAATGCGGAGCAAAACTTCAAACTAGAAAAGAGGCAAGATTTAATAAATATAGGAGAAAAACAAAATAGCTATCCAAACACATTTCCAAACTAGAATGGTAACTGTTCTACATCGATGAAATTTTCTAAGTTCCTCTCCGAATCAGGTTGTATCCTTTGGATGATAAATGATTAATCTTCTTTCACAATGTCAATTGTTGGACCGTGCTTTGCTTCACTTTCAAAACCCTCCAATTTCTCCCTTCCATTGATCGGCAAAGATCATGAGAGAGACATCACACTTTAAAAGCCATATAAAGTGCAATACAATGGTTCACATCACGAAAGAAGATCAATCATTTTTTTGCACAAAAGATACAATACACTCCCCCCCACCCTATACTCACACACCCTTTCACTTGGACTGGAATCCATGTTCCCAGAAAAGACCAAGTCTAACGCTTACCAACTTGGTATTGAGTAAGAGGGTCCAAAAAAAGATAAACATTTTTGGAATAAAACTCCCATGTATTCCCCTTAATCACAAGGGTTCATATCCTCTGAATTAAAGTTAAGTAATTTGAAGTTTTGGGAGTTATGAGGCAAATACATACATTTTCTGGGTCAAGACAAACAGATACCCTTGAATTAAGAAGCCAGTTTAAAGGTGGTGAAAGCTTGCAAGGCAAGCAAATGCCTTTTTTTTTTTTTTTGCTTCAAAGTCACATAAACAAATTCCCTAATGGAAGATCCAAATTGCTCGTCCCCATCAATATATAAATAAATAAATAAGATAGAACAAACTAAGAAGCCTTTAATATATGTAGAAGGATGGTGACAATATCTTTCTAATAGAACCAATTTGGATCCTCACTCTACTTGGAACATGCTGGGTTCATAATTAGAATTGTAATCGGAATTGGAATGGGATATGGACATTAAGGGAGAGTTGAGATTGGATTTTAGGAATTTGGACATTTCATTCCCTCAAAATCTTGAGATCTTGTGACATGATCTTGGGATCATGTTGCAACTCAAAAATCTTGTCCTAGGTGATGATGGTGTGATAGGAACATGGTCTCGTGACCGACGAGTGATGGTGAATTAAATCAATAGATTCTTCTATGCCCGTGAATTTTCGATGAAGCTTTTAAATTGTTTGCATGTAAGCAAAAATGCCTCCATATGAAACTAGTGATTGGATGATCTTACATGATTTTGAAGGATTATTTTAAGGCAATATGCAACAAAACACACCATATGTCGTGATCACTGTTGCGGAAGATCCCCGACTGCGGCTGAAGATGGCTGAAGCGGGCCAGAGACCACCGAAGCGGCGTCCTTGCAAAATAAGTTCCAGCTGAAGTTGGCTCCGGTGTGGACCCTCTGATAGTTAAGTCAGAAATCTGGCACAACAGAGGAGAAGGAGGGAGAATCACAAGAGAGCGCAAATATGGTGGGCACACGTGCGTACCTGGAGGGTCTCTCCATTGCCTCTATTTATAGAGGGGTCGGGATCGAGAGTGAAAGGGCAGCGAGTCATTTCGGCCCACTTGTCCATACTGAGCCGCATGGGCCGTGTCACATGTTCCGACGGCGAGCATGTCTTTACTCGACGTGCAATCAGCAGGGGAGGCGACGTGACATGGGTCTGCACTTTAGATAGAAGGTCATTTGTTGCTCCTTGAATTGATTTTGATGATTACAAAGCATTTGAGAGGATTACTAATGATTTTGGCTTGAAAAAAGATTTATTATTTTTCAAGGACAAAATCATAATTTCACCAAGTCCTAACTCGAAAGCCTCAAGAACAAGAATAGAAGATTTGTGATCTATTGGAGAAAATTTCACACTTTTTGGATGTATATTTTGAAAAAAAATAATATTTATAAAATTGAGTCGACCCCATGAGTCGACTCATGTCAAATGGGACTGAATGGCACGCTGTTTTTGGCTGGTACATCCAATTGAGTCGACCCCATGAGTCGATCCCTATGCATGAGTCGACCCTATGAGTCGACCTCTGTTGCTGTGCACGTCAAAATTACAGAACAATCATTTTCTGTTCTGTGCTACAGAAGTCGACCCCTACGACGGAAAAACTCCATAATGACTAGTTTTTCAGCTCATTTTGGTGTATTTAATGCTTATTTAATGATCTCCAACGGCTCTAAAACTACCTAGATCACTCTCCACCATCATTTGAAGCTATAAAAGCACTTAAAGGAGGGAATAAAAAAGGTTTTTCAAGCATTCATTTCAGTCCTGAGCAAAAAGCCTTCTTGAAGTTAAAGAAGCTTTCATTTTAAGTTCACCAACCTCTCAAGAGCTCATTCAAGTCTTCAACAGCCTTGAAAAGAATCAGAAAAGCTTCTTCATTGTTGTGTAAAGTGTATTTAAAGCTTTATTTGCTCATTAAAGGAGCTACATTTGTATTTCTTTGTGATACTCTATTTTTGAGTTGATCTTTAGTTTTGGAAGGATTTCAAAATATGAAAAGATTGATCTGAACCTTGAATCGGATTGTATTGGATTGGTTTGTACCCGAGAAACAAATGTTCTAGCTTGGGATAGCTAGAGTCGGAGGTACCGACGTTGTATTCTTGTTGAATACGGTTTAGTGGATTTGAATTTCCAAGTAGGAGCTTGGGGAGTGGATGTAGGTGCAAGGTTGGCACCGAACCACTATAAATCTTGTTTGTTTGTGTTGTGCTTACTTGCTCTCTCTTTCTAAATTTTTTTATCTTCTTACATTCATGCATCTATTTTTTAAACCTTGCTTAAATCACTCTCTACTTATATCCTGCTCATTGTTATTTAATCCTCATAGTTCTAAATTAACGTTAAAATTTTAAAAATCCAATTCATCCCCCCCTCTTGGGTTGCATAGTTGGGCAACAAGTGGTATCAGAGTCCGGTGCTCTAGTCCTACTTTGATTTAACCATCAAAGAGCTAAAGATCTATGGTAACTCAAGTTGGTACTTCACTAGCCGAGGGGCAATCTCCAAACCGACCTCCACTTTTCAATGGGTCAAATTATACCTATTGAAAAGCTCGGATGAAAATTTTTATTCAAGCACTTGACTATGATATATAGAGTATCATAGTAAATGGACCACACATACCCATTAAAATAATTGATGGTGTGGAATCAATCAAATCCAAAAAAGAATGGAGTGAGGTTGACAAGAAAATGGCTCAACTTAATGTAAAAACCATGAATGTTTTATATTATGCTCTAGATGCTAATGAATTCAATCGTATTTCAACATACATGTCAGCTAAGAAAATATGGGATAGATTAGAAGTAACTCATGAAGGAACTAATCAAGTGAAGAAATCAAAAATTAACATGCTTGTGTATAAATATGAACTCTTTAAAATAGAGCATGATGAATCAATAACTGAAATGTTTACTCATTTTACTGATATTATTAATGGTCTAAAAAGTCTTGGTAAGTCTTATTCTAACAGTGATCTCATGAAAAAGATTCTTAGGTCTTTATCAAGGATTTGAAAGGCCAAAGTGACCGCAATCCAAGAAGCCAAAGATCTGAATATCTTATCCTTGGAAGAGCTTCTAGGATCGCTAATGACACACGAACTAAGTATGAAACAACATCAAGAAGAAGATGTCAAAAAAAAGAGGACAATCGCCCTTAAATCCACTGCTCTACTTGATGAAAAATTCAATAATACGAAAAATGAATAGCAGGATGAAGAAATGGCCCTCATTACTAAAAAGTTTAAGAAGTTTTTGAAGAAAAGAAGACAAGAAATGAGGAAGAGGCCACCTACAAAAAGGGAACATAGCAAAGAGAAGGATAAAGAGCAACCCCTTATTTGTTATGAATGTAAGAAGTCGGGACACTTTAAGTCTGAATGTCCACAACTTAAGAAGGATCCCAAGAAGTACAAGAAAAAGACTATGATAGCTACATGGAGCGAAAGTGATGAGTCAAGCTCTGAAGAAGAAGATTCAAATGAATAAGCTAACTTGTGCCTTATGGCACATGAAAATGAGGTAAACACTGAAACTCCTAATGACTTTATCTTTGAAAAACTTCATGAAGTATTTTATGATCTAATTGATGAACTAAAGAAGCTAGGGGTAAAGAAGAAAGAATTGAAATCAAATAATCAATCTTTACTAAAAGAAAATGAGATTATTTCAAATAAAAAATTAACCTTGTCTTAAGAAAATCTGAACTTAAAAAATGAGATTGCCAAGTTAAAATCAATAGTTGAAAAGTTCACTTTAAGTTCAAATAAACTTCAAATGATACTTGACAATCAAAAGGTCATTTATGATAAAGTCGATCTTGGATATAACTCTTTAAAGAAACAAAAATTTTGAAAAAATATCTTTGTAAACTCATCATGCAACAAGTTTTCAAATATTACTTACTTTAAATATGATAAAATAGGATACAAATCCTATACATATTGTTCTAACAAATCTAAAAATTCTAATGTGAAAAAAATATGGGTTTCAAAAGGAACCATTGTGACTAACCAAAGAGGACCCAAGAAAACTTGGGTACCTAAAGTCAAAATTTGATTTTTGTATGTAGGTGTGTCTTGCATTCCAAGAAACGAATCGAAAATGGTATCTTGATAGTGGGTACTCAAGATATATGACTGGTGATGAATCCCAATTCATCACACTTGATGCTAAAGATGGAGGGATGGTCACCTTTGGAGATAATGACAAAAGAAAGATCATCGGTATATGTAACATTGGTATCACTCCCTCCAAGTATATTGAAAATATTTTATTAGTAGATGGTTTGAAATATAATCTATTAAGCATCAGTCAATTTTGTGATAAAGGATACAAAGTCATTTTTGAATCTTCATTATGCATAGTAACTAGTCCTATTGATGAAGGCATTAAATTTATTGGACATAGACATGGTAATATCTATATGGTAGATTTGAATGATCTTTCCAAAATAAACATGCAATGCCTAGTAGCCTTGAATGCCAAGATTAATGAGACTAGTTGGCTTTGGCATCGTAGGCTTGCACATATTAGCATGCATTCACTTTCAAAATTTATTAAAAAAAATTAGTTACCGGCTTACCAAAATTGAATTTTAAAAAGGATAGAATTTGTGATGCATGCCAACTGGGTAAACAAACAAGAGTCTCATTCAAATCTAAAAATATTGTTTCAACTTCTAGGCCATTAGAACTATTACACATGGATTTATTTGGACCCACTAGAACTACTAGTCTAGGTAAAAAATGATATGACTTTGTGATTATTGATGATTTCTCTCATTTTACATGGGTCTTCTTTTTGGCACATAAAGATGAAACTTTTCATGTGTTCTCAAAATTTTATCGAAAAGTCACTAATGAAAAAATTTTTTTAATTCAAAATATTCGAAGTGATCATGAAATCGAATTTGAAAATTAAATTTTTGAAATATTTTGTGATGAAAAAGGTATTAACCATAACTTTTCAGCACCTAAGACACCCCAACAAAATGGGGTAGTAGAAAGAAAAAATAGAACCCTCGAAAAAATGATCCGTACCATACTATGTGAAAGCAACCTCCTAAGATATTTTTGAACGGAAGCAATTAACATGGTATGTTACATATTAAACCGTGCTTTAGTTAGATCAATTTTAAAGAAAACTCTCAATGAGCTTTGGAAAGGAAGAAAACCAAACATTGCATATTTTCATATTTTTGGTTGTCGATGTTTTGTTTTGAACAATGGTAAAGAAAGACTAAAAAAATTTGATGTAAAATCCAATGAAGCTATTTTCTTGGTTACTTCTCTTCTAGCAAAGCTTTTAGAGTTTTCAATAAAAGAATTTTAGTAGTAGAGGAGTCAATACATGTTGTTTTTGATGAAACTAACGATCTTCCTTCAAGAAAAAATGAAGGTATTGATGATGCAGATCTTCTTATAGAAGGGATGAAGGAGATCATCCTAAAAGACTCAACAATTCAAAATGAAGAAGAACATGAAAACAAACAAGAGGATGAAGGTGAAGAACAACAAGAACAACCTCAAAGCTCAAATGATCTACTTAAAGAATGGAGGTATGATCACAATCACTCCAAAGAATTGATCATTGGTGATCTTACACATGGAGTAAGAACTCGTTCCTCTCTTAGAGATGCATACAATCATTTTGCATTTGTTTCTCATTTTGAACCTAAAACCATAGATGAAGCTGAAAAAGATTATAATTGGATAAATACAATGCAAGAAGAACTTAATCAATTCGAAAGAAATAATGTATGGACTTTAGTATCAAGACCTAAAAATTATCCAGTAATTGGTACAAAATGGGTATATAGAAATAAACTGGATGAACATGAAAATGTAATTAGGAATAAAGCAAGATTGGTTGCAAAGGGTTATAATCAAGAAGAGGGAATTGATTTTGATGAGACTTTTGCACCTGTTGCTAGATTAGAAGCAATTAGACTTTTACTTGCATATGCTTGCTTTATGAATTTTAAGTTATTCCAAATGGATGTCAAAAGTACTTTTCTAAATGGATATATTACTGAAGAAGTTTATGTAGAACAACCTCCTGATTTTGAAAATCATGCTTTTCCTAATCATATTTTTAAATTAAACAAAGTATTATATGGTTTGAAACAAGCACCTTCGACTTGGTATAAAAGGCTAAGTAAATTTCTGCTTAATAATGATTTTTCAAGAGAAAATATAGACACAACCCTTTTCATTAAAAGAAATCAAGATAATATCTTAGTTATACAAATATACATTGATGACATTATTTTTGGGTCTACTAATGAATCTCTTTGTCAAGATTTTGCTAAGCTCATGCAGAGAGAGTTCGAGATGAGCATGATGGGAGAACTTACATTCTTCCTCGAATTTTAAATCAAACAAACAAAGAAAGGAATCTCTATCACTCAAAGCAAATATACAGGAGAACTACTCAAAAGATTTGGAATGGAGGGTTCCAAAGCAATTGGTACACCCATGAGCCCATCATATAAGCTTGACAAGGATGAAGAAGGTAAAAATGTAGACTTAAAATTTTATAAAGGCATGATTGATTTTCTATTGTATTTAACTACTAGTAGACCAGATATTATGTTTAGTGTATGTCTTTGTACTCGCTTTCAATCAAATCTAAAAGAATCACACTTGAATACAGTTAAAAGAATCCTTAGATATTTAAATGGTACACAAACTCTAGGACTATGGTATTCTAAGAACTCATCAATTGACTTAATAGGATATTCAGATGTCGATTTTACTGGATGTAGATTAGATAGAAAAAGTACTAGTGAAACTTGTCAATTCTTTGGAGTTAACTTTATCTCTTGGTTTAGCAAGAAGCAAAATTCGATGGCACTGTCTACAGCCGAGGCTGAATACATTGCAATCGAAAGTTATTGGGCTCAAATCTTATGGATTAAGCAACAACTTGAGGACTTTGGCATCAAACTCAATAAGACTCCCATAAGATATGATAACACTAGTGCTATCAATATAACTAAAAATTTGATTCAGCACTCTAGATCAAAACATATTAAAATTAGACATCATTTCATAAGAGAACATGTTCAAAATAATAATATAATTCTTGACTATGTATGTACTGAGAAACAATTGACTGACATTTTTATCAAGGCCTTAAGTGAAGATAGATTTTGTGAAATTAGAAGAGAACTAGGAATCCTTGATCCATCAGCTTAAGTATCTCTCTAATTCCAAATTCTTAATGCCAAAAAATTTATTGAACCAAATTTGTTGAGCTCAATTCTCATCTTTTTTTTCTCTTAAAAGCTTAAAACTATCCTTCACATGATCAATCTCTGGGTAAACACCTTTCTCTCAAAGTTTTAAATTTTTTCAAAATTTTTTCATCATTCTTTTGAATTTTTTCGTGCCATAAGTCGACCCCCAGAGTCGATCCTAGGGTAAACTTGTAATTCTGTCAAAACCCTTAGGCGCTCTCTTTTTATTGAAAAAATTTTTTTGAGCCGACTCAGCCCTTCTTCTTCTTCCTCCCATCGAACCAAAAGCTCTCCCTCTCTTCTCCCTTAAACCGAAGATTTCTCTCAAATCGCTCTTCCCACCGATTTTTACCCTTCAAATCGCCCGTTTAGGAACCAACTTTCTCTCCTCTTTGTTTCTCGTTTGGGCGATTCGAGCTTGCCCTAGATTCTACCCCTCTTCTTCAAATCGGTGATTTATCTCCTCAAAATCTTTGCTTTTTCTTCTAAAATCCTTTCCTCTCTACCTCTCATTTAGTCTTCTAAGCTCCTTGCAAGTCTCTTTTGTCCAAATGGCTCGCAAAATGAAGCTCCCACAGAGAAGAAAATCTATTCGTGGGTTGGAAAAGACTGAGCGCAGAAAAAGAATGGCAGCTGAGCCCTCTCCTACTCCAATTCCAGCTCTAGGTCTTGCTTCAGCTTCTACACAGTCTCCAATCAGTCCAAGCAAGGTACCCCTCTCTGATCAAAAAGTGAAACCCAAAAAAAATATAGATTTCAAGTTTTTTGAAAAAAAAGGATTCTCCATTGGAACAAAAATTAAAAATCAAAGATGAGAGTTTTACTATCTATTGAAAGAAAATACTTATGTTAATCTGGTCAGACAATTTTATTTGAATTTAAGTTACTTCAATGGAACAATAAAGTCTACAGTGAAATATGTTGATATTATTCTTGATCCTTTGCATTTGGGATAAATTCTGCACTTGTCTTGGGAAGGCTATACTAATATGGAGCTCCCAATCAAAGAAGGAGGAATTAATGTTATCTTAGGGAAAACTTTTATTGAAAGATTGAATAAATTAGAAGCCAAGATACTTTCAGTGAAAATGAGGCTTTTGCATCACATGGTGACCAAGCTCTTTGTCCCTAGGAGTGGTAGGCATGACCTCTTATCTGGTAGGAATATTTGTATCATGTACCATGTGATCACCCAGACCCCTTTGAACCTTCCTGCTTTAATATTTGAGGCCATGAGAGAGACCCTGAACAGGTCTAAGGCTCACTTGCCTTATGATATGGCACCCACCCTGATCTTTAGGAGGTTCGGAGTCAGTTTTAAGGAGGAGACAGTTACTAGGTTATCTCATTCTGGCACCATCAACCGCCACACAGTGCATCGCATGGGTTTTTCAAAGACAGATGGCGGTTGGTCAAAGGGTGTTGAAGAGAGAGCAGAGGAGAGAGTAGAGGAGGAGGGACCATCTTCACCTCCTCGTGATCACAGAGCATCTCCTGATATTCAGTTCGTGTCTGATCACGAGGCTGGTCCCTCAGAGTCAGTGAGGAGGCATACTTCAGTTCTACAGTCAGGGAGCAAGGTACCTCCTTCGGAGTTCAGACTTGTAGATGATTAGATTGAGCTGATATCCCAGCGTGTTGCCTCTATTTTATCTCAGTAGTTTGCCACCTCAGTCTTTGCTCAGAGGTTGACATCTTAGGATGACTTAGATCAGACTTTGATCTCTCATATCTCTACTATTTTTTAGATGCTCACAGCTCAGTCTGTACGACTTGAGGAGCTTGAGGGATGTGTTCTGAGACTGACGGATAGAGTTCTAGATTTGCAAAGGCAAGTATTAGTTTTAGCCCATCTCCGACCACAATGAGGATATCACAGAGGTCTCCAATCTATCTGCAGAGGTGGCTAGACTTCGAGGAGTTTTAGAGAGTGGATTTGATTTTTTGAGGAGAGAGATCAGGGGCTCCAGTGAGACTGTCTTTACTCAGTTTAGTACCCTAATGCAGTCTGTGTCGAGAGCCTTGGATCTTTTGGATACCATCAGACTTTTTCTTCTAGTACAGTCCGTAGCTTTTCAGGCTCCAGGATCCTCTCGCCCCTCTACTTGTGTCGGTACTTCTACCCGTGGCCGAGGCAGATGTGGTCGAGGTCGTGCCCGTGGATTTGATCCTGCATCTCCTCATCATATCTCTGACTTTTCAGATTCTGATCCCTCTAGCCATGATATCTATTAGATCTAGAATAGTTAACTTTTTTTTTATTTTTGTCTAGGATCTATCTTATTGCCTTTGTATTTTGTTGGCTGATTGACTCTTGGATAGTTGTTATCCATGATTTTTGTATGATTTATATATTTTGACTTAATGTATTCAGTCACATTTTGATATATATATTTTTTATGCTTTAAATTTTAATGAATATCTTTGGATTAATGTTTATGAATGGGATCAATTAAAATATTTTAATTATAAGATATGAAAAATGACTCATATATGTGTGATGAAATATCATGAATAGCAATATCTTATAAATGAGCAAATTATTATATCTTTTATAATTTCTATAGTGAGGGAGAGTAGAGAAATAAACAATGAAAGAGAGAGAGTAAAGAAATAAAATATAGTATCAAAAAGGAAGAGTAGAAAAAATATGTCCTTTATGTTATCCTTTTTTTTCTCTCTTCAAAATTTTTTAAGATCTTAATTGATGCTGTCAAAAAGAGGGAGTAGAGAATCAAAAATTGAGATCGAGTAATAAGCAATAGAGAAATAGAATCAAGAGCAATAAGCAAAATTGTCAAAGCAAATGAGTAAAATTGTCAAAGCAAATGTGTCAAAGAACCAAAATTGTCAGTAATTTTCAAAGCAAATGATCTAATAAGCAAATTTTAAATTGATCTTCAATCTACTCATGATGCATTTCATTCAACTAACTGACTATGATATTTAAGTGATGCATCTTCATAAATTTAAAATTCATGTTCAATACTTTATATATGTTATACTCTGCTTTTGCTCAAGTATTTTGTCATCATCAAAAAAGAGAAGATTGTTGCTCCTTGAATTGATTTTGATAATTACAAAGTATTTGAAGGGGTAACTAATAATTTTAACTTAAAAAAAGATTTATTATTTTTTAGGATCAAAATCGTAATTTCACCAAGTCCTAACTCGAAAGCCTCAAGAGCAAGAACAGAAGATTCATAATCTATTGAAGAAAATTTCATACTTTTTGGATGTATATTTTTAAAAAAAAATAATATTTATAAAATTGAGTCGATCCATGAGTCGACTCATGTCAAATGGGATTGAACAGCATGCTGTTTTCTGGCTGGCAGAGTCGACCCATGTGCATGAGTCGACCCTATGAGTCGACCTCTGTTGCTGTGCATGCCAAAATTATAGAACAATCATTTTCTGTTTTGTGCCATAGAAGTCGACCCCATGAGTCGACTCATGTGTATGTGTCGACCCTATGAGTCGACTCCTGCGATGAAAAAATTTTATAACGACTAGTTTTTCAGCTCATTTTGGTGTATTTAATGCTTATTTAATAATCTCCAACGGCTTTAAAACTACCCAGATCACTCTCCACCATCATTTGAAGCTATAAAAGACACTTAAAGGAGGGAATAAAGAAGATTTTTCAAGCATTCATTTTAGCCTTAAGCAAAGAGCCTTCTTGAAGTTAAAGAAGCTTTCATTTTAAGTTCACCAACCCCTCAAGAGCTCATTCAAGTCTTCAACAACCTTGAGGAGAATCAGAAAAGCTTCTTCATTATTGTGTAAAGTGTATTTAAAGCTTTATTTGCTCATTAAAGGAGCTATATTTGTATTTCCATGTGATTAACTGTTATACTTTGTTTTTGAGTTGATCTTTAGTTTTGGAAGGATTTCAAAATATGGAAAGGCTGATCTGAACCTTGAATCGGATAGTATTGGGTTGGCTTGTATCTGAAAAATAAGTATTTTAGCTTGGGATAGCTAGAGTCGGAGGTACCGACGTTGTATTCTTATTGAATACAGTTTAGTGGATTTGAATTTTCAAGTAGGAGTTTGGAGAGTAGATGTAGGTGCAAGGTTGGCACCGAACCATTATAAATCTTGTTTATTTATATTGTGCTTACTTGCTCTCTCTTTTTAAATTTTCTTATCTTCTTGCATTCTTGCATCTATTTTTTAGATCTTGCTTAAATCACTCTCTACATATATCCTGCTCATTGTTATTTAATCCTCATAGTTCTAAATTAACGTTAAAATTTTAAAAATCCAATTCACCCCCCTTCTTGGGTTGCATAGCTGGGCAACACCATTATCTAATATCGGGTTCTTCTCCCAATACTGAAGTCGGGGGCCAATAGATGCCCCTGTCTCTAAATGGAGGGCGTCGGTCAAGAAGGAGGATCAGTCGATTTGTCCGGGTTCATCCATCTATTAATTAATAGTGGCTGGGATCAGTGGCCAGAGTGAGGACATCAAAGGATCCCTCAGAAGGTCCGAAGGTCCTACCCGAAGATAGTGGAGAGTTGGAGAAGTGAGGCCCGACTTGTCCCAGAGACTGGTTTAGTTCGCCCCGTGGGGTTCGGGATGGTGAGGATCGATCTCTCTAAAGTAATAAGTTGTAATAGTGAATGATTCAGAGACCTGTTAGGAGTAACGATTGACTCAAGATCTTCGAGGAAGATGCCAAAGCTCAGCTTCCCTTGGCTTCATGCCCGATGCCTGGGTGTCACCTTGGGGTCGATGATCGAGAGATCGATCGAAGCTAGGATCAGCTATTCGAACCCCGATCGTCGGTCAAAACGGTAGGTAAGGTGGTGGCTAAGGCCATTCGCTGGCCAATGCATGGATTGGTAGGATCAGCTATTCGCTAGCCGATGCATGGATTGGTAGGAAATTGGAGTCGGTGGCTAAGGCGGAGATCGGTGTTGTGGCCTTCGTCAGGACCCCTTCTCTATTTATAGAGAGATTAAGGTCAAGGGTGGAAGGATGAGAGGCCATTCTGATTGTGTCCCATCGTACGGAGCTGCATGGGGTGTCTTTAAATAGCTCTGACATTGGACGTTCCTCTAACCGACGTGCAATCTAACCATGGAGGGGATGGTGATGTGACATGGGCTCAACTACCGCATAGCCGGTAGGTAGAGTGGTGTAGCTAGATAGTATGGTCTGACAGATTTACAAAGAGGAATGATTAGTATCCTCCAGCTTGGACCTTATGCAGGGAATGGCTATCCGATGCTCAATCCTTCCAAAGTAAACAGTCGGGGGTCGGCTTGAAAGAGGATCAATCGAATCACTGAAGTCTGCCTAAGGCTCGTTAGCCGCTGGGACTGGTCATCAGATTATGATCCAAAAGTCAAGATCGGCTTGATCTAGAGAGAAGATTCAAGATCACGACACAGGTGTCGGACAACCCTTGATCCTTGGGTGGCACATCCACTGCAAGCAGGTTGACTGAGGTGATGCAGATCCCATGGGGATCGATTCTACCCTGACATCGACGGAGACATACTTCGGTCCAGGTGTAATACCCTTCCCCAACACCTACCATCCAATCCATCATGATGGGTGACTTTTTAAGATGACAAATATCTCCCTAGTGCAAGTCTATTAGACTAATCATAAACCACTTTACACATCTAATGCACTTCTATTTAATAGAAAGGCTTTTGCTTGTATATCTGGGGCATATTTTCATAAGAAACATAGTTATAAACTGGTTCAAATATGGCACCAAAATTACCACCTTCAATAGATGAGTTGGATTCAAAACCATATCTTATTTTTCTTTAGTTAAGATGGTTAATGGAGTTGACATATAATATTTTTGTGGCTTCTTTTTTCAGTTTGGACCTTCCAGTGGTAAAACAGTCCACCATCATTTCTGATTCATGAATAAATGGTGGCCATCAAGCCACAAATATGTGCTGAATGTTTGTTTTTTTTTTAAGTTTGATATTCTGCATGAGAAAAAGTGAAATATTGAGAAGTATCGAAGAAGCAATCTGAAGGAGTGAAGAGGATATATGAGTTCTCTTGAGTGACTAATTACCATGGATCTCATCATCTACACTGATTTTATTTGGAATATATTTTTAGATCATTTTGTTAGACAATTAAGGAGATGTGGTTAAATTATGAATTAGATCTTATGAACTTTCTTAGTAATTTTTGTTTCTCACAAGCAAGTGGTGTTATTTCATCTTATCAAATTATTGAATTTTATAAGGCAAGAAAAATAAATAATATTTATTGGTCATTTCAATTTATAATAAGTTTTATGTCTCAAATAATTGCCTTAAGGATCGTGCCTCTGCTTTTCAAGCAATACCACTTCACCTCCATTTTAAGCTTTTTGAAGCAGATGAGATGCAAGCATACATGTGTGCATATGCATACTGTTGTGGGGGCGCCCTGCCCTGGCTGCAAGTCTAGAGACTTATCTTCGGTGCTGCTAGTAAAATTCTAACAATCGATTCAAAAGTATGGATGAATCTAGATCGTAGCCAATCTATACTCCGGTCACAAACCTTTGCATCAGCCACATTCCTGCAAATGGACCTATGACCTCACGCTTAACACCCCTTATCTTCACAACGTTACCTGCGCTTCAGGTGCTGACCTCAGAAGGGCTCCAATCCCTATAGTATCGACCATCGATCTTCATCCCATAGCGATCCATGTGACAAATATCGAGCTCCATCCACATGCTTGGAATGATAAGTCGGGGACCCTTAGGCGGTCCCATCAAATTACACCACTCGATGTCAAATCGAGCCACTTCTAAGAATGACTGACTGTGCATCGCATAAGGTCCCGTCAAATCATGCCACTCCTAAGAATGGCTGGCCGTACGGCACTAACTACCAAAAATCAGGATAAACACCAGAAATGGCATATTAGGAAAAGTTGGAATGGTCTCCCATGATTTTTTTCTCCACGACTCCTATATAAAAGAAAAAAATAGAGACTCCCAAAAAGAGAGGTAACGCCATCCTTCATACTCTCTCCCTCTCATCTATTCTAAGTATCCGACTTGGGCATCACAGGATCTTCGCTAGAGTCAAGTCTGGCTTAGGACTTGTTTTATAGGTTCAATCATCGCCACTTAGGTCAGGCGCCGCCACACTCCAGCCTCTCCGATCCGAGCCAGAAATCTGCCACAACAAATTTGGCTCTAAAGGAAGAGGCTTATAGCCCAATTCTAGGAAAAGAGTATGCCAGGCCGCTCTTGTCGGTGATGAGGGAGAACCACCCACCCATCTATCTTGCAATAGCTGGTGAAATTGGAGCAACCGCTTGTGGTGGCGGAACCCCAACAATTTGACAACTTAGTTCATCAGGTTCAAGCACTTACAAATCCATCCCACACCTGTAACAAGCCACGAAACGATGGCAACTATCTCAGCAAGTTTCCCTGGCGGTGCCATCCTGGCATAGCTGTCAGGACCAATCTTCGATCTTGGAGGATCCCCCTCAAAGGATGGATTGTCGATCTCTCTCGATTGATGACCATCTTCATACCGCAGGTCCACCCATAGACGATGATGCTGGCGATCCCCTATCTCTTTCAATCGGGGCTCGACCCCAGGCTATACCTCCCATCATAGACAATCCTATCAAGATGAAGACCTGGATCGAAAAATTTGTGAGATCATATGCCGACTTGTGGAGGTCCACGTGGATGGCCAGGGGAATGATAATGCCCCCAGCTTCAATTCCGGCCTCCCTTCACTAGCTCTATTCATTCGAAAATCGATTCCAAGATGGGTCACTAGCAGTGGAGCCGTATGATGGCTCTACCAACCCCTTGGATCATCTAGAGGGTTACAAGGCCCTCATGATACTATAGGATGCTTTGGACACCATTTTGTACCTTGCCTTCCCTACCACTTTGAAGAAGGTGGCATGAACCTGGTATTTTAGCCTCCAGTTAGAATCCATTTCTTCTTTCGAGTAACTTGGATGTCAATTTATCGATCACTTTGGTCATAGCCATGTCCAACTGAGGACTTTGGATAGCCTCTTCTCCCTCCACCAAGAGGAGGGAGAATCTCTGCACAGCTATATAGCATGTTTCAACATGGCCATACTAGAGCTACATAGTGGAGAATCTCTATACAGCTATATGGCATGCTTCAACATGGCCATACTAGAGGTACACAGCCTGAACGAAGTCATCACTATGTCAGCTATGAAGTGAGGCCTTCATAATGAGCATCTTATCTACTCCCTCGATAAAATATATTTGAAAGATGATGCCAATCTCCCAACCCAGGCTCGTAAGTGCATACAAATCGAAGAGGGCCGAATCGCATGCCAGGAGGATTAGGCCTTCAACAAGAGGAGGTGTGTATAGGAGGACGCGCACTCAAGCCAGGCCTTGCAAGAACCCTCTCGACTGGTGAAGACCCCCTGGCCGAGGAGCCCACCTCGGTGCTACAACAATTATGCCTCATTGGCCACCCCTTGAGCCCAGATTTTCATGAAGATCGAGAGTCATGACTACCTCTACCAGCCTCCATCGATGAAGACTCCATTGATATGAGGGGATAAACCGAAGTACCACCACTTTTACCTTGACTATGATCATGACATCGAGGAATGCCTCCAACTAAAGGATGAGATTGAAGCCCTCATCCACTGTGGCTACCTTGATAAGTATGTTCGGAGATAACAGTATTGGATGTAAGCCCTAGAAGTCAATCTTGACTGACGCATATCATATTACTAAAATATAGTTTTATAGTTAATGGGTATTTATATTACTATTCATGTTTTATGTGTCCATAAATCATCCAAGGGATTAACAAGATAATGACACATATTCTCAAAGAATTGAAAATTTGAGATATGTGTTATTGATAGTTAATTTCTAAATTATTTCTAGTCATAGAATCATCATAGAGATAGTGATTAATCCAGATAGACCAGTGCACGGATCGCTTCATTTGGATAGATGAGTCTCGAGTCTACGGTGTAATGACACTGGAGCAAGAGTGCAGGTGATTGTTAGATAATAACTAATACTGAGCATGACCAACATGAGAAGTCACATGAATGTCTGCTCACTCGTTAGTGACTTTCTCGATACTGTAGTAATATTACTGGTCCTTTGACCTGCAGTGCTACAACTGCTCGCAGTGAAACTGCTAGAGTTTGACTACACATAAATATTAACTCAATGAGTCTTTGTAGTAGATGTTGACGATAGTTGATCCACTATAGGAGTAGAATATGCACTTAGATAAAATTTATCGACTCTAGTAGAAGGGAGTAGTCCTATAAAATTTAAGAAGCTGAGTCCTTAAGTCTATGGCCATAACAGTGTGATTGATAGAAAAAAAAAATTTTATGAAAATCATACATGAACTCGAGCTGATTGAATCTATCATATGATTGATGATGAGGTTTGATGATTTATTCATGATTTGTCATCTGGTCGGGACTCACAATAGAGGGACTGTATCATATGTTAACTGTACCTAGAGGTTCATCATTTTTTATTCTACTGAGTTGCCACTACATACTGTTAGGTGTCACTAGTGGATTGTGAGATCCATGAATATCATCTTGATGATCGATAATCTTTGATGGACAGAGTTGAAATGGTTCCAACCCATTGAAAAGAATTTTGATGATATTATAATAGTGATCATAATATATCTCATTATCAGACAGAATAGAATTTATGGGATCACACACAAAGAGACTTTTGACTGATCAGATGGTTGAATTATGAATCATGATAGAATTTAATTATGAATTTGATTGATAATTAATTTAATATAAAAGTTACAATTAAGTAACTCGCTAAAGAGTTAGTGAGTTATAGGAGGATTAAGTAGTAATTAGATTGCTAATTGGCTCAATTCGATCGAGCAATAAGATTTACATCAAATCTAATTAAATTAGATTTAATTTGACTTGACATAGATTTGATTTGATCAAACCTAATTGGGTTATAAGATAACCAAATTATATGGAAGAATAATTTTTTGTTTGATTAGGATTTGTGTTTGACTTAATTCCTAATCAGATTAGGATCTAACAAAGAGTGTTTGAGTTCTTATTTGGACTAAAAATTTTTTTCTTCATGGGTACACTAAATCCTAATTAGATTAGGATTAAATTGAGTTTGACTCAAGTACCAAGAAAAAAGTTAAAAGGACTATGACTCCTTCTCTAATTAAGTGATTTCTAATTTCTAATTGGATTAGATTTTAATCTAAATAGTTTAGACTCCTAAACAGATTAAGATTTCAATTTATTTAGGTCTAATCAATTTTTAATATGATTAGAATTGGTTAGAGTTTTATTGAATTTAAATCAGCCACCTAAAGAAGAGTCCTAAAGTGTTAGAACTCTCCCTCCTATCATGTGCCACCTAGTCCCACGCATATTTGGATTTTGGATGCCATATATTCCCCACGCCCCTCTCCCTTGTGCATGTAAAAATTCATGAAACATCTCTTTTTCTCCATGAGTTTTGTGGGTGCACAAAAATTAGGGAGGTGGGCGGCATATATGCAAGAGTCCTAGGACACAAGGACTCCTATCTCCTACCTAAACTCTATCTCCTCTTCCTATTTAAACATGGGACATATGAGGTGGCATTATGGGCTGATGAGATTAGTTTTGGATGCCAAAAATAAGAGGAGGTGCATGAGAGAAATAGAGAAAAAAAAAGGGAGCACAGCATGAAGGGAGGGCACGAGGTTTGATTCCTATCCTTTCTTTCTTACCAACAACCAAAGGTTAGTTGTTTGGGCCTCTTCTCTCTCTCTTTTGTCCTAGTTTGGACATGAATTTTTCTCTCCTCCTTGTCTCAGAGTTGGATATATGTTCTTACATCTCTAGCGTAAAGATTTGGTATATAAATTTTAGAAAAAAAAGAAAAAAAAGAGTTCTTCTCATGAACTCTAGCATAGAGATCATCATCCTCCTATCATCTTCTTCTTCTCAAAGAGCGTGTTAAGAGAAAAGAAAATTTTTCAACTGTCAAGATGCGATCTCTGCAAAAAAGCTAGCACTCCAATGAGATCAAGAAGCTTCTGATCAGATCGAAGTCTCGTATGGATATCCGTAGAGGTCGGACACTTGTACAGTTTTAAGAGACCTTCAAAAGACATCCATGATCATCAGTTTGTGGTATAAATCGATCCATGTCAAGGTATAAAGATTATATCTTCTCTATTTATTTTTTTTTATTTGATTTCTGTATCTGAATCCTATCTCACGTATGTAGATCTTATTTTATAGTTTTAAAATTTAATCTTATGCATGCTTAGATTAAATTAGATTCAATCTAAATTTTTAAAATTTTTGCTGCATACTTGTTTCAAAATTTTTGCATGCATGAAATCATAAAATTTTAATAGTGGTATTAGAGCCACATCATATGCATGAGATTAAGATTTATATCTAAAATTTGTAGAGAAAAATTTCAGATCTAAAAATTTTTTGATATCGTTCTAACATAAGGTTGTCTTGACATAATTTGTTATGCTGTATGATTGTCCTAGAATGATATTAAAAATTTTGATTAAAATAAAATTTTAGATCTAATTTTTCATCATATATGTGATATATGTTTTATTGTTTAGATCTAAAAAGAGTTTCAAGATCTATTTTGATTCGTATATATGTTATATGAAAACATATTTAGGGCTGAAATTAATTTCTATGATCAGAATTTTATTCATGTATATGATATATGTTTGTATGTATGATCTAAAAATTATTTCGAGATCAAAATATACTTTTTATGCAAAAAATTTAGATCTAAAAATTTAGATTTAAGATCTGAAATTAGTGTTTATGCATAAGGGATTGGTCATGGATAGATCAAATTAGGTCATATAATTGGATTACATCTAAGGTTATTGATTTGATCATTATAGATCAAAATTGATTTAGCAGTTGATCAAACCAAATCAAATATTGATTAAGATTAGATCAATAGAGTTTAAGATCATATAATTATTGTTGATCGAATCAATTGACACCCATATATAGAGTCGATTAATCTAAGGACCTAATTCGGCTTTATGACTCGAATCTGATTCAACCAAGCTAACCTATTCAGACCAATTAACCAATTGGTGTCTAAGATAAGTAAATGAAAGATGATTATTTAATTAGTTTCATTCACTGATCTGGTTAATTTATTGATGTCTAAGAAAAGCAACGGAGAGACCCCCACCAATCTATACTTATCTGGTCAATTTGGAAGATTGAGTTTCAAATATGATTGCTTGATGGTTTGGTTTAGCTCATGCCAATTAAATTAGTTATGTGATGACTGATTAGATGAGACCTAAACTCAAAACTTCTCTATTAATATTAAGTCTAATGATCTTCCATCGTTGTAGATGTGTGGGCGTGCTACCGACGTTGATTGTTCACGACTGATCACAGTAGTTCAGTTACATCGAAAACACACAATCACTCTATTAGTAAAGAGTTGCTCCAGGATAAAGATGGGGTTGGACCCAATAACCGTTAGGTGAGGGATCCAATGATGGCTTTGTATCTACTTGTGAATGGTGGGTCTGACTTAACTAAAGAGTATGGACAATAACTGTTAGGTGAGCCCACATGACTTAGAGATCAAGTCACTGCAACATGCTTAGAGAAGTATCTGGACAAAGAATTATCCATGCATCGGTATGCGTATTATCAATAACTGTTAGGTGAGGTGCACGACATCGGTGAGACCGCAGCACCCACTAGAAATCCAGTTGTTGCATTAAGATTTTCGTTTCTTTACCTAGAGAGTGTGAGAGATCTGATAAAATAGTGGGAGTCTTTTTGTATCTAAAAATTTTTAAAGTAAATTATAAAATCAGTATAAATATCTAACTAGAATCTTTGCTCTTTGCTATTTATTATGTCAGCTTTTAATCTTCTAGCTCGAATTCTAGATATCAACCATTTAACCGAAATCAATTATATAGACTAGCTCACAAACTCAAAAATTATTCTTAATTTTAAAAAGTTAAGTAATATTCTCTACCAGATTATTTTAATATTAACAGCCTATCCAATCTAAAGTCAACGTGCTATACTTGATGAGTGGATGGACAATGACAATAAAGATAGGTGCTATATGTTGAAGTCCATGTTAGATAAACTTCAACATATGCATGAGCATATATTCACTGCCAACGATATATTGATTCATCTACAAATATTATGAGGTGATTAGAGTCGCACAATACATGAGATGTATGATGGGCAGTCAGTCTATGATCATTATTTGATAATGATCAAAGACATTAAAGAGCTTAAAAGGTTTGACATAACCATGCATAAGGAATTGATTATGGATTTAATCTTGCAATCTCTTTTTAGTTTATATGGATAGTTTATGGTAAACTACCATATGAATAACTTTCTTGACATTTTATCTGAATTAGTCAAAATATTGTTAACAAAGGAATCTTGAAAAGTTCAGAGGTACATACCTGAAGAGCCTAAAGAAATAAGGACATGCCTTGAGTAGGCTTGTTAAAAGTGCTCAATGCTATCCTTATGATTTTCTTTTCTCCAGTTGAGTTTTTGACTCTAGTGCTTTTTATGCACTTTAGCATAGAGTCTATGGAAAGGTTGAGGGCTAAGAAAATAACCTTTATAATTGACAATAGGATAAGAGTTGCTACTGTGGCCATGGGCATCTATCCTTTGTTATTATCGTTTGGATTTAGTTCTTAAAGATAGTCTTTATCATTTGCATGGTGATGCATCTGTGAACTTAATTGAGCAAGCAGTGAATGCCATTGGATCTGAAAGATCCAGAGCTGAGATAAATCTTAAGTATATGTGGAGCCTTAGGCTAGGTCGTATAGGAGAAGAAATGATTGACATACTGAAAAAATATGAACTTTTAGGCTCATTGATTGTTGAATCATCTAGTTTGTGCATCATCTCTTTGAGAAAAAATGACCAAGCTACTCTTGTGGGACAAGAAGAAAAAGACTACTGAGATACTTATCTTAGTACATATTTGATATGTGTAGCCCATTTGATGTGCTAACAAAAAAAATTATCTCTATTTTGTTATCTTTACCGATGATCAGTCATAGTATGGATAAGTATATGAGATACAAATCTAAAATTTTGCAAAAGTTCAAAGAATTCAGATGTGAAATAGAGAAGCAAATCAAAAAATTTCTAAAGGTGCTTCGATCGGATTGACGATGCAATACCTAAGAAAAAAATTTCTCAGTTATCTCATAAAATAATATAATTTCATATTGGACCCCTCTTAGTACATCTCAGCTCAACGAGATAATTAAGAAGAGTCATGGGACCATATGAGATATGATCCGATCCATGATAGACTTCACTATTTTATTTTGTTTCTTTAGGGACATGCTTTATTTTTATTGAATTGAGTTCTCTCCAATCTGTTCCCCCTACACCGTATGAGATATGGCATGGTAAAAATTAAATCTTAATTATTTTGAAAATCAAAGATGTCCAGTCTGTGTCAAAAATAGCAGGTGGATATGATAGAGGATAGGCCTATAAAGCTCATCCTAAAAGAGTTTGGGATATTACTTTTCTTCTGAAATGATCATAATGTGATTGTGACCCAACGTGCTATCTTCTTAAAAAAATGTTTAGCCAAGATGAGGCAGTGAGAGAAAAGTTAAGCTCGAAAATAATGTCTCTGAAGAGCGATGAGCTATAGGACCTAAAAAACCTATTCACGATGAGCTAGTATACATATATTTTTCCTCCACCTCGTACATACAGTAGAATCTCCCATCCTCTCAAAAGGTACTTGGGTATGCTTAACAGATGATGTAGAAAAAAATTATTTCTCATGAGAGATAGGAAACATAGAGATAATCAGCCCATAGCCCAATATCGAGACCACAGCCTATTATTCAAACTACAATGGATCCAAATTCATTGTCTTAAAATCTACAACAAGGTGATGTTGGACATCGACTCTAAGAAAGGGATGTGAAATAGCTTTTCTGACTAAATATCTTTTCAAAAATTTTACATGGAGTAGCATATGGATTTCACTTCTCCTGATAAGAGATCACAAAGTCTGTAATAATTTTAGAGTTGTAATATTCATCTCGATGATATGTTCAAATTGTTTGATCAAAAATGAGGAATTATATTTTCAAAAGAGTCAGTGAGAGTGTCCAATACTGATATCGATTAAAATATGGTTGTATATAGAATTCTCCATGAAAGACATAAAGCAAGCATCCTATATTCTGAGAATATAAAGATCTATAAAGATAGATATAATTGGATGCTTGTATTTTCACAGATAAAATACAGAAAGTAGATGCTGAAAGAGTTTAGTATAAAAATCTCGGAGAGGGATCTGCTATCTTCTTGGGCATAGATGCATGACATGTAATGTACTCAAACTGATATAGTCAATACTATGAATGTCATGTGTAGATATCAATCAAATCTAGACTGAGAGTGCTGGATTACTGTAAAAATATCCTTAAGTACTTGAGAAGAACTAAAGATTTGTTCTTAATTTTGAAAAAGGATCAAAGCTAGGAGTGGGAGGATATACCAATTCAGATTAATATATGATGTTAAATGGTAGAATATCTACATCATAGGTGTGTTCCTGTGATTCAGTATCTTGGAAGGATTTGCAATCGATCGATGGAAGCTGAGTACATTATAGATGTATAGGATGCATTCTAGTTCTAATATTAGTTGCAGAATTGGATGTCATGCCATCGATACCATGACACTATACTGCACAGACAATGGCACCATAGCCTTTGCTAAGGAGCCTAGTTCTCACTAGATATCCAAACACATAGAGCAACAGAATACGCAACAACTTCAAGTAGAAATACATAGAGGTGTAGAGAGCAAACTCTACATGAAATGTGGTTAACTCACTGGTAAGTCACTTAGCTAGCCGAAGACTAAAGTCTGTCTTGAGAAAATGGGGCTTGGTATATGGCAAACTGGTTTTAGTGCAAGTGGAAGATTGTTGGATATATGTCCTAGAAGCCAATCTTGGCGACGCATATCATATTACTAGGATATAGTTTTGTACTTAATGGGCATTTATATTATCATTCATGTTTTATGTGTCCATGAATCATCCAAGAGATTAACAAGATGATGACATATATTCTTAAAGAATTGAGAATTTGAGATATGTGTCATTGATGGTTAATTCCTAAATTGCTCCTGATCATAGGATCGTCATGGAGATAGTGATTGATCTAGATAGATTAGTGCACGGATCACTTCCTTCGGATAGATGAGTCTCGAGTATGCGGTGTAGTGATACTAGAGCAAAATATAGGTGATTGTTAGAGAATAACTAGCACTGAGTGTGACCAACACAAGAAGTCATATGGATGTCTGCTCACTCATTAATGACTTTTTTGATGCTGCAGTAGTATGACTGGTCCTTTGACCTGCAGTACTATAGCTACTCGCAGTAAGACTGCTGGAGTTTGACTACACATAAATATTGACTCAATGAATCTTTGTAGTGAATGTTGGCGATAGTTGGTCTACTATAAGAGTAGGGTGTGCACCTAGATAGAATCTATCAATCCTAGTAGAAGGGAGTAGTCCTATGAAATTTAAAAAGTTGAGTCCTTAAGTCTATGGCCATAGTAGTATGATTGATAGAAAAAAATTTTCATGAGAATCATACATGGACTCGAGCTGATTGAATCTATCATATGATCGATAATGAGATTTGACGATTTATCCATGACTTGTCATTTGGTTGGGACTCACGATAGAGGGATTGTATCATATGTTAACTGCACTTAGAAGCTCATCACCATTTATTCTACTAGATTGTCACTATATACTGTTAGGTGTCATTGGTTGATTGTGAGATCCACGAGCATCATCTCGATGATTGATGATCTTTGATGGTCAGAGTTGGAATGGTTCCAACTCATTAAAAAGAGTTTTGATGATATTGTGATATGGATCACAATATATCTCACTACCAGATAGAATAGAACCTATGAGGTCACACACAAAGAGACTTTTAACTAATCAGATGGCTAAATTATGATTATAAATCATGATAGAATTTAATTATCAATTTGATTGATGATTAATTCAATATAAAAATTATAATTAAGTAACTCGCCAAAGAGTTAGTGAGTTATAGGAGGATAATTAGCAATTGAATTGCTAATTGGCTCAATTCGATTGAGCAATGGAGCTTGCATCAAGTCTAATTAAATTAGATTTAATTTGACTTGACATTAGTTTGATTTTATCAAGCATAATTGGGTTATAAGATAATCAAATTGCATAAGAGAATAATTCTTTGTTTGATTAAGATTTGGATTTGACTTAATTCCTAATCAGATTAGGATCTAATAAAGAGTATTTGAGTTCTTATTTGGACTAAAAAATTTTTTCTTCATGGGTGTACTAAATCCTAATCATATTAGGATTAAGTTGAGTTTGACTTAAGTACCAAGAGAAAGTTTAAAAGGACTAGGACTCCTCTAATTAGGTGACTTCTAATTCCTAATTGGATTAGATTTTAATCTAAATAGTTTGAGCTTCTAATCAGATTAAAATTTTAATCTATTTAAGTCTAATCAATTTTTAATATGATTAGAATTGGTTAGAGTTTTATTGGGTTTAAATCAGCCACATAAAGAAGAGCCCTAAAGTGTTAGAACTCTCCCTCCTCTCATACACCACCTAGTCCCACGCATACTTGGATTTTGGATGCCATATATTCCCCACACCCCTCTCCCTTGTGCGTGTAAGAATTCATGAAATATCTCTTTTTTTCCATGAGTTTTGTGAGCGCACAAAAATTAGGGAGGTGGGCGGCATGTATGCAAGAGTCCTAGGATACAAGGACTCTTATCTCCTACCTAAACTCTATCTCCTCTTCCTATTTAAATATGGGATATATGAGACGGCATTATGGGCTGATGAGATTAGTTTTGGATGCTAAAAACAAGCGGAGGTGTGTGAGAGAAATAAAGGAAAAAAAAAGGGAGCGCATGGCATGAAGGGAGGCCGTGAGGTTTGGTTCCTATCCTTTCTTTTTGACCAACAACCAAAGGTTAGTTGTTTGAGCCTCTTTTCTCTCTCTTTTGTCCTAGTTTGATATAATGTTTTCTCTCCTCCTTATCTAAGAGTTGGACATATATTCTTATATCTCTAGCGTAGAGATTTGATGCATGAATTTTAGGAAGAAAAGAGAAGAAAGAGTTCTTCTGATGATCTTTAGCTTAGAGATCATCATCCTCCTATCATCTTCTTCTTCTCTAAGAGTGTTTTGAGAGAAAAAAAAATTATTCAACCATCAAGATGCGATCTCTGCAAGGAAATTAGCATCCTGATGAGATCAAAAAGCTTCTGATCAGATCGAAGTCTCATATAGATACCCTTAGAGGTCGAACACTTGGCGGTTTCAAGGAATCTTCAGAAGATATCCATGATCATCAGTTCGTGGTGTAAATCGATCTGCACCAAGATATGAAGATTAGATCTTCTTTATTTATTTTTTTTATTTGATTTCTGTATTTGAATCCTATCTCACATATGTAGATCTTGTTTTATGATTTTAAGATTTGATCTTATGTATGCTTAGATTAAATTAGATTTAATTTGAATTTTTAAAATTTTTGTTGTGTACTTCTTTCAAAATTTTTGCATGCATGAAACAACTGACCGAACACAGGAAAAGCCAACCCAGCCTCGATGCAATGAAGGTGTAAACAACTGACCTACAGTCGATGTCATCAACATGATATCTGACTTTTGAAGCACGAGCAAGGGGAGCGACAAATCATGTTGGAAGCCGAATGGAAGTCTTGATGAAATATTTGTTCCTAGGATGTGAAATCTCCAAAATTTTTGAATATATTGTACGTAAAATTCTATACAATATCTGATTTTATTAATGGAGTTGCTTTGTTAAGCTATTACAGATCTCATACAAGCCGAAAGAGCCAATCCCCTTGTAGACCCCTACAGCCGACGTCCATGAACAGGTCGCACCTAAGCCACTTGGGTGCCTCTCATTCACAGATGGGTCAAACCTAGGCCACTGAAGTCCCCCTCGCCCATGAACAAATCGAGCTAGAGCCATAAAGTGCTCCTTGTGAATGAACAGACCTTGCCACGGCTAAAGAAAACTGACAAAAAAGGAAGGGCCCCCTTGAAATCAGCACAGAAGTACAAAGATCAAGAAATAACAAAGTGAACATTTTATTCACCACAACAATATTTCTTATACAAAGGTTACAAGACTCTAATTCTATCGGTACCCTCGGTCGTCGGCTCAACAGCATACTCAAGTTGTCCCCAGGTTCTCAAGGATGTTTATGCAGGGGGATCTTCATCTGAGGGGAATGACGGACCTCAAGAGAGGACATCAACGAAGGGATAGCCGGTGTTCCCCTTGAGGAACCATCCACCTATAGGGTATTGCACTAGAGATGCCCAAGAGACCACCTGGCCAGTGGGTAAAGAGCATCCCCTTAGAAAAGAGGAAGGCCCCCCTGGAGCACAATGCCAATGCAACCTCCGGTGACCGCAAGTTAGGCTCCCTTATTGAAATAGTAGATATTTCCAACACCTCTCATGCCCAAATTTGTGCCAACATGTTCTCCCGAGATGTCTGGTGGCTGATCGAGCGATAAAAAATATCTTTTCAGTCGGAGAAGAACGCCAACTACCCCATGGCAAAGGAGGAAACAGTACTCCCACACTATGAAAGGCCTTGAATTGACTCCAACTCTAGGTCATAGGGACCTAATTTATAAAGGTATAATTAAATGCTCCTAATTACTCCCCATTAACCATGCAGTGGATGCTGCTGTGGGAGTAGTCTCAAAGGCCATGCTTTGCAATGGTTAGATTTCTAACCGTCCGTCTCAACGAAACATCATTATCGAGAAGCACCAACATTTAATGCCACATTTCCCCAAGCCCAAAGATTTGACTTTCCTTAGAAGATCTCCAATTCGTTTAAGACCTCCAATATCGAGCCTAACAAATCTCTAGCACAATGACAAGGGCTAACCCTCTAGAGACCCACTCGTCAATAGGGTCTAACCGTTCGGAGACCCCACATGACGACAGAGGCTAACCCTCTAGGGATCCCACTCACTAATAGGGGCTAACCCTCCAGGAATCTCAACAAACTTTGGGTGGCCCACTTAGGCACTAGGATTATACATAAGGTCGGTGTGACAAAAGACAAGGTGACAAGAAAAGGAGTTTTTTTGTTGACAGTGCATACTCCCAACACTTCGATCGGCCTACTCCTAACCAAAAGGCAGGTAGAGTGGAGGCCATGTCAACTCTCATCCCTACCAATGGAGAGGTCGAATAGAGATATCGACGACTTTGGCCTACTCCCTGTCAAAGGGTAGGTCGAGTGGGGGCCATGTCAACTCCAGTCCCTATCGACGGATAGGTCGAGCAGAGGTATCGACGACTTTAGCCCACTCCCTATCGAAAGGTGGGTCGAGCGGAGGCTACATCAACTCTGATCCCTATTGATAGATAGGTCAAGCAGAGGTATTGACGACTTTGGAATGCTTCTTGTTGAAGGACAGGTTGAGCGGAGGCCACATCAACTTGATACCTACGACTGGCCGATCAAGCAGAAGTATCGATGACTTCGGCCTACTCCTTATCGAAGGGCAGGTCGTGCAGAAGCCACATCAACTCTGGTCCCTATCGATGGGCAATCGAGCAGAGGTATCGACAACTTAGGCCCACTCCCTGTCAAAGGATAGATCAAGTGGAGGCCACATCAACTCCAATCCCCATCGATCGACAGGTCGAGCAAAGATATTGACAACTTTGACAAGGAGGTATTGATGTTCTTTAACCCTAGACTGTTGGGTTTCGATGGCACAGCGAAAGGATTAGGTGTTTAAAATTTTCATTAAAAACACCCGATGCATCGAAAACCTTAATGTCCAGAAACTCTTGACTATATCAATCAAAGTACAATAACATAAATTTAAATTAGAAGAATACCTATAACGCTAATCCAATATCCATGAGGCATCCAAGTGTCTATCCTCCAATGGTGATTCACACAGAATTTGAACCGAGGACAGCGCTCCTTCTTCACCTTGCTTCAAGAGTTCTAGCCCCTAGAACTCAACCAGCCACCAATCGATCAGATCTTCCTCCAGACCTGAGTTTGAACTTTTCTGAACCATCCACTAGACTTGACCACTTTTTTCTAGACCTCTTAAACCCTTGGAGCTATTAAGATTAGGCTTGTCTTAAAAGAACAAGCCTTGTCCTAAAACCTAGAGTTGTAAGAGAGAGAGAGGGGTAGATAGGGGATGTAAGAATTAAATGATCACTCCATCTACCATCTCCTATTTATAGCATCAGATGGGGTGCTAACAGAGAAGGCATGCCTCATCTAAAAAGGTATATCAAGTCCTTGTATCACTTATCTGAGAGTCCTTAAATAGAAGAACTCTTCAGGGGGTGATACGTCGATTCCTGCCTTCTAATGCATGCACGCCCAGAACGAGATGCTTTTTGCATCTCTTCACACATCATATTAGCATAAAATTTTACCACATAAACTTTTATTCAAATAGAAAGGCCGTCACCAAATGACACATTATTTGGATAAGAGTTCATATGTGAGAAGGACTCTTCACCGAAGAGACGCGCGAGCACCTTCTCCCTGTCGCACGCGCGCACGCCCAAAAAAGGGTGTGAAAAGTAATCTTTCTTAATCTGATAATTTTTTAGATTTTTACCACATGATCAACACTTAAAACTAATCAGATAAAAAGATACTTAAGACTCCCTAAATAGAAGGAGACTTCGCGTCCCTTCGCGCGTCCAGAAAAACCTATCGCACACACAGCAATGCTTTGAGCAATTTTTTCACACACAATCTGATAGATTTTTCATACTTCAAAAGATGTGCTAGGTGGCTCATCATCTGATCTACTTGCCATAAAAAATAGAGGCCTAAAATAGAAGGATTCTTAGTCTTTCTCTATGCCATAAATAAAGTATGTATGCATTTTGCATATTAGCACCAAGAGTCCTTCTTAAGTTGGACTCTTAGTTATTTGGCGTGTACACTAGATATGGTGCCTTTTTATGGCTGCTTCCAGGTGGCTTGATCTAACCCAAATGCTTATCAAATTGGGCTAGCAAATGAGTAAGGCATAAGACCAAATTGATCTCTAAAAGAGCTATAGATTCCACATGTGCTAGCATGCTTACCGAAATCCCGATTGAATCCAAAATTCCAATCAACCTTTTTAGAAAAGATCCTTGGTCAATTTTCATATGTGTGTGACCCATTGGGTTCCACATCTAGCTAGTAGTAGGTCCGGATGCAAGTTGATCAAATTTGATTAGAATTTGATCTAATCAATTTAGGTCCAATCGAGCTAATCCGATTTCAGTAATTAGAACTCTTTCTAATTGACATTCAAATTAAGCTCTTTAAGTCGATCAAAAACTTACAAGTCAAGATTGATATTTAGCAATATATCATGACTACCCAGAAGATATAAAAATTTAGTAAAAATATCAAATATATCCTTCAGTGACAAGTTACCGTGCAATACAATCTTTCGATCATCCCAGCACCCTAAATATGTTTATGAGTATGGAATCATGTCAAACTCATACACATATTCATATTGATTCTCAATTAACCAATGATGACTCTAATAAAGAAGCATTAGAAACTCTTTCTAATCTCCTTCCTACATTTAGCCAAAAAAAATTTTTCTGAGTCATTTACAAATTAGAATACACAGGATGCAATCTTCTCTTATTAGGAGTGATCGATTCTATGTTGACCTACTCATAACCTTCGTACACACTCCTACCATATCTAGAACTCCCCATACATGTCTTAAAGTCATGCTTGAGTATGAACCAAAATATAGATTCATATGCATAAGATTTCATGGTGATCTCAAGTCTAAAGATCACTTGCACAACTCTCACTTAGAGAATCATCTTTAACATGCAAGTAACACTACAAGAAATTTAGTTTTTTGTGACAAGCAATGTTGTCACTGAAACTTGGAATATTGTCACTGATGAATTTCTCTGACAACAAACTATTGTCACTAGCCGGTCGCAATTGCTTCATCGCTAAAACCATTTATGACAACTTAAATTTCTTGTCACTGAATCATTTCTTTTCTGTGACAATAGAGCTTGTCACTTAATGTACTTTTTACTGTCACCAATACAATGAAATGGGCATGCCTTGAAGGATCTTGTGACAATAGTAAATCTATTTAGAGATGAGTTCTCTTATTACAGAAAAATCTTACAGAGATAAGAGTTTCACTTGTCACTAAAAATAAAATTTGTGACAACTTAACTTGTCACAGAAATAAATCATTCTTGTCATAATGCAATAACGTAAATTAGTTTTGGGACAATAATGACTCTGTTTAGTGATAAAGTTTCTTGTCATTGAAATAGCTTAAAGTGACAAGAACTTTTGTTGTCATGGAAAATCTCATATGTGACAACTTGTTATTGTCACTAAAATTTAGTGTACCATTCTTTTATGACAATTTATGACTATAGAAATTCATCTCATTCACAAGCAAACTAAGAATCCAAATACATCTTTCTCAATGTTTGCATTTCAGTAGATATCCAAAATAAAAATCACAAGATAGTACCAGTAGTTCATAAGCACTCCATATGCTATTTAATTGATCAAAACCAACGGTACATGATCCAAGACATCCAAGGAATTTTCAATTTCACTGTTTGGAATTCGACAGGACATCCAAAATTAATTTAAAAAAAATACTGACTAGTACTTATAGTTCATAAGCACCCTACATTCTACTTAACTGATCAAAACTAACAGCCTATGACATCCATATTTTCAAATTGAAGCTAGTTGATGTACTCCTATAATGCCAACAGAAGTAGCTGCCCATATTATTCCTGCATATAAACAAGGTTTGGATTAGTAAATGATTGGCTAGAATAAAGTTTTGAGTAATTAAAGTCTAGCAACCTCTAGATAAGCAACAGATTATCTACTAAAAATTTAAAAAAAAAAAGGCAACTTTTTTTGCATATAATTTGTAAATTTATACCTCATATTGAAAAGTTGAGACAACAAGAAAGGTTTTCAATCCATGTTTTCAATGGATTACACAAGAAATGAGCTCAGGCATGTTAGCAATTAAACTTCTAAAATAAAAAATTAAAAAAAAAGAATTGACTATATATTAAGAATCTCAATTCAAAGTTGCCATTCTTAGAATTATAAAAAATTATGGATCTCACACTCTTAGAATGTAGCACTGTACCTAAGTATACTATAGCTGATTGGTTGTTGTTTATATTCCTCTCTTATAGATCATTGAAAACAAGAAAAAAAAATATCATATTTAACTTTTCTACTTTCTTAAAAGTAAAAAATTCTTATTTGGTCAAGGTTCATGCATTGAGGAAGATGAAGCTCTTGATTGGGAGAAAGTTTCAAAAAAGGCAGCAAAGCGAGCTTGGATCATAGCATTAACTTTTTCATTAACTTGTTCCTCCATTTGAGCTTGAATCTCAGCTCTAACCTCATCTTGCAATTGAGCTCGAACGTCTTCTCTAATGCTATCCACCAACGATTTCTTAGCTTGTTCGACAGCTCTTTGTACCTCTTCTTGCATATTTTCATTATACCTAACTCTCTTAGATGGTGCCTTCTTTCCAGCACCTTTGCCACAAAAATAACCAGACTTTTGGCCAAGTACTTGCAGTAATATGTCATCACGAGTCATTTGGGATTCATTCTCTTGTGTTTATTGAACAACCTCCTCAAGTTGTTCCTGCAATAGATTATCAAAGATTAGATGCCAAAATAATGCATAATGAATTTTAAGAACAATAAGAAAAGTTTTTTAACTAACATGGATCTCCTTGGATTTAGGGTCAGACCATACTAATTCTCCTTCTTTATTTTTCTTAGTGTGCTGAATCAACCAAACCTAATCTGGTGGTGCTTTTTCACCTGTTTCTGGGTCCCTCTAAAATGAATCACAAAAAAATAAGTATTTTATTTAGAAGTTCCTAAAATTATGTTAAATCTTCAATTTATTCTAAAAACTTACAGTTGATTCTTCAACTTCAGCATAAGATCGGGTGCCACATGTATGCTTAGTAACTAGCTTTGCCCTATTTGCTGTATATCGCTTGCTTACTTTCTACAAACAATTGATACATGCAACTAACATCATCTATAAATCCAAAATGATGATGTATATATTTTAAATATAAATTAAATTTTAATTTGCAAAAACCTGAAAAGCATCAGAGCTGAAGTATGCCATCATATATTTCCAATCTTTTGGAGTAACATCTTCAGGAATATTAGCCAACCTCTCCTCATCAGTTCTAAATTTCTTATATAAATCATGCAAGCGATTTCTCCAACCTCTATAAAGTCGTTGCATGGTGGCCAAGACAAAAGCACATAAACGATATTCATTCCTATCATCTTCCATCTTAAACTTCTCCTAGAAGACACAAACAATGTAAATTGTATGTTAATATATATAAATAGAAATAAACAAGATACTAAAATCAATCATAAATATTTAATTTACCTTTACTTGTAGCCACATTCGCTCACCTACTCTATTTGCCACATCTGGCCAATTTTTTGCAGTTAATGGAGCTTGTGTCCTGACAACATAACCACAAAAATTGACAATATCTCTAGCATTTTCTCCTACTGCTCTCAGTATATCATGAGGGATGCTAACTTTCAATGGTCCATTCTTTGTTCTCATATCAACCTTAATACATTTATAACGCCCACGCACATTCTTACTTGAAACAGTTGCTATAGAAAATAAATTATAATTAGTATAACTAAATTTAAGTAGAATAAATTAAAAATTTCAGCTATAAATAAAATATTATTATACCAGCATTACTACAATGACTAGAAACTCTTGGTTGAGTTTGAAGTTGCTATCCATGGGATTGACTTTGCTGCAATTCAAGCATATGGTCTTGGTGTTCATTTGTCTGCTGGTTTTGTTGGTCCCAAAGTTGTGCCTCTTCTTGTGATTGATTTCGCCACAGCCTTTCTCGATGAGGTGATGTAACTTCATTTGTTTGAAATCTTATATCAATAACAGGGCGTTATCCTCGTCCACCAATTCGTGCACCTCTTCCTCTACATCTAACCATTTCCTAATAAAAACAATAAGCAAGCTTTTTAGTAAAAGTTCAACTAATTATCAGCAACATCTACTAAATGCACAAAAAAATATGAATATGCCATCAGAAGATACAAAAATAACATGAACACAATAAAATGATTTAAATTAAAATACCTGTTGGTCATCACATAATGTTTCTTCTTCCAACATGACAAAAAATAAAATTCTAATTACAAATAGGCTAATCATCAGGACTATATTCATCAGAACTGTATTCATCATGGTTGTTTTGATCATCATCTGTTTCGCTTTCAGCTTCTTCTTCTATCTCATCATCATTAATAAAATCATCTAATGTCAGATTCTCTCTATTTGTATCATTGTTGGGTGAAAAGCTTTGTGATTGAAGATCATCTCGATGTAGCACTCCTATCAACTCATCATTGTTCATGACTTGGCCATATTGAAAATTTTGTTCTTGTTCCTCTTGTTGGTAGACATCATCTTCGATCAAACTATCATCATCATCATCATCATCTGCATCATTATCTATAGATGGCACATCATAAGCATCATGTGGATAAATTTTTACCACAACAAGCCAATTGCTATCAACTAAATCTTCTACATAGAACACTTGTTGAGCTTGAGAAGCCAACATTAATAGAGGAACCGTTCCCAACATACCATCTGAAGTTCTACTGAATTTTGGTTCCAAAGCCATATAGTTTGTTCTAGATAGCAGAGCTTCTAGGGGGACTAACCCATCCTGAAAACTGATACTTAGTAGGTGTTACTCTAGCCCATAAGTTATCAGGATGAAGAATCATATCGTCAGCCAATTTATATAAAGAAGCTTGTCTTATAAAAGTGAGAGGTTTAATGCCCAAGACCCAGATTCCTTAGGTAGACCATCTCCCAAACAATATAATGAAGACCCCTTCTATCTGAAGAATGACCCCAAAAGCAACTTTTGAAATCCTTCTCTAACTTAGTAGCAATAGAAACTGGCACCAGGACACAGGTCATTGCATACAAAGAAATAGATGGTAAGACTTGTTGAGAGGTAGGAGCGTCCAAAACTAAGGCAGGGGAGTGAGTCAGAACGTTCCGGATGCAAGGCTTGGATATTCGGATGTTGTATCCGGGACTCACTGATGCATAGACGTGAACACGTTCTGGACGTCTGGATCTTACATCTAAGACTCACTGCCTGATGAACAGAGTGGTATCATATTCATATTATCATGAGAACACAACTCCATAAACTGATAGTTAGGAGCCAAAAAAAAAATGAAGCTTGGAAGTCTGACACCATGGATTTAGTATCATATTCGTATTATCATTTGAATAAAACTCCATAAATTGAAAATAAAGAAACCAAAGAAAATCTTTTCAATTAAAAATCCCCTAACCCTACAAAATATCATGCTTCTACCCAGATTAGCTCTCCAAAACCTCAAGCTCACATCGCTGCAACTCACATAAAATCTCATATCATCGGAACCTCAAAACCCCTCTAATATCCTTAGATGCTCTCCTTCTCCATAGATCTCCAAAAACAAATAACGAAATGAAAAGAAAAAGATGCAAAACCAAAGGAAAATGATCAATCTATGAGGGAAAAGGGCATACCTTTGATTTTTTCTATCCGTCCTCTGTTTCGTCTATTTTTTTGATATTTTTCCTAGATTTTCCTCTATTTTTATGAGGCTTAATCAGGTGGGGAGGCTTGGAGCGGCCAAATGGGGAAGACGAGGGGTTTTGGGCCTCTTTCCCATGAAACCAAGAACAACGCGCGAAGATTGGTTTCTCAGCGGCAGAAAATTTTTTATTAAATGAGCATTAAAAGCACTTAAAATGGGTTAAAATGCAGAACAATCCATCACAGGGGTCGACTCATGGGTCGACTCATGCCTGGGGGTCGACTCATGGGTCGACCTCTGTGGAAAAACATCAGAAAATGAGAAGGAAAGCACGGTTCTGTAAAATTGGCCTAAAACCCGCAGAGGTTGACTCATGGGTCGACTCATGCCTTGGGGGTCGACTCATGGGTTGACTCACAGGGTGTGCCAAGTTTGTGCCATCCAAAAATTTAGCGTGCCAATCATCTCATATGCCATGAGTCGACTCATGAGTCGACTCATATTTTTCAAACATGAATATCTTTTAAAATACAAGTCTAAAAATAATAAAATTTTTATCAATGGATCACAAATCTTTTGTTCTATCATTTGATGCTTTCAAATTAGGATTTGGTAAAATTATGATTTTGCCTCTGAAGAGCTATAAGTCTTTTTCAAATGAAAATCAATAGTACCCCTTCAAATGCTTTGTAATCATCAAAATCAATCCAAGGAGCAACAAGAATGGGCATATCTATACAAAAAGACTTTTGGTATTAGAGCCGGGGTTTGAGTTCTAACTTTTAATATAGTATGACGGCCTCCTCCAAATCCAATCCAATGTGCACCAGAATATTTTCTTCAATGGAGTTATCAATTGGAAGGGTGCCAGTTGTGAGATCTCTCACATCACTACTAATAGGTGTGGGGGTTTCTGGGATTGAGTACTTGTGAAGAAGTGGTAAACATGAAAGAGATGAAACGTTTCATTTCTTCTTCTTCTTCTTCTTCCTCTTCTTTTTTTTTTTTAGAGGGCAAAGAAAGGGCTTCCAATCAGGGGTTTGGTGCTTAATATTTTTTTGTTTCAGTGATGAGTAAATATTGTCATTGAATTTTTTTCTGTGACAAGAAAATATTTTCTGTGATAAGTAATTATTGTCACCGATGCCTTTTAGTGACAGAATTTTAATTTTTGTCACGAATAATATTTTATTTTTCTAACTAATATTTTAGTTTTTTGTACTTTTATTTAGTGACAAATTCTAGTGACAAGAAAAAAATTTTTGTCACCAATAATTAATAATCTATGACAAGGATATTTATTTGTCACTAAAATAAATCAATTGATGCTAATCAGTGACGAGCATGATTTCTTGTCATAGAATATTTATTTTCAGTGGCAAAAATTTTCTTTGCCATAAAACACTTGCCACTATAGATAAGATTTCTTGTAGTGTAAGGCTTCCATAAGATATTCTCTTTCATCGAGTCAATTCAATAGACTCATTTCTCAAATGAGCACTCACATCCTTGTATTAGTATCCCACACAAGTGGCTAGTGAGATCTGTCATCCTCTCCATGGAGCATACATAGGATGTGTCAGCCAATCCAGAACATTGATCCCGACTCAATGTTCCTACGATCAAAAATATTTAAGATTCAGATTTTAGAATTTTAGGTCTCACTAGCATGACCCATTCATGTCTTCTAAAATTATTGTCCTAATCTTTGGGGTTCATCATAATAAGTAGCTAATATGATGAATCAATGCTTTATTTTATTATCAAATAATAAATATCATTATATGAGTTAGAAAATTATAAAAAAAAGTTTCATCGCAACACACTTACGATTGACTTATAGGGCACTCTTCTTTCAATCTCCTACATGCACTAAAGCCAATTTCCTTTGTATCTGAATCCCATACAATCAAGATGGTGATCAAATAGCTACTGTGGTATGGCCTTAGTGAATAGGTCTGCTATACTGTTCTTTGTATCTACTCATTCAAGGGTAACATCTTGTCTCTCTACAATTTCTCAAACAAGGTGGAAGCGTCTGAGGATGTGCTTGGATCTTTGATGAGACCTAAGTTCCTTAGCTTGAATAACGGCCCCAATGTTATCACAATAGAGTGGCACTGGTTCTTCAATCTAAGGAACTACTCCTAAATCCTTGATGAACTTCTTCATCCAGACAGCTTCCTTAGCGGCTTCACTAGCAGCGATGTACTCTGCCTCAGTAGTTGAGTCAGCTACTATCTACTGCTTGAAACTCTTCCAACTCACTGCCCCACCATTTAGGGTAAACATGTACCTTGATATTGACTTACTATTATCTAGATCAGATTGAAAACTAGAATCTGTATATCTCTCTAGTTTCAACTCTGATCCTCCTCCATATATAAGAAAAACATGTTTAGTCCTTCTTAGGTACTTCAGAATATTTTTCACAGCTTTTCAATGATCTTCCCTTGGATCAGCTTGAAATCTTCTAGCTACGCCCAAAGCATAAGCTATATCAGGCCTGGTACATAGTATGGCATACATAATTGATCCCACAGTCGAAGCATAAGGGATTTCACTCATCCTCTTTCTCTCTTCTAGTATCTTAGGACATATTTTTTTAGAGAGACGTATACCATGACTTGCAGGCAGGTAACCTCTCTTACTAGCCTTCATATTAAATCTCTTTAATATGAGATCTATGTACCGTGACTGGGATAAGCCTAACATTCTTTTAGATCTATCTCTATAGATCTTTATACCCAGTATATAAGATGCTTCACCCAAGTCTTTCATGAAAAACTTATTCGATAGCCAAGTCTTGACCGATTGCATTATTGAGATATCATTTTCAATGAGCAGTATGTCATCGACATACAAAATCAAGAAGATAACAGCACTCTCACTTGTCTTCTTATGCACACATGGTTCATCCTTATTTTTGATAAAGCCAAACTCTTTGACTGTCATATCAAATTGGATGTTCCAACTCTTCGAAGCCTGCTTTAATCCATAGATAGATCTCTTTAGCTTGCATACTTGATTTGCTCTCTCATTTGAGACAAATCCCTCTGGCTGAGTCATATAGACTTCTTCCTCTAGATTATCATTGAGGAATGCAGTCTTGACATCTATCTGCCAGATCTCATAATTGTAGTATGCTGCTATAACAAGCAAAATCTTAATGAACTTGAGCATAACTACTGGTGAGAAGGTTTCATCATAGTCAATTTCTTACTTTTGTCTGAAATCCTTCGCCACCAACCTAGCTTTGTAGGTTTCTACTTAGCCATCTACTCCGATCTTCTTTTTGAAGACCCATTTGCATCCTATTGGGGTCACACCCTCAGGTGCATCAACTAAGGTCCACACTTGGTTGGTGTACATCGAGTCCATCTCAGATTTTATGGCTTTCAGTCATTTGTCTGAGTCTCTACTCTTGATAGCTTCTGAATAGATCAGTGGATCATCATCTTAAATGATATTGATCGAATTGTCATTCTCAATGACAAAATCATATCTCAGAGGTGCTTGATGCACTCTATCTGATCTTTGGAGAGAAGGTGTGTATTGTGGATGTACCTCATCTTTAGGTACTTCTGATTGAGGATCTTCTTGTGGTCCAACTACTGATATTTCTGAATCGGTTTGCAGATCATGAACTTTAGTAAGTTCAATATTCCTCCCACTGCTTCCTTCTTGGATGAAGTCATTCTCCAAGAAAGTGGCGTGCCTACTAACAAATACCTTTTGATCAGTAGGGTGGTAGAAATAGTATCCATTAGTTTTCTTAGGATATCCTACAAACCTACACTTGTCTGATCTAGCACTAAGCTTATGTCCAAAAATATTTTTGATATAAGCTAGACAGCTCCAAATCTTAAGATGTTTAAGATTATGCTTTCTTTCCTTCCATATCTCATATGGTGTGCTTGCAATAGACTTTGAAGGTACTCTGTTTAATATATATGCGACAGTCTCTAGGGTATATCCCCAAAAATATATTGGGAGATCAGTGAAGCACATCATGGACCGCACCATATCCATTAAAGTATAATTTCTCCTTTTTGCTACACCATTTAACTGAGGTGTATAAGGAGGGGTCCATTCAAAGAGAATATCTTTACTTTTAAGAAGATCAAAAAATTTATTGGATAAGTATTCTCTTCCTCGATTGGATCGAAGAACCTTGATACTTTTTTCAGTTTATTTCTCAACCATACATTGATACTCCTTGAACTTGTCAAAGGCTTCGAATTTATATTTCATAAGATACATATACCCAAATCTTGATAAATCATCTGTAAAGGTAATAACATAGGAGTATCCACCTCTAGCCTGAGTTGTCATTGGTCTACATACATCCGTATGTACTAGGGCTAACAACTCACTTGTCCTCTCTCCATGTCCAAAAAATAGAGTCTTGATCATCTTACCTATGAGACAAAATTCACAAATTTCGAATGATTCATAATCATACGGGTCAAAGAATTTTTCTTTGTATAACTTGTTTATCCTTGACTCACTAATATGACCAAAATGGTAATGCCAGAGATATGTTATATTCACATCTTCTCTCTTTCTTTTTATATTTCTTTCAATATGAAAAATATTTTTATTGAGTACAAGAATTAAAATATTATTATCAATATACCACTACCATAAAATTTATTAGAAAAAAAAATGGAACATCCATTTTCCATTAGACTTATTTCATAACCTTATTTTAATAACAAAGGTATAGAAATAATATTTCTAATGATCTTTGGCATGTAATAACAGTCTTTCAATGCTAAAATTTTATTTGAAGATAAATCAAGCATACAGGTTCTCACAGCCTCTGGACTCTCCACTTACGTCATAAAGCTCGAGATCACTTCTTTTCAGATCTTTGATATTCGGTTGTCGCTGTAATAAATTATAAATATTGATCTACAAGTGGTATCTAATATCCAAGTATCAAAGTCTGAGTCACTCAATAAAAAATATATTTGTATCATGTACACATCTTTTGGTGCTATACTTGCACCCTGCTTCAAACTTGTAAGATTATTCTTGTAATTATACTCCCAATGTCCAAACTTACTACAAAATAAACAGCTAATATCCGTATGGACATCTTTTGCCTTCTCATTATTACTGACCATCTCAAGGTCAGAAATATCCAGAATATTAGAATTCTTCTCTGATATGAACTTAACTTGTAAGTTTCTCAATCCATCCACATAGTTGGGATCGGTCAACATATTTTTATCTATAGTGTTATGCAGTGAAAAAAAAAGAAACCATAATACAGACTTAAATCTGCATAAATAAAGAACAATAGTATAAGCAAACCACTCAAGTTTGACATGCATAACTAGTTGATAACTTTTAAAACTAGTTATGTCTTTCATTATTTTATCGGATACCATAGCCCTCTCCTATGGCAAACGAGAAATCCTAATCTGATTTCTTAATGGGGTTGAGACCCTAATCCCTTATTGAAGTTTTGTGGATATCACAACAAACCTCAATAAGTTCAAAAGTAAGAAAACATATCCAATTGCATCTCATGCAACTCTCAATATAAATTTTGCCTCTAAAAATACTCATAGCCTTATGGATATCACAACAAACTATAGTATTTTATAATTAAGTCAGACCCTTCATTTTCATACAATCATATCTGAAAAATACTGCTCTTGTGGATATCACAACAAAGTAATATATCCAAAATATATCGTAAAGCATCTAATATACACCAAGACAAATCTACATCAATCCTCATAGCAAGTTTTGTGGATATCACAACAAACCTACTATAATTTTTGATAAGATATTGACTAAACATGAAGGAAGGCATATGTAGTGTTCAAAATACTGAGCTACTATCATTCAAGATTTGAACTAATCCAATTGATCAAAAAAATATTAAGATTGATGGGGGTCCCCCCGTTGCTTTTCTTAGACATCAATAAAATTAGTCAGGCCAGCAACAGAACCAATTAAATAACCATCGTACTTGAAACATTCTTTAGACACCAATTAATTAATCGATTCAAAAAAATAGATGAGCTACTGGTTTACAATACTATGACTTAATATAATTTTTATGAGGGCTTTAATGATCTCAAGCATATCTTAAATCAATCAATCACAATGATGCACAAATATAGTTGTATCTTAAAAATCATAACAACTAAACATAGCATCAAGTCATATTTCTAAGATATGAAAAATATAATCATATAATATGACTATAACTAATATTTTAAGCATATCACATATGCATGAAGTTCTAATAATATGCAAGAATACAAAATACTCTTTTCACAGTTCTTCTTCTTGAGATATCACAGTGGCACCCCTACACGCCATAAGAATATCCTATTGAATAGGAAGAGAGGGTATTTGAACCCTACTTTCTCTTATGATCGAATGGTCTGATGATGAACCTCAATTAAAGTACTAAGCTACTAAGAAAATTCTACACATACATCATGCATTTTATATTTAAAATATATCTCTAAGACATACTAGGGTTTGAATGTTCAATTGGATTCAACCTTTGAGCCGATTTGAACCAAACTAAAAACCCATGCTTGATCACAATCAAGATAATAATTTAACCTTTGATTATACAGATCAAGGTAGGTTCTGATACCACTGTTAGATTTCAGTGGTGCAGTGGAAGGATTAGGTATCTAAAATTTTTATTAAAAATATCCGATGCACCAAAAATCCTAATGTCCAGAAACTCTTGACTATATCAATCAAAGTACAATAAAATAAATTTAGATCAGAAGAATACCTGTAACGCTAATCTAATATCCATGAGGCATCCAAATATCTGCCCTCCAATGATGATTCACACAGAATTTGAACCAAGGACAGTGCTCCTTCTTCACCTTGCTTCAAGAGTTCTAGCCCCTAGAACTCAACCAGCCACTAATCGATCAGATCTTCTTTTAGATCAGAGTCTAAACCTTTCTGAACCATCCACTAGACTTGACCATCTTTTTCTAACTCTCTTAAATCCTTGGAGCTATTAGAATTAGGCTTGTCTTAAAAGAACAAGCCTTGTCCTAAAACCTAGAGTTGTAAGAGAGGGAGAGAGGGAGTGGATAGGGGATGTAAGAATTGAATGATCACCCATCTGCCATCCCCTATTTATAGCACTAGATGGGGTACTAACAAAAAAGGTACATCTCATCTGGAAGGTATATCAAGTCCTCGTATCACTTATCTGAGAGTCCTTAAATAGAAGAACTCTTCAGGGGGTGATACGTCGATTCTTGCCTTCTCACTCACGCATGCCCAGAACAAGATACTTTCTGCATCTCTTCACATATCAGATTAGTGTAAAATTTTGCCACATAAATGTTTATTCAAATAGAAAGGCCATCACTAAATGACATATTATTTAGATAAGATTTCATATGTGAGAAGGACTCTTCACCGAAGAGGCGCGCGAGCACCTTCTCCCTATCGCGCACGTGCATGCCCAGAAAAGGGTGTGAAAAGCAACCTTCTTAATCTGATAAATTTTTAGATTTTTACCACATCATCAACACTTAAAATCAATCCTTATCACAAAAGTTATTAAATAAAAAGTCACTTAAGACTCCCTAAACAGAAGGAGTCTTTGCATCCCTTCGTGCATCTAGAAAACCTATCATGCGTGCAGCAATGATTTGAGCAATTTGTTTATGCACAATTTGATGGATTTTTATACTTCAAAAGGTATGCTAGCTGGCCCATCATCTGATCTACTTGTCATAAAAAATAGAGACCCAAAATAGAAGGATTCTTAGTGCTTCTCTATGACACAAGTAAAGTGCGCATGCATTCTGCATATTAGCACCAAGAGTCCTTCTTAAGTTGGACTCTTAGTTATTTGGCAAATACACCAGATTTCGTATCTTTTTTTAGCTGCTTCTAGGTGGCTTGACCTGACTCAAATGCTCACTAAATTGAGCTAGCAAATAAGTAAGGCATGAGACCAAATCGATCTCTAAAAGAGCTAGGGATTCCACACGTGCTAGCATGCTTACCGAAATCCCGATTGAATCCAAAATTCTAATCAACCTTTTTAAAAAGGATCCTTAGCTAATTTTTATATGTGTGTGACCCATTTGGTTCCACATCTAGCTAGTAATAGGTCTAGGTGCAAGTTGATTTTGATTAGAATTTAATCTAACCAATTTAAGTCCAATCGAGCTAACCCGATTTCAGTAATTAGAACTCTTTCTAATTCATGTTTGAATTAAATTCTTTAATTTAATCAAAATCTATAAGTCAATATTGACGTCCAGCAATATATCATGACTATCCAGAAGATATAAAAATTTGATAAAAATATCAAATATGCCCTTCAGTGGTAAGTTATCGTGCAATACAATCCTTCGATCATCCCAGCACCCTGAATATGTTCATAAGTATGGAATCATATCAAACTCAAACACATATTCATATCAATTCTCAATTAACCAATGATGACTCTAATGAAGAAGTATTAGAAACTCTTTCTAATCTCCTTCCTACTTTTAGCCAAAAAAAATTTTCTGAGTCATCTACGAATGAGAATACACAGGATGCAATCTCTTCTTACTAGGAGTGATCGATTTCATATTGATCTACTCACAATCTTCGTATATACTCCTACCACATCCAGAATACCCCGTACATATCTTAAAGCCATGCTTGAGTATGAACCAAAATATGAATTCATGTACACAAGATTTCATGATGATCTCAGGTCTAAAAATTACTTGCATAATTTTTACTTAGAGAACTATCTTGACATGCAAGTAAGGCTTCTATAAGATGTTCTCTTTCATCGAGTCAATTCAGTGGACTCATTTCTCAAATGAGCACCCACATCGTTGTATTAGTATCCCACACAAGTGGCTAGTGAGATCTACCACCTTCTTCATCGAGCAAACATAAGATATGTCAGTCTATCCGAAATATTGATTTCTGACTCAATATTTTATGATCAAAAATATTTAAGATTAAGATTTTAGAATTTTGGATCTCACTAGTATGACCCATTCATGTCTCCTAAAATCATTGTCCTAATTTTTGAAGTCATCATAAGAAGCAGCTAATATGGTGAATCAATACCTTATTTTATTATTAAATAATAAATATCATTACATGAGTTAAAAAATTATAAAAAAAAATTTCATCGCAATACACTTGCGATTAGCTTATAGGCACTCTTCTTTCATGGACGTGGGCTCATATGCAAACTGCTTCAGACAAACTCATAAATAAGCTAGAAACATTAAATCGATGCAATCAAGGAACATTTTATTTAGAAAGTTAGCCTAAAATAACATAATTCTAGTTAAACAAAGTTTGTTACAGTAAAAGAATACAAGCTCTGCCACACTCGAATTGTACATTGGATTGATGCAATGAAGGGCCAAGCTCGAAGCGGTGGCCATGAACTATGAGGATCTCACCCTGAAGATGCATCTTCGGTGATGATCAAGAAACCACACTAGTAGGAGGGCGGATCACCTCGAGAGTGGTCCAAGACCTTCCTGTGAGGATGGGACCCTATATCAACCCCCGATGGCCATCACCATGGCTCAATGGGTAGGGCAACGGATCTTCCCAATACCATCTATCCCAAATAAGAATCGACTGTCAGCCTACTTCTATGGGGTGAATCTCACCGGGCGAAGATACGGAAAGTTCTTATTAGACAAGAAACAACAATAAACCCCACAACATTAGGGAAAACAAATAGCGGAAGCCAACCGAATGAACCCAGTCTTAGGCAAATGAAGTGAAGCCCTATTTATAGAAGAATCAGGCCCGAGTGCCTTAGACTGCCCTTTCTGATCATGGAATGCATGTTAGCAAAAAAGGGGCCTCAAAGATTGTGCCTTCTGAAAAAAGGAGCTCCGATGGGACCTTTCATATGCCATTGTTATTAGAGTCTCAAGCATTAAATGCTGAAGAAGTACTATTCTTTAGTGCATGGTTCGTCAAAAACACCTCAGCTTCAGCAAAAAATTTTTGAAAAGATATTTAGAATAGCACCGAATGTGACATGGATATCCAGAAACAGCTGATCCCCAATGACTAGATCGACAACTGATCCCATAGAGATACCTCAACTCAGGGGCTGAGACCTTCGAACGATAGATGGCAGGGTGCCAATGAACACCCTTGGCAGGGTAGGGTGTAGAAGAGCCCACCTCAACTAGATCTTAGGGTGCCAAATGCCATCCTGACAAGGTCCAAGGATGCTAAAGAGTAGTCTCTGACAAAACTTGAGGAGCCCCCCCAAAAAAAAGAAAAGAAGAAGAAAAAAAGAGCATTCAATGAGAGTGATACATGTGATAAAGGGCACCAGAAGGGCGATAAAGCATTAGTGGATGAAGAACTAATTCTCATCCGAAGAAAAAGCCCTCCTTCCTTATCGCTATTGCTGGGGTGGAGGTGCCTGAGATCTAACAC
>NC_026000.2:126974443-127011164 GCF_000442705.2 Elaeis guineensis
AAAATCCACTGAAGGGCTAAATGATGCACTACTGAAATCAAACGGGACATGAATTGCACTGAGAACAGACATCTAAACACCTAAAAATTTCATAAGAGAAATACTGTAACAAGTTACAACGGACCTTAAAGTGAACCTCAATCCTGGCCATGGCCTTAGCGGCTGCATTAAAAAAGGTACCACAAATAAGATCAAGTAGTGAAAACCACGTGACCATCTCATCTAGAGCATCAGATCTTTACAACAAAGAGACGGAAACAAAATCGATGCGGAGAAAAAATAACTAAATAAAATGTCCAAAATAGAACTTTATCAGGCAGATCCATCAAAATAATCAAGATGCCTGTAGATCAACGAGCTTTTGTGAAAGAATTTAAGAAAAGCTACAGTTCCATAGACAAAACAAACATAAGACGCACAAAATCGGAGATTCGGAATGCCAAGTGAACCAGATCAGTTGCCAAAGACTCAAAATGCACCAAGTCAAGGCAGAGATGGGCAAAAGAGATCGAGAAGCTTACACTTGGTGGGTTGTTGGGTTCTCTCGAATACTTCACCTGATCACAAGAGAAACATCAACCCAAGGAAGGATTAGAAAACTAAGACCAGCAAAAGAGAAGCTAAGGGCAACGGAACTGGAACGAGAGAAAGGATTACCATGGCTGCAGAGGAACGGGAGAAGGACCGGTCTCCGCTTCCCTCCTCTTCTCTTCGCTCTCGCACTGCAACAGAGAGGAGGGCGGTCTCAAATGAGGCGGCTTTATAAAGGAACGAAACCTAACCCTCAAAAACGCTTTACATCCCGACCGGCTTTCTCCGGGGGCTGGAAACAGACTGGCCGGGCGGGCGACCGCTCGACCCGAAATTATTATTATTATTATTATATCGGCTCTGACAAAGAATCATTGATTTTTTTTTAAAAAAAAAAAATTTATACATCACATACGATACAATAAATTAATATAAAATATACAATTCAATCATATTAAACCATATAGTATATTAATGATATGATAGATATTTAATATTATTTAATTTTTTTTTTTTCAATTTTCAGTAATGAAAATATTATTTTCTTCGTAGAACAAAAAAAAATATTATTATTTTAATATTTGGTATAACTTTCTGTGAATATATATGATATCTTAAACAATATATATAATTTTTTGTAAATTTATATAATATCATAAATAATAATATGGCTTCCTAATACTTTATATGATTTTATGAACAATATATATGACTTCATGAACAATATATATGACTTTCTGTGAATATATATGACATCCTGAATAATATATATGACTTCTTAATGCCTTATATGACTTTTTGAGCAATATATATACATTATGAATAATATCTATAACTTTTTGATGTCTATATGACTCTTATCAATATATATGATATCCTGAACAATATATATGACTTCCTGTTAGTTATCATAATCATATAATATATTGGTTATGATAACTCACAGGAAGTCATATATATTGTTCAGGATGTCATATATATTTATAGGAAGTCATATAAATTATTCAGGATGTCATACATATTGATAGAAAGATATATGAGGCATTAGAAAGCTATATTATTTAGGATGTCATATGTTTATAGAAAGTCATATAAGATAATAGAAGCTATGTATATTATTTAGAATATTATATATATTCGAAGGAAGTTATATATATTCATAGGAGATCATACAAGGCATTAGAAAATTATATATATTGTTCAAAATATCATAAAGACATATTAAGTCATATATATTGTTCAGGATGTCATATATATTCACAGAAGTCATATAAGATATTAGGAAGTATGATATTATTCATTCTTTGTTCTATAAAGAGAAACTATATTTTCGTCATGAAAAATTTGACAGAAAAAAAGCTGAGCGACATTTATATCTGTTCCATTATTAATTATATTATGTGGCTCCATGTGATTAGACAGTGTGCTCCATGTCAATTTGCTATATCTCAAGTGGTGCATAAAGATTACTCCTTCACAAAATCATGGCACAATCCTAGGATAAGAATGGACTGAAAAGGGCTGGACCATATCTTTATTGGAGCCCACCTTGAATTTTTGACTTGGCCTTTAGGGCCACACTTCGGCCAAAAAATTTTAAAGAAATAAAGTCGGAGTAGTATGTTTATGCCAACCTAGGCCGACCACCGTCAAAGTAGTGCACGAAATGGCATTCAACTCATACACTTTCTTCCTTGTCTCTTTTTGGAGCTCGTATTCATCCTCGATCTTTATGGCCATTACAATGTAGGAGAAGGGGAGTGAGCTATTTATAGATGGGGAAGCTTGGAGCTCAACTTGGCTCATTTGCAGCCCCATATACTTACAGGTGTGTTTGCAATGTGTATTTGCATAAATAGGGCCCATGACCTAGCTGGATTCAAAATATATAAGTACCATCCAAGTTAATGATCGAGAAGTTAATTAAGTTCAGTTAAAGAGTGGTTAGATAGTATGTGAGTGAGTGGGCAAGTGGATAAATTAAGGTAACCATAGGATATAATATTTAAGAGCTGGTGTAACTATGAAGAAGGAATCTTAGAACATTGAAAACTCTACTTTATTTTTTTGGTTACTTTATCATTTTTGTATTAGTCTTTTATCATAGATTTGTAGTAGGTGATATTCTATAAATCAAAAAATCTTTGAAATTTCAAGGTGATCGAATCCAATCTTATTCTCTTCAAGTTTTTAGCCCTAATAGCACGCTACATACAATCTCTTTACATGCCAAATTACTCAGCATCCCCTATTTTCGATAAAAATTAGGAAAATAGGGTAGGGGTTGTATCATGCAAAAGAATAATTGATCTTCTTTCGGAGTGTGAACCATTGGATCATACTTTGTACAACTTTCAAAATGCTCCAACCTCTTCTTTCTATTTATCAGCATATATCATGAAATAGACATCGTGCTCTGAAAGCTGTGGAAAGTGCGATCAAATGATTCATCCATGAAGGAAGGTCAATCATTCTTTCATGTGAAGACACAATCTGAACCACATATTTTCTCAAAGGTAGGACATCTTTTTATCCCTCACATTTTTCTTTTATGGATAGGGAAGTCCCATCTTTTGAGAGAGGAAGGACACATGGTCTTGTGACACCAACCCAAGAACTCAAATTTTGACTCTACAAACCCCCAACAAGGTTGGTTCCCCACTTCTAAGGGAGGAGGTGTGGCGATTGAGATTGGCTATCATGATATTGTTTGAAGCAAGTTATGTATATTTATTGGCTACGTGATATTGTTTGAAATATGTATATATATGTATTTAAAATCTATTATTGATGCTTATTGCTCCTTTTTTAGGTCGAGCTATTAATGTATCCAAATCTCACATCATATTTAGTCTAGTTACCCCAAGAACAATCAAACCTCACATTCAAGAATCTTTTAGATGTTGGAGAAAGAGAGTGTTTGTAAGGTTGGAACTGGGCTTGGATCGGCTCAAGATTAATCAGATCGAGCTAACTTCAGGTTGGGCTTCAGGCTTAGTCCAAAATAGTTCACGCTGGGTTTGGGCCTAAATATAGGATCGTTTGTCCTTCGGGTCGGACTTGGACATGTTTTTGGCCCAGCTTAGGTCGAGCCCGAATTTTCACTCGATCAGTAATCTGAATATCCGATTTGAGCTTAGTTCTCTACTCAAATTGATTTAGTCTGAATAGCTAGCCTAAGTTAGCCCAAGCCTATCTATTAACTAACTCGCATTAGCTAATTGGTTTAATCAATAAGCCTGATTTTAAGAAACCTTTCGATGTTCACCGTTCCTGTTTTGTCTTCAATCTTCCCAACTTTCCCCATTGAAGTCTCGAAGAGCTCTAGCCCCTAGCCCTGGCTTTGATCCATGTTCGTCCGCCATCGCCGTCTTCCATCTTTCCCCATCATCGATGTTGATCTTTTATCTTCCCCCATTGGCCATCCCCACCTTTGATCTTCTATCTTCCTCTATCGGCAATCATCGATGCAGTGACATTGGTCTTCCCATCTTTGGCCATCGCCATCGTCGTTCGCCATTTTAGGTATGGATCCCATTGAATCCCCCTTTTTTTGGACCTCTGATCTTCCTATTCTTCAATCCCCATTTCCTTTTCCTCTCGAGATTAGGGTTTTGAAGTTGGGCGTTGGTGTTTCTCCAATCTTTGCCCCTAACAGATTGGCCATGGATGTTCTCTCATCATCGTCATTATCAATCTCGATTGCCATTCGCCTAATCAATCAGCCATAGCAAGTACCTCCTGATAACTAGAATGCCTTTATTGGGAAGAATGTTACTTATTGAGCCCTCAATGTTACTCTCAGTTGTTACATCATTCTACCAGCCCTATTGATTATCCTACAGAAGTGTGAAATTCTTATTGCCCTGGATGCTTTCATGTGTTGAATTGGGATGCATGAGCATGTCCTTGCTATCCTAATGCACATTTTTTTTAGATAGTTTGTTAAATAAGCTTGGTTCGACATGTTAGTTTGTTCATTTTTTTTGTCATTTAAATTTGTTTTTTGATGGTTTAGTTTCTATTTAATGTTCTGTCGCTATCTATTTTATAGAGAAAAATATATGCTTATAGGTACCACTTTCAAATAAGAAGAAGAAATACTAATTTATTCTTCGATGTTTACAAAATGTTCTTCATGGTGATGAATTTCAAGGTTATATATCATAATATGAGCTGCAATATATATTAAAAATTTTAAAGTTACCTTATCTCACATAAATCATATTAACCTAGGACCACTTAAATAAAAATAAAACTTGTCATGTACCACTATGTTTTGCATCTTCATCAACTCATTCCACTTATGAAGTCAAAAAAAATAATGAATTAGATAACAAACCTTAGTTGTGATCAGAGTATCTCTCTATATTCTTTTCATCCTTTCCCATAATAATTTGTCATTATCACTCAATGAAATGAACAATTTGATAGGAACTTCTAAATATTTCAAAGAGACTCACAATGGTTCTACTCTCCAATATGGGTGAAATAGGCCTCAGATCTATAAGTAAAACATTAGCTATTTTCAAGTATTTTATGGTTGATCAATGCATTAATATGATGTAAGAAATATTAAAATCTTTGTTATTTGATCTCTATTATTTAGTATTTGATACTGTTTATGCTCTGTTTCAAAAATTGTTGATCATGAAAAATTATTCACAAACCAACTATTCTCAACGAATACATACTACTGGCTCGTCACATACACTTCTTCGGTCACTAATCCAAAATTAAGCCTAAATTTACAGCCAACATGTGCATTCAGGCCATAAGACAGCAAACTACACAACCCAGAGAAAAGTAAGACAAGGCCCACATGAGCCCATGACCCAAAAGAAAGTAGGACATGGCCCAAAAAAGAGAGGTGGCATGGTCCAAGCGTGTGGAGCACAAGCAAGGCCATGCGGTCTATGCACGACGCATAGAGGAATGAGGCGCGGTCCACATCGTGGTTCATAGGAACAAACCGTGTGGTGCACGCATGGCTTATAGGAATAGTAGTATGTGGTTCACGCGGGAGCAAATCTGGGAAGCAGTTCGAGCATGAGTGTAGGTCCGAGTGGGTGCGTGGGCATGCTGACAGGTGCAGAATGCGGGCATACGAGTGCGAGAGCAGGACTAGGACTTGAATGGGCCTGTGTGCGGGTGCCTGGGATGCGATAAAAATAAGGAGGCTTTAGGGTTTTTAAAAAAAACTAAAAAGAGAAAAAGGAGAGGAGATGGCCAGGTTTTTGAGTGTCAAAATCAAAATAAGAAAAAGTGAGAGACACGAGAGAAGCCAAGACTTATACGGCCAGGACTCTGAAGGCTAGAAAAGCTATAAAAATGGGTGTAGAGCACTAAAAGAGAGGAGATTGAGAGAGATTTGAGTAGAAAATTTTATAGCGGAAGAGAGGGAGGTTGCCAGGTGTTAAGTTTTAGGAGAGTCTTTGGCGGCATAAAAAGGTTCTACATCTTCTTCTTCAAGTTCTTCTCCAACAAATAACAAGAAGATGAAGTTTTTGATGGCGAGCAAGATTCAATCTATGAGCAGCTAAATCCTTCGTCCTCAGAAGAGTAGATGAAGTCCTTCAGTCCAGATTTATGTTTTATTTCTTGTTCTTATTGTATTTTCTTTTCTTATGCAATCAACTACTTAAAGGTTGCAAGGCTATATTTTTTTGAATAATATTATTTGGCAAATATGAATAATTTCTGTAATTTTATTCATATATTTAAGTAGTAGTATTCATGATTTTTTGATGCTTGATCTCGAATAGTTTATGACTACGTAGAAATGAGTCGTGATCTAAAGATATAATTGGCGCTCAGCGAGATAAGCTATGTTGAGAACAAGATCATAGATTTATCTTTTTATTATCACTGTGGCTTGTAGTTTATAGTGATTTAGATTGCTTTGATTAAAATACTAATCTGTGATTAAAGACGGATTCAAAAATTTTAGGCACTTTCTTCTACTTGGATTTTCTAAAACTTCTCTATCAAATTTATTTCTTTTGTCTTTTCTTAAACCCTAAAATTCTTATTCCTTCACCATATTTTCTAGTTTGAACACAACTTAGCTCTTTGATCTCTGAAGATTCGATATATAATCTTATTCTATTTTATATATAGTTGAGTCAGATTAAATTATTATTCTTTAGTACTTGCAATAGCAATCGGTGGCCATTGCGATCTAGAGGTGTCGAATGAAAGTTGGAGGATATGATGAAAATTGCCTATTATATGCATAGGCAATAACAACCTTTGCACCATATTTTTTAAATTTTCTAAAATCATTATCCATGATTTAACTTGTGCCATTATATAATAAGCAGCAACTCACACTATTGTTTAGAGATAAGTTACACATATTCATGGTTGAATATCATTATGCATTCTAAAATTTAGTACTTTTATTGTTTGCTGTTTGATTTTTATTCTAGAAGTCAATACTTTTATTGTTTGCTGCTTGATTTTCATTCTAAAAGTTAGTACTTTCATTCTTAGATATGAGAAGATGTATATTTTATAAATATTGATTTTTTTTAATAATTCATATTTTTATTTGGATAGATTGTTTTATTAATATCTCATTCTAAATTGGATAAAAAATGAGGTTGTTGAACATATAAAGGATGAGGATGACAAAGATAAAGATACTACTGAAGTTATTAAAAGTGACAAAGGTTCTAAAAAAATATCTTAGATATGAAATCACTTTATTGAGAAAAGAAAATATGATGGATCAATAGTTATGTATAAATAGTGTAAAAAAATATTAAGTAGTAGTACTAAAAGAGAAATAAGTCACCTGAAATGACATCTTGCAAATGTTTGCAAGAAATATTAAAAGAATCTGGTTAATCAAATGTTTATAGTAGCAAGTTCAAAAGATTCAGTGAAATCTTTTAAATTCAATCAAGAAGAAAGCAAAATTTTTTTTGTAAAATTTATCATATATACCGAGCTTCCATTACTATTGGGCATCTTATTTTTTCAAATTTTATGAGATCAGTTCAATCGATGTTTAATGTTATTGGACGTAAGACAGTAAGAAGTGATTGCATGGCTTTGTATCAAATATATAAAAAAAGTTACATAATATATTAAAAAAATTAAAATTTTGGATTAGTTTCACTAGTTATATTTAGATATTAAATCAAAAAATTTGTTATATTTTTTTCATGGCACATTATATTGATTCTAAATTTATTTTGCATAAAAAGGTAATTAGTTTTAAGAAACTAGTATAGCCTTATATAAGTTTTGCAGTTGAAGATGCTATTGAAAAGTATCTTCTTGAATGAAAACTAGATTCTAAAATATGTGCTATTACTTTAGATAATTGTTCCACAAATGATGTTGTTATTAGAAGGGTTCAAGATCATTTTTGTTATGGAATGCTATTTAATACGGGGTATAGTCATATTAGATATTGTGCATACATATTAAATATTACGATTTAGGATGGGATGAAAATAATTCATAAAGCATTGAATGCATAAGAGAGATTATTAGATATGTATTTGCATTCCTATCGTGAAAGTAATGATTTAATGAAATTATACAACATATGAGACTTTTTGCTAAAATAGAGCTTACTTTAGATATTATTATAAGATGAAATTTCAGTTATGAAATGTTGACTGATGTAATTACTTATAAAGATATTTTAATTAGATATGCAATCGAACGTTCGTGTATATATCCTAGCAACAATGAATGAAAATAAGCCGATGTAATTCTTAAATTCTTAGAAGATTTTCTAGATGCCACTAAAGTATTTTCTGATTACAAGTATCCCATATCTAATTTCTATGTAAAAGAAGTTTGAAGAATCAGGACTTGATGTATGGGAGTATTGATACTAATAATACACTAAAGCAATTGATAAATAAGATACAAAATGTTCAATAAATATTGATCTTAATACAATATTTTTTTGGTTATTACTTCTATTTTGGATCACAGATCCAAGTTGATATTTATAGAGCTTTGTTATCAGATGGCATTTGATGTGGATGGGAGCAAAAAGAAGATTAATGATATTCATTTTTGTCTTTATAAATTTTATAATGAGTATGCAGATGTAACAAGAATATAGCTTTCTAAACTGAACAAAATCATTTTTTGATATCTTGGCACGATGGAAGAGCAATACAGTAGTCTATCCTATATTATCAAGAATGGCCAGAGATATTCTCGTTATGTCAATCTCTACTGTTTCTTCAGAATTGACATTCAGCACTGGTGATATAGTTGTGGACTAATGTTGGAATTCATTGAGCTCATCTACTATGAGGCCTTAGTTTATACCCAAGATTGACTTTGTGAAGAATATGATGAAGATATATAAATATTTTAAATTTATTTTATATTTTTTTATTTACTTATAGTATTTTTATTTTGAAGATTTATGATGAATATATATGTTAACAGTTACAAATAGCTTGAATTTTTTAAAGTTGAATGCGGATAATGGCACTCTGGAGCGGGCTGAGCAGTAAAGTTGGGACATGGATATAATATTATATAACTATTTTTATAATTTTTTTAATCTATATCAAATTACAAATTTTTATATTTAAATTTTTTTATCTTCTAATTATTTAGTTTATTCTAAATATAAGTTTTCATGATAATGGATGAATGAAGATGGAAAAAAAAATAATTTACTAAAATTCAATACATGCCAAGAATTTTAAAAAAAATTGAAGCATATGAAGAAGCAGACTTACTCGCCGTGATCCTAGAAAATTAGTTTTTTTTAATAAAAAATAAAAAAACCTGGAATTCAACTATTGTTCATAGCCATATGTTTGTCTGGAATTCCTTGTTTTTCTTTTTCACTCCTACAGGCCTCTTGGATATATTATTCTGCATGCTCTCTCAGACTGACTGATCAGACGGTTCTTAAGTTCTCAGCCTCACTCTGCCATGTGGATCCTCCTATTATGTTTTCACCCATTTTCAAGCTGGATGTTGGTTGTTGCTTTTCTATGGATGCTTCAATGCCTACAATTTTGTATTTGTCTTGCATTTCTCTTTTGCTGCTCCATTACTCTTCAGTCATCATGTATTAGGTCTCAGCATTCAGGAATATGTTCATTGTTCAGGTACTGGTTACCATGGGTCCAAGACTATAATTCATTATTTTAGTGCTGCTCACAAGGCTATGCTTCATTGTTGCAGTACTTTGTTCTGTGTTTACTTTCTCATCTTTGGGTCTTCCTATGTAATTTTATCTTCCTTTGTGTTTTGTTAAGGGTCTTAATTTTGGCTTTTCGTAAGGGCCTTATGCTCCTTTAACTTTTTGGTTGTAAAAACTCCGTTACCTTTTTGTTAATATAGCTTATGCTTCTTGTTCTTTACTTGGAATTCAACTGTTGTTCATGGCCGTATGTTTGTCTAAGAGTTGTTAACAAGGAATTCTTCATCTGTTTTAGAGTGCACCTCTGGATGCAATGCTCAACCTGCAGCAATTCAAGGCAAAGTGTGATGTTGGTGATTAAATTTTCAATTTAAAACATACACACTTTTTTTGGGCCAGAGATGGGTTCCGGCGGGCTCGGCCTTGGGCCTAGCCAATTGCAAACAATCTGAGCTGGTTCGAATCCATTCAGGCTGGGCTCGAGCTTGGGTCCGGTCAATTGCAAATGATCTGGGTCAGTCCGATTGGATTCAGGCCAAGCTTGGACCTTAAAATTAAAAATAATTTCGGGCCTATGCTTGGCCTAAAGTCCGAAATATTTTGGACCAGACTTGGATAGGAGTGTAGCTCGGTCCAGTCCGATTCATTTCGAACCCTAGGTGTTTAAAATACTTGGGGGTTTCACTATCGGATATGCCAATGGTGGTCGCAAAATTTATTTTTTTTTGCTGGATAGGATGACAATTACTATTGCAGTTAAAAATGGAATGCTCTATCACTTGCTGTTTGAGTAACCTTGCTTCAAACTATGCTATCATCTACTCCTTTTCATTACTATATCATGTTCGTATGCCACTTTGGGTAATTAAAAAATTGGACGAGGATTTCAAGCTTTCTTGCGGGGGCATTCTGCCACCTGCAAAGGACTTGATCTTATCTCTTATAGATCTGTTTGCTTTCCAAAGGAGAAAGGTCTTGGGATATCATGTAGTGCAGTATCATTTCACATGGTCAATCGGGACTAGTTCTTCTATTTGTGCTTCAAGAACCCTAGTTTTCCATCATTCCCTTGATTGCCTAGTCCATCTAAATAAATATGAATATTGATCATTCAGATACGCAAGTTGAGACCCTTGTAACTTCTAACAAGATATGGGACATGGAGCAGTTGACATCACTATTTTTGGCTGATAATGATCCAGATATTTAGCATTCCCCTTGCGGAAGGACTTCAGACTAATTAGCTATGTTGGGGTAAAAGTAAGCTCAATTAGGTCTTCGTGTAGGAGATGTATCACTTAGTGCACTAGCTATATCCCATAAGTATCATTCCTAACTTCCGATGGATCTGGAAAATGAATGTGCCAATAGAGGTAAAAACATTTTTGGTGGTAGCCGTTATGGAGGAGGCTGCTTTAGAAGAGTATTTTTTACAGGAGAGGCATTCTTAATGCAGTCTATTATTTATGTTTGCATAGTGTAAAAGATTGTGAGCATGTGATTACATCCTATTCATTTGCAACTAGCTACCGGCAATAATCGTGCGCTATGTGCGAGTAAAAATTTTACCCTCAATATTTGTTGGCCTTAGTGCAGTATCTTTCCACTGCCATGATAGAGAAAAGGTATTAATTTATCCTCGCATATATGGCATGGCTCATTTCGACGCATGCGGATCCTCTGCTATGTACCGCATGATGCAGTACACAGTGCACGCACGTGCAGCTGTGTGATGCATGCCGCGTGTGGTTGTATGCACCATCTGTCGATGCACGCATGATGGATGGTGCATGCGATGCACCGCACCGTGCGGTGCATCGTGTGCACCACACATGCGGTGCATCGTGTACACCACAGAAGATCCTTGCCTCATTTCGACAGCTCATACTAAAGCATTTTTACGCTTCCATAGCCTTTCCTCTTCAAGCGGCAAGGTATTGATATTCTCTTTGTTGATATCATGGAGCACCGAGTAGCTCTCTCTCAATACTCGATCAAAGCATTGGTGTGGCTCGTTGCTATAAGATAAAAAATAACTAACTACAAAACTTGAGTCTTGGCTGCCCTCTTCCCTTGGAGTGTTGAATGTCAATTTCGATGGTGCAATAGTAGCTAATAAAGCAATTGCTAGTTTCATTATTAGGATTCATTATGAGGAGCTACCAAGGGTTGGTGGCAAAGTACTGTGGTCCTCTTTGGTGACTTATGTTGAATTAGTGGTTGCATGGGTGGATTTACATGTGGTTGTCGTTTGTTTTTAGGTGCAACAGGTCTGGGAGGTGATTCCTCAATTGTAATTAAACGGATTTATGGTTTTATGTTAGTAGCCACAAAGATACTTCCTTGTTGAAGGATATTATATATGGGTTGGAAGTCTACTAAATAGGTTTTCATGGCAGCATATATCTACTACAAGATAAACTAGGCAGCAGATTTCTTGGCAGTGATGGCATTGAAAAGTGATTTCATGATCAAGTAGGGCAAATAACTTCAAGCTGCTCCCACCCACATCCTCTAGGCTGACGGTTTTGGTGTGATGTTTTTTTAGAATCTAACTTCAGTATGGATGGATTGTTGCCATTCAAACTTTAAGTTCCAGCTCTTAACTCATCCTTGTACTTATGTAGAGAAGGAGATGGACAGATTGTTTAACAAATTGTCCAATATGCTTTCAGCTATCTATCACACCCTAATTTGGATGGGGTATCCCATCATGCACATTGAATAATCATTAAGATTAATTGATTGTTCAATAAAGCATTAGCCATCTATGATATGCTATGCTTCTAAGATGCATAAATATAAGTTAGTGTGAGATCCACATGCTTTATAACATGCATCTAGTGCATTCTACATGATGTGCACCTAATGCTGCATTTAATAATAACAATGTGCCACGTGCATCAAAGCTAACCCATCCACATTCTGCATTGGATTTGCTCCGAAATGGAGGAGGTGCTTTGGTATCTTGTATGATTTTTTGTGAAATTATGTTGGAGCATTTTGATTTAAAAGTTGGAGGTGTAGCTCAGATGGTAGAGCACTTGTTTAGCATGTGAGAGGCATGTGGATCGATACCTTGCTTCTCCATCATTCTTCTATTTTTTTCCTTTAATATTTGAATATATTTTCCTTTCTTGTTTTCACATTTATCTTCACTTTTTACCATATTTACTTGTTGGAGAGTAAACAAGTATATCAAATTAACACTTGTATCATATTGACAAAAATTTCAGTCATACTATTTTGGGCTATGTTTCCATGCATGACACTGACAAGGTAAGTGATGGTGTGACCTAGATTTTGAGACAAAATATATATATAAAAAATAATAATGCTCTTATGTAAATTTGGATTTGTGTTTGTTAATTTGTACATGACAGAAAATATAGTTACAAAAATAATTATGCTCTTATGTACATTTGGATTTGTGTTTGTTTGTACATGAGATTTTTTTTTTTGGTGGTAAATGATGTGCCCTTTTTTTCCATTTTGGTTTATTTTACCTAAACGAGCGAGTCTGGATAGGTCCTTGCCATGGAAACCATAAGTTGATAGAATATTCCATATTAGAACCAAAGGGCTCACTCTCCGTTATGTAGAACTTAGAAAAGGTGATGTAAATCTGTGATAGAAAATTTGTATTAGTATATTATTACAATGTTTTGCATGTTGTTATTATATTATCTTTCTTATATATTTATATACATGTATGCATATATGCATATATGTATGTATGTGTTGCGATAGATTTTCAGCTCAGATTGGAGAGGTTGGAGTGTGGCGGCACCCGATCCAAGTGGTGGCAACCAGATTTGCAAAAATAAGTTCCGAACCAGAGTCAGCTCCAGCAGAGACCTTCCGATGCCCAAGTTAGATATTTGGAACAGATGAGAGGAAGAAAGTATGAAGGACGGCATTACCTCTTTTTTTGGGAGTCTCTATTTTTTCTTTTATATAAGAGTCGTAGAGAAGAAAGTCGTGGGAGACCATCCCGACTTCTTCTAATGTGCCATTCTTAGTGCCTATCTTGATTTTCGATGGCTAGTGTCGTACGGTTAGCCATGCTCAAAAGTGACACGATTTGACATGATCTTATACGGCGTGCAGCCATCATTTTCAGGAGTGGCTCGATTTGACGTCGAGTGACATGATTTGATGGGACAGCCTGAGGGTCCTCCGCTTGTTGTTCCAAGCACATGGATGAGGCTCAATATTTGTCATGCAGATAGCTATGGGTTGAAGATCGACAGTCGATGCCATCGGGATCGAGGCCCTTCCGAGGTCGGCACCCGAAGTGTAGGTGCTATTGCAGAGATAAGGGGTGTTGAGTGCGAGGTCAGAGATTCATTTGCAGGACTGTGGTTGACACATAGATTAGTGATTGGAGTATAGACGGTTATGATTTGTGTTTGTTCGTACTTTTGGGTTGGTTGTCAGGGTTTTGCTAGCAGCTCCAGGGATAAGTCTCGGGTTTCATGGCCAAGGTGGGGCACCCGACAACACTTGCCCTCCCACTTTTGAATCTGAAGTGGTCGGTTCGAATGGCAGAAGTAGTGGTCTTCTTGATCTTAGCTGAGTGGATGAATCCGGGCCGATTGCACCATTTGAGTTGATGGCCTTGGAAGGGTTTCCGGCAAGCTTGTAATTGTGGTCGATTGATATTTAGGGGCTTCGACTCAAGCCTTCTGGATATCTTTGAGGTTTCCTTCAGATATTTTGTGGGTTCCATCCCAAGTGATTTTGAGGTGTAGGTACCTCCCAGAGTGGCTATGGTTGTGCTAAGTTTAACTTCGAAGGTTCAATTAGGAATAAAATATCTCTACGAGAATAGATTGCCTCGTAACTTGGGCCATCTTGGAGGAGAAGGTGGAGGTCTCCAGGGGGATTTACTCGGGAGTTGCTTAAGACCCATCCTAATTTGCTACATCAAGAGTTAAGGCGGGTTTTGAAGCACCTTCATGAATTGGCCCCCTAAAGATTTATTGTCATTATGGGCTACGATGTTAGGCACTTCAGAGTCTGACAAGTGGTGTGGCCCGATTGCTTGAAGGTAGGGCACGTATCGCTAGGGTCTTATATAAATGGACCTCTTTGTTGGGCACGTTTGTTAGAGAACATTCCTTCTTGGGGTCATGGAGCTATTGTTGGGATTTAGCATCTCGAATTCAACCCACAGCAGGAGAAAAGCCTAAAATGGAGAAATCCAGATGCGAGAAGCTTGAAAATACGGCCTAGCAGGACCTGCAGCATGTAGCCCAGGCACTGTCCTATAGTGCGTGCAGCCTAGGTGGGGCTTGCTGCGTGCTGGGCCAGTGTGGGTGCACAGACACCTGCAGTCCAGGCGTGCGCCCATGCAGTGCACAGATATGTGACATGGTCTATGATGGATCATGGGAGGAAACGTGGTCCACGCCTAGCGTGTGGACTGCCGCAGACCAGGAGGGGTTTATCGTGGGTCACGTGCGTGCGGATGAGTGCATGACACACAGCGCGCGTGGGGTGGCTGTGGTTCATGCCAGGGGAGGTCCACGCATTGTCTAGGGAGGTTTTGTGCCTGATCTTGCACGATTGGACAGCCAGTGAAGCGTGCTGGTGCGATCAAATGGCCAAAGATATTCTGGACTTCGATCATGACTGTACTTGAGGTTATAGACTCTATTTCAGGTCTTTTTAACATGAGGCATCAACAGTAGCTGAAGAGAATGGTTGAGGAGCGGTTTGGCATGAGCAGCAGGCAAATCAGTCGAGAGTATTTTGGAACAATCGTGAGAGTGGCCGTGAGATATGATGTAGCGACTGAGAGCATCATAGGAAGTGTCCAGGGACGTCGAGGATCTTGGCTCGGCAGACCTGTGAGAGAAATTTTTTGAAAGATTTTGTGAGAGCTTTTGTGAAGATTGTACTTTTTATTGAGAGAGGTTTGTATATGAGAGTTGAGAGTACGTGCTATTCTCTTGTACTTGTTATTTTCTTCTATAGTGAAGCTTGCGTGCCCCATGAAGGTAAGCCTTAGGCTGATCTATATATTTGATTGTATCTTATTTTTATTTCTTCTTTCTTTCTACCATAACAATTGGTACTAGATCTCCAATAATTGGAATCAGAGCCAGATTGTACTAGAGAGCCAGGTGGTACCAGTGCGTGTGGTTGTCCAGATTGTGGCGGTGTTGATCGAGATTGAAGAAGATGAAGAAGTTAGCCGCAATCAAGATGGAAATCAATCGCAAAAAATTGATCGATGCTCTCTTATGCAAGGAGAAGCTGTCTACCATTAAAGATGTGAGTGGGAGCTCAGTGCGAGGTGAAGCTCCAGATGGAGATGGATCGGATACAAAATGAGAGATTTAGGAGGATGATATGCGACTCATCAGGAGACAACCTTGAGCAGGTCTCAGGTCATGTAGGATGGAGATGGAATCGAGGAGCCTGGCTCGACTCCCATATTTGTCCATCAATGAGTAGTAGGTGTATGCCCTAGGGCATGGGAGCGAGAAGATTCAAAAGCTTTCAAAGTTAGATGGAGGCTGAATATCGAGTTGAGATAGAGATTGTTAGAATTTGGCACTTCGAATTTGACCCACAGCAGGAGAAAAGTCCAAAACAGAGAAACTAAGATGCGAGGAGCTCAAAAATGCAGCCCAGCAGGGCCTGCAGCGCATGGCTCGGGGGGTCCTACAGTGCACGACCCGGGTGGGGCCTACTGCATGCTGGGCCAGTGCGGGCGGCCCAGGCAGGGCTTGTTGTGCACTGGGCCAGTGCAGGCATGCACCCCAGGACATGCGTGGGTGCGCAATCTAGGCGAGCGCCCACACGACACACGGATATGTGACGTGGTCCATGCCTCACACGTGGACCATCATGGATCGCTGCAGACCAAGAGGGGTTTATCGTGGCTCACGTGCACGCAGACGAGGGTGCGACACGCAGCATGCATGGCGCATGTGGGGTGGCAGCGGTTCACACCAGGGGAGGTCCACGGATGGTCTAGAGAGGTTTTGTGCATGATCTTTCATGATTGGATGACCAGCAAAGCATACGAGTGTGATCAGACAGCCATGGATGTTCTGGACTTTGATCATGACTGTGCTCGAGGTTATAGAGTTTTGTTGGGACTCTATTTCAGGTCTTTTTAATAGAAGGCATCAACAGTAGTAGAAGAGAATGGCTGAGGAGCGGTTTGGCGTGAGTAACAGGTAGACCAGCCGAGAGTGTCTTGAAATGGTCGTGAAAGTGGCCATGAGATATGATGTAGCAGTTGAGAGTATCACAGAAGCATCCAGAGGCATCGAGGACCCTAGCTTGGTAGGCCTGTGAGAGGGTCTATTGAGAGATTTTGTGAGAACTTTTGTGAGGGTTGTGCTTCTTGCTGAGAAAGATTTGTGTATGAGAGTTGAGAGTATGTGATCTCTTCTTGTACTTATTATTTTCTCTCATAGTAAAGCTTACATACCCCATGAAAGTAAGCCTTCGGCTAATCTACATATTTGATTGTGTCCTATTTTTATTTCTTCTTTCTGCAGCAATAATTGATACCAGATCTCCAACAACTATCACCACAGTCTACGAAGGAGGCCATCAAGAAGAAGATGGCCAAGCCTTATCGAGAGCCTTCATCCATAAAGGAGGTTCAGCTCGGATCCTCCTTTGTAGGCCAAGCCCCGCCCTTCCCCCAGCTATCGGGAGGTCCAGCTGGGTGAGAAGAAACGTTTCCCCTTTCGCGCACAAGGAGGGGTCTGCATTGGAGGCCTTTGTTAAGGCCAAACTCTACTGTATCGAGGAGTATAAGACCTCGATAGACTTTAGAGAGGAGCTCCTCGATGCCTCTATCACTGCCTTCGTCTAGGGCTTCGAGAGTTGTATTGACCGTCTGGGGCATTTGGCATCGTGTTAGATCTCAGGCACCTCCACCCCAGCAATAGCGATAAGGAAGGAGGGGCTTTTTCTTCGGATGAGAATTAGTTCTTCATCCACTAATGCTTTATCGCCCTTCTGGTGCCCTTTATCACATGTATCACTCTCATTGAATGCTCTTTTTTTCTTCTTCTTTTCTTTTTTTTGGGGGGGCTCCTCAAGTTTTGTCAGAGACTACTCTTTAGCATCCTTGGACCTTGTCAGGATGGCACTTTGGCACCCTAAGATCTAGTTGAGGGTGGGCTCTTCTACACCCTCGGACCCTGCCAAGGGTGTTCTATCATTGGCACCCTGCCATCTATCGTTCGAAGGTCTCAGCCCCTGAGTTGAGGTATCTCTATGGGGATCAGATTGTCGATCTAGTCATTGGGGATCAGCTGTTTCTGGATATCCCATGGTCACATTCGGTGCTATTCTAAATATCTTTTCAAAAATTTTTGCTGAAGCTGAGGTGTTTTTGACGAACCATGCACTAAAGAATAGTACTTCTTCAGCATTTAATGCTTGAGACTCTAATAACAATGGCATATTGAAAGGTCCCATCGGAGCTCCTTTTTTCAGAAGGCACAATCTTTGAGGCCCCTTTTTTGCTAACATGCATTCCATGATCAGAAAGGGCAGTCTAAGGCACTCGGGCCTGATTCTTCTATAAATAGGGCTTCACTTCATTTGCCTAAGACTGGGTTCATTCGGTTGGCTTCCGCTATGTTGTTTTCCCTAATGTTGTGGGGTTGTTATTGCTTGTTCTTGTCTAATAAGAACTTTCCGTATCTTCGCCCGGTGAGGATTCACCCCATAGAAGTAGGCTGACAGTCGATCTTATTTGGGATAGATGGTATTGGGAAGATCCGTTGCCCTACCCATTGAGCCATGGTGATGGCCATCGGGGGTTGATATAGGGTCCCATCCTCACAGGAAGGTCTTGGACCACTCTCGAGGGTGATCCTGCCCCTCCTACTAGTGTGGTTTCTTGATCATCACCGAAGATGCATCTTCAGGGTGAGCATATCCTCATAGTTCATGGGCCACCGCTGTCGAGCTTGGCCCTTCATTGCATCAATCCAATGTACAATTCGAGTGGTGGCAGAGCTTGTATTCTTTTACTGTAACAAACTTTGTTTAACTAGAATTATGTTATTTTAGGCTAACTTTCTAAATAAAATGTTCCTTGATTGCATCGATTTAATGTTTCTAGCTTATTTATGAGTTTGTCTGAAGCAGTTGCATATGAGCCCACGTCCATGAAAGAAGAGTGCCCTATAAGCTAATCGCAAGTGTATTGCGATGAAATTTTTTTTATAATTTTTTAACTCATGTAATGATATTTATTATTTAATAATAAAATAAGGTATTGATTCACCATATTAGCTGCTTCTTATGATGAACTTCAAAAATTAGGACAATGATTTTAGGAGACATGAATGGGTCATACTAGTGAGATCCAAAATTCTAAAATCTTAATCTTAAATATTTTGATCATAAAATATTGAGTCAGAAATCAATATTTCGGATAGACTGACATATCTTATGTTTGCTCGATGAAGAAGGTGGTAGATCTCACTAGCCACTTGTGTGGGATACTAATACAACGATGTGGGTGCTCATTTGAGAAATGAGTCCACTGAATTGACTCGATGAAAGAGAACATCTTATAGAAGCCTTACTTGCATGTCAAAGATAGTTCTCTAAGTAAAAATTATGCAAGTAATTTTTAGACCTGAGATCATCATGAAATCTTGTGTACATGAATTCATATTTTGGTTCATACTCAAGCATGGCTTTAAGATATGTACGGGGTATTCTGGATGTGGTAGGAGTATATACGAAGATTGTGAGTAGATCAATATGAAATCGATCACTCCTAGTAAGAAGAGATTGCATCCTGTGTATTCTCATTCGTAGATGACTCAGAAAAATTTTTTTTGGCAAAAGTAGGAAGGAGATTAGAAAGAGTTTCTAATACTTCTTCATTAGAGTCATCATTGGTTAATTGAGAATTGATATGAATATGTGTTTGAGTTTGATATGATTCCATACTTATGAACATATTCAGGGTGCTGGGATGATCGAAGGATTGTATTGCACGATAACTTACCACTGAAGGCATATTTGATATTTTTATCAAATTTTTATATCTTCTGGATAGTCATGATATATTGCTGACGTCAATATTGACTTATAGATTTTGATTAAATTAAAGAATTTAATTCAAACATGAATTAGAAAGAGTTCTAATTACTGAAATCGGGTTAGCTCGATTGGACTTAAATTGGTTAGATTAAATTCTAATCAAAATCAACTTGCACCTAGACCTATTACTAGCTAGATGTGGAACCAAATGGGTCACACACATATAAAAATTAGCTAAGGATCCTTTTTAAAAAGGTTGATTAGAATTTTGGATTCAATCGGGATTTCGGTAAGCATGCTAGCACGTGTGGAATCCCTAGCTCTTTTAGAGATCATTTGGTCTCATGCCTTACTTATTTGCTAGCTCAATTTAGTGAGCATTTGGTCAGGTCAAGCCACCTAGAAGCAGCTAAAAAAGATACGAAATCTGGTGTATTTGCCAAATAACTAAGAGTCCAACTTAAGAAGGACTCTTGGTGCTAATATGCAGAATGCATGCGCACTTTATTGTGGCATAGAGAAGCACTAAGAATCCTTCTATTTTGGGTCTCTATTTTTTATGACAAGTAGATCAGATGATGGGCCAGCTAGCATACCTTTTGAAGTATAAAAAATCTATCAATTGTGCATAAAAAATTGCTCAAACATTGCTGCACGCATGATAGGTTTTCTAGATGCACGAAGGGATGCAAAGACTCCTTCTGTTTAGGGAGTCTTAAGTGACTTTTTATTTATAATTTTTGTGATAAGGATTGATTTTAAGTGTTGATATGTGGTAAAAATCTAAAAATTATCAGATTAAGAAAGGTTGCTTTTCACACCCTTTTCTGGGCATGCACGTGCGCGATAGGGAGAAGGTGCTCGCCGCCTCTTCGGTGAAGAGTCCTTCTCACATATGAAATCTTATCCAAATAATATGTCATTTAGTGATGGCCTTTCTATTTGAATAAAATTTATGTGGCAAAATTTTACACTAATCTGATATGTGAAGAGATGCAAAAGTATCTTGTTCTGGGCATGCGTGAGTGAGAAGGCAGAATCGACGTATCACCCCCTGAAGAGTTCTTCTATTTAAGGACTCTCAGATAAGTGATACGAGGACTTGATATACCTTCCAGATGAGATGTCCTTTTTGTTAGCACCCCATCTAGTGCTATAAATAGGGATGGCAGATGGGTGATCATTCAATTCTTACATCCCCTATCCACTCCCTCTCTCCCTCTCTTACAACTCTAGGTTTTAGGACAAGGCTTGTTCTTTTAAGACAAGCCTAATTCTAATAGCTCAAGGATTTAAGAGAGTTAGAAAAAGATGGTCAAGTCTAGTGGATGGTTCAGAAAGGTTCAGACTCTGATCTGAAAGAAGATCTGATCGATTGTGGCTGGTTGAGTTCTAGGGGCTAGAACTCTTGAAGCAAGGTGAAGAAGGAGCACTGTCCTTGGTTCAAATTCTGTGTGAATCATCATTGGAGGGCAGATATTTGGATGCCTCATGGATATTAGATTAGCATTACAGGTATTCTTCTGATCTAAATTTATTTTATTGTACTTTGATTGATATAGTCAAGAGTTTCTGGACATTAGGATTTTGGTGCATCGGATATTTTTAATAAAAATTTTAATACCTAATCCTTCCACTGCACCATGAAATCTAACAGTGGTATCAGAACCTACCTTGATCTGTATAATCAAAGGTTAAATTATTATCTTGATTGTGATCAAGCATGGGTTTTTAGTTTGGTTCAATCGGCTCAAAGGTTGAATCCATTGAACATTCAAACCCTAGTATGTCTTAGAGATATATTTTAAATATAAAATGCATGATGTATGTGTAGAATTTTCTTAGTAGCTTAGTACTTAATTGAGGTTCATCATCAGACCATTCGATCATAAGAGAAAGTAGGGTTCAAATACCCTCTCTTCCTATTCAATAGGATATTCTTATGGCGTGTAGGGGTGCCACTGTGATATCTCAAGAAGAAGAACTGTGAAAAGAGTATTTTGTATTCATGCATATTATTAGAACTTCATGCATATGTGATATGCTTAAAATATTAGTTATAGTCATATTATATGATTATATTTTTCATATCTTAGAATATGACTTGATGCTATGTTTAGTTGTTATGATTTTTAAGATACAACTATATTTGTGCATCATTGTGATTGATTGATTTAAGATGTGCTTGAGATCATTAAAGCCCTCATAAAAATTATATTAAGTCATAGTATTGTAACCAGTAGCTATCTATTTTTTTGAATCGATTAATTAATTGGTGTCTAAGAATGTTTCAAGTACGATGGTTATTTAATTGGTTCTGTTGCTGGCCTGACAATTTTATTGTGTCTAAGAAAAGCAACGGGGGGACCCCCATCAATCTTAATATTTTTTGATCAATTGGATTAGTTCAATCTTGAATGATAGTAGCTCAGTATTTTGAACACTACATATGCCTTCCTTCATGCTAGTCAATATCTATCAAAAATATAGTAGGTTTGTTGTGATATCCACAAGCTTGCTATGAGGATTGATGTGGTTTGTCTTGGTGATATTAGATGCTTTACGATATATTTTGGATATTTACTTTGTTGTGATATCCACAAGGAGTATTTTTCAGATATGATGTATGAAAATGAAGGGTCTGACTTAACTATAAAATACTATAGTTTGTTGTGATATCCATAAGGCTATGAGTATTTTTAGAGGCAAAATTTATGTTGAGAGTTGCATGAGATGCAATTGGATAGTTTTCTACTTTTGAACTTATTGAGGTTTGTTGTGATATCCACAAAGCTTCAATAAGGATTAGGGTCTCAACCCCATTAAGAAATCAGATTAGGATTTCTCGTTTGCCATAGGAGAGGGCTATGGTATCCGATAAAATAATGAGAGACATAACTAGTTTTAAAAGTTTCAACTAGTTATGCATGTCAAACTTGAGTGGTTTGCTTATACTATTTTCTTTATTTATGCAGATTTAAGTCTGTATTATGGTTCTTTTTTTTCACTGCATAACACTATAGATAAAAATATGTTGACCGATCCCAACTATGTGGATGGATTGAGAAACTTCAAGTTAGTTCATATCAGAGAAGAACTCTAATATTCTGGATATTTCTGACCTTGGATGGTCAGTAATAATGAGAAGGCAAAAGATGTCCATAGGATATTAGCTGTTTATTTTGTGGAAGTTTGGACATTGGGAGTATAATTACAAGAATAATCTTACAAGTTTGAAGCAGGGTGCAAGTATAGCACCAAAAGATGTGTATATGATACAAATATTTTTTATTGAGTGACTCAGACTCTGATACTTGGTATTAGATACCACTTGGATCAATATTTATAATTTATTACAGCGACATACGAATATCAAAGTCTGAAAAGAAGTGATCTCGAGCTTTATGACGTAAGTGGAGAGTCCAAGAGGCTGTGAGAACCTGTATGCTTGATTTATCTTCAATAAAATTTTAGATTGAAAGACTGTTATTACATGCCAAAGATCATTAGAAATATTATTTCTATACCTTTGTTATTAAAATAAGGTTATGAAATAAGCTAATGGAAAATGGATGTCCATTTTTTTTTTAATAAATTTTATGTAGTGGTATATTGATAATAATCTTTTAATTCTTGCACTCAATAAAATATTTTTCATATTGAAAGAAATATAAAAAGAAAGAGAGAAGATGTGAATATACATATCTCTGGCATTACCATTTGGTCATATTAGTGAGTCAAGGATAAACAAGTTATACAAAGAAAATTCTTTGACCCGTATGATTATGAATCATTCGAAATTGTGAATTTTGTCTCATGGTAAGATGACAAGACTCTATTTTTGGACATGGAGAGAGGGCAAGTGAGTTGTTAGCCCTAGTACATACGGATGTATGTGGACCAATGACAACTCAGGCTAGAGGTGGATACTCCTATTTTATTACCTTTACAGATGATTTATCAAGGTTTGGTATATGTATCTTATGAAATATAAATTCGAAGCCTTTGATAAGTTCAAGGAGTATCAATGTATGGTTGAGAAATAAACTGAAAAAAGTATCAAGGTTCTTCGATCTATCGAGGAAGAGAATACTTATCCAGTGAATTTTTGATCATCTTAAAAGTAAAGATATTCTCTTGAATGGACCCCTCCTTATACACCTCAGTTAAATGGTGTAGCAAAAGGAGAAATATACTTTAATGGATATGGTGCGTCCATGATGTGCTTCACTGATCTCCAATATCTTTTTGGGGATATCCCTAGAGACTGCGCATATATATTAAACAGATACTTCAAAGTCTGTTGCAAGCACACCATATGAGATATGGAAGGAAGAAGCTAATCTTAAACATCTTAAGATTTGGGCTGTCCAGCTTATTCAAAAATATTTTTGACATAAGCTTAGTGCTAGATCAGACAAGTGTAGGTTTGTAGGTATCCTAAGAAAACTAATGGATACTATTTCTACCACCTACTGATCAAAAGTATTTGTTAGTAGGCACGCCACTTTCTTGGAGAATGAATTCATCCAAGAAGAAGCAGTGGGAGGAATATTGAACTTACTAAAGTTCATGATCTACAAACCGATCCAGAAATATCAGTGTTGGACCACAAGAAGATCCTCAATCAGAAGTACCTAAAGATGAGGTACATCCACAATACACACCTTCTCTCGAAGATCAGATAGAGTGCATCAAGCACCTCTGAGATATGATTTTGTCATTGAGAATGACAATTCGATCAATATCATTCAAGATGATGATCCACTGATCTATTCGAAGCTTCATGAGTAGAGACTCAGACAGATGCTGAAAGCCATAAATCTGAGATGGACTCGATGTACACCAACCAAGTGTGGACCTTGGTTGATGCACCTGAGGGTGTGACCCCAATAGGATGCAAGTGGTCTTCAAAAAGAAGATCGGAGTAGATGGCCAAGTAGAAACCTACAAAGCTAGGTTGGTGGCGAAGGATTTCAGACAAAAGTAAGAAATTGACTATGATGAAACCTTCTCACCAGTGCTATGCTCAAGTCATCAGATTTTGCTTGTTATAGCAGCATACTACAATTATGAGATCTGCAGATGATGTCAAGACTGCATTCCTCAATGTAATCTAGAGGAAGAAGTCTATATGACTCAGCCAGAGGGATTTGTCTCAATGAGAGGCAAATCAAGTATGCAAGCTAAAGAGATCCATCTATGGATTAAAGCAGGCTTCGAAGAGTTGGAACATCCAATTTGATATGACAGTCAAAGAGTTTGGCTTTATCAAAAATAAGGATGAACCATGTGTGTATAAGAAGACAAGTGAGAGTGCTGTTATCTTCTTGATTTTGTATGTCGATGACATACTGCTCATTGAAAATGATATCCCAATAATGCAATCGGTCAAGACTTGGCTATCGAATAAGTTTTTCATGAAAGACTTGGGTGAAGCATCTATATACTGGTATAAAGATCTATAGAGATAGATCTAAAAGATGTTAGGCTTATCCCAGTCACGGTACATAGATCTCATATTAAAGAGATTTAATATGAGGCTAGTAAGAGAGGTTACCTGCCTGCAAGTCATGGTATACGTCTCTCTAAAAAATATGTCCTAAGATACTAGAAGAGAGAAGAGGATGAGTGAAATCCCTTATGCTTCGACTGTGGGATCAATTATGTATGCCATACTATGTACCAGGCCTGATATAGCTTATGCTTTGGCGTAGCTAGAGATTTCAGCTGATCCAAGGGAAGATCATTGAAAGCTGTGAAAAATATTCTGAAGTACCTAAGAAGGACTAAAATATTTTTCTATATATGGAGGAGGATCAGAGTTGAAACTAGAGAGATATACAGATTCTAGTTTTCAATCTGATCTAGATATAGTAAGTCAATATCAAGGTACATGTTTACCCTAAATGGTGGGGCAGTGAGTTGGAAGAGTTTCAAGCAGTAGACAGTAGCTGACTCAACTACTGAGGCAGAGTACATCGCTGCTAGTGAAGCCGCTAAGGAAGCTGTCTGGATGAAGAAGTTCATCAAGGATTTAGGAGTAGTTCCTTAGATTGAAGAACCAGTGCCACTCTATTGTGATAACATGGGGCCGTTATTCAAGCTAAGGAACTAGGTCTCATCAAAGATCCAAGCACATCCTCAGACGCTTCCACCTTGTTGAGAAATTGTAGAGAGACAAGATGTTACCCTTGAATGAGTAGATACAAAGAACAGTATAGCAGACCTATTCACTAAGGCCATACCACAGTAGCTATTTGATCACCATCTTGATTGTATGGGATTCAGATACAAAGGAAATTGGCTTTAGTGCATGTAGGAGATTGAAAGAAGAGTGCCCTATAAGTCAATCGTAAGTGTGTTGCGATGAAACTTTTTTTATAATTTTCTAACTCATATAATGATATTTATTATTTGATAATAAAATAAAGCATTGATTCATCATATTAGCTACTTATTATGATGAACCCCAAAGATTAGGACAATAATTTTAGAAGACATGAATGGGTCATGCTAGTGAGACCTAAAATTCTAAAATCTGAATCTTAAATATTTTTGATCGTAGGAACATTGAGTCGGGATCAATGTTCTGGATTGGCTGACACATCCTATGTATGCTCCATGGAGAGGATGACAGATCTCACTAGCCACTTGTGTGGGATACTAATACAAGGATGTGAGTGCTCATTTGAGAAATGAGTCTATTGAATTGACTCGATGAAAGAGAATATCTTATGGAAGCCTTACACTACAAGAAATCTTATCTATAGTGGCAAGTGTTTTATGGCAAAGAAAATTTTTGCCACTGAAAATAAATATTCTATGACAAGAAATCATGCTCGTCACTGATTAGCATCAATTGATTTATTTTAGTGACAAATAAATATCCTTGTCATAGATTATTAATTATTGGTGACAAAAATTTTTTCTTGTCACTAGAATTTGTCACTAAATAAAAGTACAAAAAACTAAAATATTAGTTAGAAAAATAAAATATTATTCGTGACAAAATTAAAATTCTGTCACTAAAAGGCATCGGTGACAATAATTACTTATCACAGAAAATATTTTCTTGTCACAGAAAAAAATTCAATGACAATATTTACTCATCACTGAAACAAAAAATATTAAGCACCAAACCCCTGATTGGAAGCCCTTTCTTTGCCCTCTAAAAAAAAAAAAGAAGAGGAAGAAGAAGAAGAAGAAGAAATGAAACGTTTCATCTCTTTCATGTTTACCACTTCTTCACAAGTACTCAATCCCAGAAACCCCCACACCTATTAGTAGTGATGTGAGAGATCTCACAACTGGCACCCTTCCAATTGATAACTCCATTGAAGAAAATATTCTGGTGCACATTGGATTGGATTTGGAGGAGGCCGTCATACTATATTAAAAGTTAGAACTCAAAACCCGGCTCTAATACCAAAAGTCTTTTTGTATAGATATGCCCATTCTTGTTGCTCCTTGGATTGATTTTGATGATTACAAAGCATTTGAAGGGGTACTATTGATTTTCATTTGAAAAAGACTTATAGCTCTTCAGAGGCAAAATCATAATTTTACCAAATCCTAATTTGAAAGCATCAAATGATAGAACAAAAGATTTGTGATCCATTGATAAAAATTTTATTATTTTTAGACTTGTATTTTAAAAGATATTCATGTTTGAAAAATATGAGTCGACTCATGAGTCGACTCATGGCATATGAGATGATTGGCACGCTAAATTTTTGGATGGCACAAACTTGGCACACCCTGTGAGTCAACCCATGAGTCGACCCCCAAGGCATGAGTCGACCCATGAGTCAACCTCTGCGGGTTTTAGGCCAATTTTACAGAACCGTGCTTTCCTTCTCATTTTCTGATGTTTTTCCACAGAGGTCGACCCATGAGTCGACCCCCAGGCATGAGTCGACCCATGAGTCGACCCCTGTGATGGGATTGTTCTGCATTTTTAACCCATTTTAAGTGCTTTTAATGCTCATTTAATAAAAAATTTTCTGCCGCTGAGAAACCAATCTTCGCGCGTTGTTCTTGGTTTCATGGGAAAGAGGCCCAAAACCCCTCGTCTTCCCCATTTGGCCGCTCCAAGCCTCCCCACCTGATTAAGCCTCATAAAAAATAGAGGAAAATCTAGGAAAAATATCAAAAAAATAGACGAAACAGAGGACGGATAGAAAAAATCAAAGGTATGCCCTTTTCCCTCATAGATTGATCATTTTCCTTTGGTTTTTGCATCTTTTTCTTTTCATTTCGTTATTGTTTTTGGAGATCTATGGAGAAGGAGAGCATCTAAGGATATTAGAGGGGTTTTGAGGTTCCGATGATATGAGATTTTATGTGAGTTGCAGCGATGTGAGCTTGAGGTTTTGGAGAGCTAATCTGGGTAGAAGCATGATATTTTGTAGGGTTAGGGGATTTTTAATTGAAAAGATTTTTCTTTGGTTTCTTTATTTTCAATTTATGGAGTTTTATTCAAATGATAATACGAATATGATACTAAATCCATGGTGTCAGACTTCCAAGCTTCATTTTTTTTTTGGCTCCTAACTATCAGTTTATGGAGTTGTGTTCTCATGATAATATGAATATGATACCACTCTGTTCATCAGGCAGTGAGTCTTAGATGTAAGATCCAGACGTCCAGAACGTGTTCACGTCTATGCATCAGTGAGTCCCGGATACAACATCCGAATATCCAAGCCTTGCATCCGGAACGTTCTGACTCACTCCCCTGCCTTAGTTTTGGACGCTCCTACCTCTCAACAAGTCTTACCATCTATTTCTTTGTATGCAATGACCTGTGTCCTGGTGCCAGTTTCTATTGCTACTAAGTTAGAGAAGGATTTCAAAAGTTGCTTTTGGGGTCATTCTTCAGATAGAAGGGGTCTTCATTATATTGTTTGGGAGATGGTCTACCTAAGGAATCTGGGTCTTGGGCATTAAACCTCTCACTTTTATAAGACAAGCTTCTTTATATAAATTGGCTGACGATATGATTCTTCATCCTGATAACTTATGGGCTAGAGTAACACCTACTAAGTATCAGTTTTCAGGATGGGTTAGTCCCCTAGAAGCTCTGCTATCTAGAACAAACTATATGGCTTTGGAACCAAAATTCAGTAGAATTCAGATGGTATTTGGAACGGTTCCTCTATTAATGTTGGCTTCTCAAGCTCAACAAGTTTCTATGTAGAAGATTTAGTTGATAGCAATTGGCTTGTTGTGGTAAAAATTTATCCACATGATGCTTATGATGTGCCATCTATAGATAATGATGCAGATGATGATGATGATGATGATAGTTTGATCGAAGATGATGTCTACCAACAAGAGGAACAAGAACAAAATTTTCAATATGGCCAAGTCATGAACAATGATGAGTTGATAGGATCTACATCGAGATGATCTTCAATCACAAAGCTTTTCACCCAACAATGATACAAATAGAGAGAATCTGACATTAGATGATTTATTAATGATGATGAGATAGAAGAAGAAGCTGAAAGCGAAACAGATGATGATCAAAACAACCATGATGAATACAGTTCTGATGAATATAGTCCTGATGATTAGCCTATTTGTAATTAGAATTTTATTTTTTGTCATGTTGGAAGAAGAAACATTATGTGATGACCAACAGGTATTTTAATTTAAATCATTTTATTGTGTTCATGTTATTTTTGTATCTTCTGATGGCATATTCATATTTTTTTGTGCATTTAGTAGATGTTGCTGATAATTAGTTGAACTTTTACTAAAAAGCTTGCTTATTGTTTTTATTAGGAAATGGTTAGATGTAGAGGAAGAGGTGCACGAATTGGTGGACGAGGATAACGCCCTGTTATTGATATAAGATTTCAAACAAATGAAGTTACATCACCTCATCGAGAAAGGCTGTGGCGAAATCAATCACAAGAAGAGGCACAACTTTGGGACCAACAAAACCAGCAGACAAATGAACACCAAGACCATATGCTTGAATTGCAGCAAAGTCAATCCCATGGATAGCAACTTCAAACTCAACCAAGAGTTTCTAGTCATTGTAGTAATGCTGGTATAATAATATTTTATTTATAGCTGAAATTTTTAATTTATTCTACTTAAATTTAGTTATACTAATTATAATTTATTTTCTATAGCAACTGTTTCAAGTAAGAATGTGCGTGGGCGTTATAAATGTATTAAGGTTGATATGAGAACAAAGAATGGACCATTGAAAGTTAGCATCCCTCATGATATACTGAGAGCAGTAGGAGAAAATGCTAGAGATATTGTCAATTTTTGTGGTTATGTTGTCAGGACACAAGCTCCATTAACTGCAAAAAATTGGCCAGATGTGGCAAATAGAGTAGGTGAGCGAATGTGGCTACAAGTAAAGGTAAATTAAATATTTATGATTGATTTTAGTATCTTGTTTATTTCTATTTATATATATTAACATACAATTTACATTGTTTGTGTCTTCTAGGAGAAGTTTAAGATGGAAGATGATAGGAATGAATATCGTTTATGTGCTTTTGTCTTGGCCACCATGCAACGACTTTATAGAGGTTGGAGAAATCGCTTGCATGATTTATATAAGAAATTTAGAACTGATGAGGAGAGGTTGGCTAATATTCCTGAAGATGTTACTCCAAAAGATTGGAAATATATGATGGCATACTTCAGCTCTGATGCTTTTCAGGTTTTTGCAAATTAAAATTTAATTTATATTTAAAATATATACATCATCATTTTGGATTTATAGATGATGTTAGTTGCATGTATCAATTGTTTGTAGAAAGTAAGCAAGCGATATACAGCAAATAGGGCAAAGCTAGTTACTAAGCATACATGTGGCACCCGATCTTATGCTGAAGTTGAAGAATCAACTGTAAGTTTTAGAATAAATTGAAGATTTAACATAATTTTAGGAACTTCTAAATAAAATACTTATTTTTTTGTGATTCATTTTAGAGGGACCCAGAAACAGGTGAAAAAGCACCACCAGATTAGGTTTGGTTGATTCAGCACACTAAGAAAAATAAAGAAGGAGAATTAGTATGGTCTGACCCTAAATCCAAGGAGATCCATGTTAGTTAAAAAACTTTTCTTATTGTTCTTAAAATTCATTATGCATTATTTTGGCATCTAATCTTTGATAATCTATTGCAGGAACAACTTGAGGAGGTTGTTCAATAAACACAAGAGAATGAATCCCAAATGACTCGTGATGACATATTACTGCAAGTACTTGGCCAAAAGTCTGGTTATTTTTGTGGCAAAGGTGCTGGAAAGAAGGCACCATCTAAGAGAGTTAGGTATAATGAAAATATGCAAGAAGAGGTACAAAGAGCTGTCGAACAAGCTAAGAAATCGTTGGTGGATAGCATTAGAGAAGACGTTCGAGCTCAATTGCAAGATGAGGTTAGAGCTGAGATTCAAGCTCAAATGGAGGAACAAGTTAATGAAAAAGTTAATGCTATGATCCAAGCTCGCTTTGCTGCCTTTTTTGAAACTTTCTCCCAATCAAGAGCTTCATCTTCCTCAATGCATGAACCTTGACCAAATAAGAATTTTTTACTTTTAAGAAAGTAGAAAAGTTAAATATGATATTTTTTTTTCTTGTTTTCAATGATCTATAAGAGAGGAATATAAACAACAACCAATCAGCTATAGTATACTTAGGTACAGTGCTACATTCTAAGAGTGTGAGATCCATAATTTTTTATAATTCTAAGAATGGCAACTTTGAATTGAGATTCTTAATATATAGTCAATTCTTTTTTTTTAATTTTTTATTTTAGAAGTTTAATTGCTAACATGCCTGAGCTCATTTCTTGTGTAATCCATTGAAAACATGGATTGAAAACCTTTCTTGTTGTCTCAACTTTTCAATATGAGGTATAAATTTACAAATTATATGCAAAAAAAGTTGCCTTTTTTTTTTTAAATTTTTAGTAGATAATCTGTTGCTTATCTAGAGGTTGCTAGACTTTAATTACTCAAAACTTTATTCTAGCCAATCATTTACTAATCCAAACCTTGTTTATATGCAGGAATAATATGGGCAGCTACTTCTGTTGGCATTATAGGAGTACATCAACTAGCTTCAATTTGAAAATATGGATGTCATAGGCTGTTAGTTTTGATCAGTTAAGTAGAATGTAGGGTGCTTATGAACTATAAGTACTAGTCAGTATTTTTTTTAAATTAATTTTGGATGTCCTGTCGAATTCCAAACAGTGAAATTGAAAATTCCTTGGATGTCTTGGATCATGTACCGTTGGTTTTGATCAATTAAATAGCATATGGAGTGCTTATGAACTACTGGTACTATCTTGTGATTTTTATTTTGGATATCTACTGAAATGCAAACATTGAGAAAGATGTATTTGGATTCTTAGTTTGCTTGTGAATGAGATGAATTTCTATAGTCATAAATTGTCATAAAAGAATGGTACACTAAATTTTAGTGACAATAACAAGTTGTCACATATGAGATTTTCCATGACAACAAAAGTTCTTGTCACTTTAAGCTATTTCAATGACAAGAAACTTTATCACTAAACAGAGTCATTATTGTCCCAAAACTAATTTACGTTATTGCATTATGACAAGAATGATTTATTTCTGTGACAAGTTAAGTTGTCACAAATTTTATTTTTAGTGACAAGTGAAACTCTTATCTCTGTAAGATTTTTCTGTAATAAGAGAACTCATCTCTAAATAGATTTACTATTGTCACAAGATCCTTCAAGGCATGCCCATTTCATTGTATTGGTGACAGTAAAAAGTACATTAAGTGACAAGCTCTATTGTCACAGAAAAGAAATGATTCAGTGACAAGAAATTTAAGTTGTCATAAATGGTTTTAGCGATGAAGCAATTGCGACCGGCTAGTGACAATAGTTTGTTGTCAGAGAAATTCATCAGTGACAATATTCCAAGTTTCAGTGACAACATTGCTTGTCACAAAAAACTAAATTTCTTGTAGTGTTACTTGCATGTTAAAGATGATTCTCTAAGTGAGAGTTGTGCAAGTGATCTTTAGACTTGAGATCACCATGAAATCTTATGCATATGAATCTATATTTTGGTTCATACTCAAGCATGACTTTAAGACATGTATGGGGAGTTCTAGATATGGTAGGAGTGTGTACGAAGGTTATGAGTAGGTCAACATAGAATCGATCACTCCTAATAAGAGAAGATTGCATCCTGTGTATTCTAATTTGTAAATGACTCAGAAAAATTTTTTTGGCTAAATGTAGGAAGGAGATTAGAAAGAGTTTCTAATGCTTCTTTATTAGAGTCATCATTGGTTAATTGAGAATCAATATGAATATGTGTATGAGTTTGACATGATTCCATACTCATAAACATATTTAGGGTGCTGGGATGATCGAAAGATTGTATTGCACGGTAACTTGTCACTGAAGGATATATTTGATATTTTTACTAAATTTTTATATCTTCTGGGTAGTCATGATATATTGCTAAATATCAATCTTGACTTGTAAGTTTTTGATCGACTTAAAGAGCTTAATTTGAATGTCAATTAGAAAGAGTTCTAATTACTGAAATCGGATTAGCTCGATTGGACCTAAATTGATTAGATCAAATTCTAATCAAATTTGATCAACTTGCATCCGGACCTACTACTAGCTAGATGTGGAACCCAATGGGTCACACACATATGAAAATTGACCAAGGATCTTTCTAAAAAGGTTGATTGGAATTTTGGATTCAATCGGGATTTCGGTAAGCATGCTAGCACATGTGGAATCTATAGCTCTTTTAGAGATCAATTTGGTCTTATGCCTTACTCATTTGCTAGCCCAATTTGATAAGCATTTGGGTTAGATCAAGCCACCTGGAAGCAGCCATAAAAAGGCACCATATCTAGTGTACACGCCAAATAACTAAGAGTCCAACTTAAGAAGGACTCTTGGTGCTAATATGCAAAATGCATACATACTTTATTTATGGCATAGAGAAAGACTAAGAATCCTTCTATTTTAGGCCTCTATTTTTTATGGCAAGTAGATCAGATGATGAGCCACCTAGCACATCTTTTGAAGTATGAAAAATCTATCAGATTGTGTGTGAAAAAATTGCTCAAAGCATTGCTGTGTGTGCGATAGGTTTTTCTGGACGCGCGAAGGGACGCGAAGTCTCCTTCTATTTAGGGAGTCTTAAGTATCTTTTTATCTGATTAGTTTTAAGTGTTGATCATGTGGTAAAAATCTAAAAATTATCAGATTAAGAAAGATTACTTTTCACACCCTTTTTTGGGCGTGCGCGCGTGCGACAGGGAGAAGGTGCTCGCGCGTCTCTTCGGTGAAGAGTCCTTCTCACATATGAACTCTTATCCAAATAATGTGTCATTTGGTGACGGCCTTTCTATTTGAATAAAAGTTTATGTGGTAAAATTTTATGCTAATATGATGTGTGAAGAGATGCAAAAAGCATCTCGTTCTGGGCGTGCATGCATTAGAAGGCAGGAATCGACGTATCACCCCCTGAAGAGTTCTTCTATTTAAGACTCTCAGATAAGTGATACAAGGACTTGATATACCTTTTTAGATGAGGCATGCCTTCTCTGTTAGCACCCCATCTGATGCTATAAATAGGAGATGGTAGATGGAGTGATCATTTAATTCTTACATCCCTATCTACCCCTCTCTCTCTCTTACAACTCTAGGTTTTAGGACAAGGCTTGTTCTTTTAAGACAAGCCTAATCTTAATAGCTCCAAGGGTTTAAGAGGTCTAGAAAAAAGTGGTCAAGTCTAGTGGATGGTTCAGAAAAGTTCAAACTCAGGTCTGGAGGAAGATCTGATCGATTGGTGGCTGGTTGAGTTCTAGGGGCTAGAACTCTTGAAGCAAGGTGAAGAAGGAGCGCTGTCCTCGGTTCAAATTCTGTGTGAATCACCATTGGAGATAGACACTTGGATGCCTCATGGATATTGGATTAGCGTTATAGGTATTCTTCTAATTTAAATTTATGTTATTGTACTTTGATTGATATAGTCAAGAGTTTCTGGACATTAAGGTTTTCGATGCATCGGGTGTTTTTAATGAAAATTTTAAACACCTAATCCTTTCGCTGTGCCATCGAAACCCAACAGTCTAGGGTTAAAGAACATCAATACCTCCTTGTCAAAGTTGTCAATATCTTTGCTCGACCTGTCGATCGATGGGGATTGGAGTTGATGTGGCCTCCACTTGATCTATCCTTTGACAGGGAGTGGGCCTAAGTTGTCGATACCTCTGCTCGATTGCCCATCGATAGGGACCAGAGTTGATGTGGCTTCTGCACGACCTGCCCTTCGATAAGGAGTAGGCCGAAGTCATCGATACTTCTGCTTGATCGGCCAGTCGTAGGTATCAAGTTGATGTGGCCTCCGCTCAACCTGTCCTTCAACAAGAAGCATTCCAAAGTCGTCAATACCTCTGCTTGACCTATCTATCAATAGGGATCAGAGTTGATGTAGCCTCCGCTCGACCCACCTTTCGATAGGGAGTGGGCTAAAGTCGTCGATACCTCTGCTCGACCTATCCGTCGATAGGGACTGGAGTTGACATGGCCCCCACTCGACCTACCCTTTGACAGGGAGTAGGCCAAAGTCGTCGATATCTCTATTCGACCTCTCCATTGGTAGGGATGAGAGTTGACATGGCCTCCACTCTACCTGCCTTTTGGTTAGGAGTAGGCCGATCGAAGTGTTGGGAGTATGCACTGTCAACAAAAAAACTCCTTTTCTTGTCACCTTGTCTTTTGTCACACCGACCTTATGTATAATCCTAGTGCCTAAGTGGGCCACCCAAAGTTTGTTGAGATTCCTGGAGGGTTAGCCCTATTAGTGAGTGGATCCCTAGAGGTTAGCCTCTGTCGTCATGTGGGTCTCCGAACGGTTAGACCCTATTGACGAGTGGGTCTCTAGAGGGTTAGCCCTTGTCATTGTGCTAGAGATTTGTTAGGCTCGATATTGGAGGTCTTAAACGAATTGGAGATCTTCTAAGGAAAGTCAAATCTTTGGGCTTGGGGAAATGTGGCATTAAATGTTGGTGCTTCTCGATAATGATGTTTCGTTGAGACGGACGGTTAGAAATCTAACCATTGCAAAGCATGGCCTTTGAGACTACTCCCACAGCAGCATCCACTGCATGGTTAATGGGGAGTAATTAGGAGCATTTAATTATACCTTTATAAATTAGGTCCCTATGACTAGAGTTGGAGTCAATTCAAGGCCTTTCATAGTGTGGGAGTACTGTTTCCTCCTTTGCCATGGGGTAGTTGGCGTTCTTCTCCGACTGAAAAGATATTTTTTATCGCTCGATCAGCCACCAGACATCTCGGGAGAACATGTTGGCACAAATTTGGGCATGAGAGGTGTTGGAAATATCTACTATTTCAATAAGGGAGCCTAACTTGCGGTCACCGGAGGTTGCATTGGCATTGTGCTCCAGGGGGCCTTCCTCTTTTCTAAGGGGATGCTCTTTACCCACTGGCCAGGTGGTCTCTTGGGCATCTCTAGTGCAATACCCTATAGGTGGATGGTTCCTCAAGGGGAACACCGGCTATCCCTTCGTTGATGTCCTCTCTTGAGGTCCGTCATTCCCCTCAGATGAAGATCCCCTGCATAAACATCCTTGAGAACCTGGGGACAACTTGAGTATGCTGTTGAGCACGACCGAGAGGTACCGATAGAATTAGAGTCTTGTAACCTTTGTATAAGAAATATTGTTGTGGTGAATAAAATGTTCACTTTGTTATTTCTTGATCTTTGTACTTCTGTGCTGATTTCAAGGGGGCCCTTCCTTTTTTTGTCAGTTTTCTTTAGCCGTGGCAAGGTCTGTTCATTCACAAGGAGCACTTTATGGCTCTAGCTCGATTTGTTCATGGGCGAGGGGACTTCAGTGGCCTAGGTTTGACCCATCTGTGAATGAGAGGCACCCAGTGGCTTAGGTGCGACCTGTTCATGGACGTCGGCTGTAGGGGTCTACAAGGGGAT
>NC_026000.2:127011264-127027014 GCF_000442705.2 Elaeis guineensis
TGTGATGATCCTATGGTCAGGAGCTGTTTATGAGTTAGTTATGTAAATTCATGCCTTAAATTTTCAACTCTTGAAAATATGAATTGATATTCCTACTAACTCAAAGAATGTATCACAGACACAATGTACACAATGTGATAGAAGAATAATCCATTTATTGATTTATAGTCAAAATTATAAATTTGTCCTTAGATTTGTATAGAATTGTGTCAGCCAATCTGGCATCTAGGACACACATCTAACAAACTCCCACTTGACCTAATGCCAATTGGCTACATATCTATGTCCCATCTTCTTAAAGTGGGCTTCGATCTTTTTCTGACCTAATGGTTTTGTCAGCAGGTCTACCACATTGTCTGTAGAGTCAACTCTCTTAATCTCGATATAACTTTTTCAAGATAATCACAGATCAGATGGAATCGTCGCTCGATGTGCTTGGACTTTTGGTGAGACCTTGGCTCCTTAGCTTGGGCTATGGTGCCATTATTGTCACAGTAAAGAGAGATGGCATCTGATGACATCACTCCAAGCTCTGCGATAAATTTTTTATACCAGAATACCTCCTTCGCAGCTTTCGATGCAGCAATATACTCTGCCTCCATGGTGAAATCAGCAATCACCGTCTGCTTAGAACTCTTCCAGCTAACTGCACCACCATTGCAAATGAACAGACTCCCAGATGTCGACTTTCAATCATCTATATCAGACATAAAGTCAGAGTCTGTATATCTCTGAATCTGGAGTTCTCCATTCTCAAAGACTAGAAACATATCCTTAGTCCTTCTCAAGTACTTAAGGATATATTTCACAGAAGTCCAGTGCTCTTCATTTGGATTTGACTGATATCTATTTATGACACTCACAACATGGGCTATATCAGGTCGTGTACATAGCATGGCATATATGAGGCTCTCTATTGCCGAAGCATAAGGGATTTTGCTCATGCGTTCAATCTCCTCAGGTGTACTAGGGCACATCTTCTTGGAGAGATGAATGCCATGTCTAAAAGGTACTAAACCTCTTTTGAAGTTTTCCATGCTAAACCTTTTTAGCACCTCCTCTATGTACATCTTCTGTGAAAGTTCCAGCATCCTATTTGGTCTATCTCTATAGACCTTAATACCCAGTATAAAGGATGCCTCTTCTAGATCTTTCATAGAGAACTCCTTAGACAACCATACTTTGACTGAGGTCAACATGGGAATGTCATTCCCAATTAGGAGGATGTCATCTACGTACAATACGAGGAAGATAATTGCGCTCCCACTGACTTTTTTGAACACACATAGTTCCTCTTCATTCTTGATGAAACCAAACATTTTGATCACATCATTGAAACGAGTATTCCAGCTCCGAGATGCTTGCTTAAGTCCATAAATGGACCTTTGTAGCTTGCAGACCTTGTGATCATCATCACTGGATGTGAAACCAAGTGGCTGTTCTATATATATATCTTCCTCAAGATGTCCATTTAAGAACACCGTTTTCACGTCCATCTGCCATATTTCATAATCAAAATAGGCTGCAACAGCAAGCAATGTGCGGATGGATTTTAGCATGGCTATGGACGAGAAGGTATCCTGATAGTCAATGTCTTCGTGCTGACTATAACTTTTTGCTACGAGCCTAGCCTTGAATGTCTCTACATTCCCATCTGCACCTATCCTTTTCTTGAAGATCCATTTACACCCAATAGGTACAATACCTTCAGGTGGATCTACCAAGGTCTAGACTTGGTTTGAGTGCATCGAGTTAATTTCTGATCTCATTGCCTTTAACCATTTTTTGGAGTCGATATCTGATATCACCTCGTCATAGGTCTTGGGATCATCATCATGAGCCCCATTTCTCGTGAGGAATATTTTCGCTATATCCTCTTGTATAGTACTTAAGTACCTTTCAGGAGGATGGAAAACCCTAGTCGATCTACGAGGTGGAAGAGGTTGTGTTAGGACTAGTTCTGATTGATTTGGTTCCTCAGGTTCTTTAGCTCGTTGCTCTTGGGAGACATTCTCCTTGAGCTTAATTATTCTTCCGATGCCACCATCTTGAATAAACTGTTTTTCAAGAAAAATAGCATTTTGACTCACAATCACATTGTGGTCTTTTGGAATATAGAAATAGTATCCTAATGACTCTTTAGGATATCCTATGAATCGAACTCTAAAAGGTCTGAACTCTAACTTATCCATCTGCTGTCTCTTGACATGAGCCAGACAACCCCAAATTCTGAAATGATTCAGACTTGGCTTCTTACCATGTCATATCTCATATGGTGTGGTAGAAATAATTTTAGATGGAACCCTATTCAATACATATATTGCTGTCATGAGACAATGTCTCCAAAGAAACTCAGGAAGATTCGTGAAGCTCATCATGAAACGGACCATATCTAATAGGGACTGGTTTCTCCGTTCTGAAATTCTGTTAAGTTGTGGCGTTCCAGGTGGAGTCCATTGAGAGACTATGCCATTATCCTTAAGATAGTCTAGGAACTCCTGACTAAGGTATTCATCTCTTCGATCTGATCGAAGAACCTTAATGGACTTTCCTGTTTATTTTTCTACTTCATATCTAATTCTTTGAACCTTTCAAAGGCTTCAGACTTGTATTTCATTAGAAACACATATCCGTACCTAGACATATCATCAATAAAGATAATGAAGTAGACATAGTTATCTCTAGCCGGTACATCAAATGGGCCGCACACATCCGTATGTACTAGGACAAGTAGGTCTGTGGCCCTTTCCCTATGTCCTACAAAAGGGAGTTTGATCATTTTGCCTTGAAGACATGATTCACAAATTGGATATGACTCGAAAGTCAACGGACTCAACAGTCCGAATTTTTTCAATTTGTTAACCATCTTCCACTATATGACCTAGCCTTAGGTGCCACAGATACCTATCATTTAGACTATCTCTAGGCCTTTTAATTTCTATGGCATTCACATTTTGCTCGATATTAAATACAGATATATCAATATGTAGCTGATAGAGATCGTTAATATGAAAATCATTTGCAACTTTATTATTTTCATAAAATATGTTACAATGATCCTTATTAAAGCTAATCACATAGCCTTCTTGTGCTAAACATGAAACAGAAATCAAATTCCTGCTTGCTGCAGGTACATAATAACAGTCTCTAAGAATTAAATCTAATCCTAACGATAATCGTAGAGGGTAGGTTCCCACGGCCACAGCAGCAACTCTTGCTCTGTTCTCGATGCGTAGGATCATATCCCCATCCCTCAGCCTCCTACTCTCCTCAAGACCCTGCATAGAAGTGCACAAATGAGCACTAGAACCAGAGTCAAGAACCCAACTGGATGCAGAGGAAACCGTAAGATTAGATTCTATAACGAGCAGACCTCCAGAAGGACCATCCTTCTTGTTCTTCAGGGTGGTCAGGTATTGAGGACAGTTTCATTTCCAATAGCCGTCTGAATTGCAGTGAAAATATTTTTCCTTTTTAGCAGCCTTCTTCTTCGGTTCCGTCTTCTTCCTTTTTCCATCCACCTTCTGCTTCTTCGCAGACTTTTTCTTCTTTCCAAAAGACTTTCTCTTGGAAGAAGTCCGCTCCACAGTAAGGACTGAGCCTTTTGAACCTTTCAAAGAAAGCTCAGCCGTAACCAACATATTCATTAACTCAGTCAAGGTATACTGCATCTTATGCATATGGAAGTTCATGATGAACTGACCATATGCATCGGACAAGGACTGAAGGATCACATCAATCTAAAAATCCTTGTCTAAGATGATACCGAGCTTCTCAAGCTCCTCAAGATCCTTGATCATTGTCAAACAATGATCTTTGACTGACTGCCCATCATGCATTTTAACCTTAAAAAGTCTTTGACAGACTTGATACTTGGCTGCGCGACTTTGTTCACCGAACAACTCTTGTAGGTGAGCCAACATTTGGCGGGTAGTCAAAATGTTCTCATGTTGGCGCTGCAAATCATCAGACATTGCACCCAACATGTAGTACCTTGCTTTGTTATCATCATCCATCCATTTTTTCAGAGATGCTCTCTGTTTAGCAGTCGGACGTGCTGGCATGGTAGGTGGGTCTTGGTCCAAGACATGAGTCAATTTTTTGAAATCCAAAATAATTCTGTAGTTCCTCAACCAGTCCTTGAAATTGGATCCAGTGAATCTGTGGGTGTCTAGTATTTTGGTCAGGGGGTTGGACGCAGACATATTTCCTATAGAGAGTCAACAGTTTCTAGTTAGATTTTGTAATCAGACTTAACCAATTTATTTAGAGATTTTATTTTTAAACAAATTAGGCTCCCACTATTTTTTCAGATCCCTACACTCTCTTGGTAGAGATGTAAAAATTTTCGTGATCAGTGATTTCTAATGGATGGTGCGGTCTCACCGACTGGCTCACCATCTCACCTAACAGTTATTAGTGATGGATCAACCGATAAGTGGATAACTCTTGTCCAATGATTCTCTAATCATGGTGCACCCAAAACTTGATCTCTAATTCATGAAGCTCACCGTATCTGAAATATTGCTCCAATCCTTAGTTAAGTCAAACCCACCATTTGCATGAACTAGATTCCTGATTAGGTCCCTCACCGTATCCAGAATATTGAGCTCAACCCATCCTATAATTCGTAGCATCCAATACCTAATGGACATGGTTGCATCTTCTCGATGTAACTGAGCCACTGTATCCAGTCGAGAACAATCAACCCCGAAAAGGGCCCGCACATCCACAATGGTGGAAGATCTTAGACTTAATATTTTCTTAGAAAGATTTGATTTAGATTTCATTAAACTTGACTTGACATAGTCATAACAATTATGACTAACTTAGTGACATGGGTTAGCTCGAATTGTTAGCCACTTCAAATTAGAACTGGATCGACACATATGGCCAGGTAAGTGAGACCGGTGGGAAGGATACGCCATTAACTTGACAAGAACGTGTTCGAATCGAGTAGCTTCCAATTAAAAACCATTCGATCGCATCTGTCCAACTTACCTTAGACATCAAATTATCGAACCAGAACCAATTGGGTTAGCCTACAATCCAGGCTCTAACCACTGAGCCAAATTAGGTCTTAACTTGATTGAGTCACATATGAATATGATTCGATCTTGATCTAGATTTAATCCTATTAGGCTGGTCAATTATTAGCTTTCATGATCCCACCTAACCAATTTTTGATTTGGTTTGATCAACCGCTAGACCTAATTGAGCTACCCAAGCCCGAACCTAATTTTATGAAAATGACTTAGATCTGAAATTCTCAATTTTAGACCTAATTTAATTTCATAAACTTAATTCATTAATTAAGTCTTGGGTTCATAAACAAAATATGTAAAATAAATCTTAGGGTTTCAGGATCTAGGATTTTGCAAAAAAGTAAATTTTGATTTCTGATTAAGGATGAACGCGTAGCACCCCTACACGTCGTAAGAACACCCCATTGAATGAGAGAAGAGGGCCTTTAAATCCTATTTGTTCTTTTGATCGGACGGCCATGAGGAACACCTTAATCAGAAATACAAATTTAACTACAAAACTAGTTAGATCTAAATTTACATATCACATATACAAGTTAAGATCTAACTAATACATGCTTTGCATGCATCTCATGTATCAAAAATTGATCTAATTAATATGCTTTCAGATTTAATACATCATATATAACATCTGAAAAATAAAATTTAAATTGAACTATTCAACATAAAATTTATTCTAGACAGTTATTAGAATAATTCTATAACTAGTCTAGGCATGCAACAGATCAATCTTATATATTATCTAAATTTTTATTTTCTATTTTTGATCTCAATATATAATATTTATATCATCAAAATTAGAGAATAAATTAGATCTAAATTATATTTTAATCTCATTAAAATATAAACTTACAAGACTATTCATAGATCAAACTATTCCTAGTCTAGTCATGCATCTCATGCATGTTAGATCTTCTCATATTTAATTTTAAATATTTTAATTTTACATCCTATCACATCTAATGTGATATCTGAAATCTTTTAATATCAGATAAATTAAAATTAAAATCAAATCTAAATTAGATCTAAAATTGAGTCATCAACCAGGCTCTGATACCAGTTGAAGGAAAAATCACCTTTTTCCTTGTAGGATCTTCCAGATTTCATCAAATCTGAGGCAGAATAATTTAAAAAAAATTTATTCTATATTTATTTTATATCTAAATCTTTAGATCTAATTTTATTATCTGATATTAATTTTAAAATAAATCTAAAAGTATGAGAAAATATGAAATACCTCAAGGATAATCTGATTACCCTGTAGATGATCGCAGCAAGCCTGAGGTTCTAATTTAGCCACGCAATCGTCTGACCTCTACCAGTATCCACTCAGGCAGAATTTGGATCATCTTTTTCTCATGAATCTCTACTCTAAAAATTAGAACTAAATCTGATTAGAAAGATCTTCAAAAGTCTTCCTGAAGTTGGAGCAGCAGCTTGTCGAAGAACTCCTGCAGCCTTCCTGTTCAAGGCGTCACCACACCTTGATCCTCCACCAGATGGATGCCTAACTTCTTGGGCATGAAGAGGAAAGGGAGGACTTCAGATGGGATGTGGAGAAGAGGAAGGGGGTGGCAGCTTTGATGGGTTTGGTGCAATCACTTGAAACCCTAGGCACAGACAGGGTTTATATAGACCCTGCTACGCTGCGCAGTGCCACATCATTCGATCAATCAAAAAATTTTATTTAATTCAAAAAAATTTTAATTGGTGGAGAGATATCATCTGATCATATCAGATAAGAATCCCACCCTCTCTCCTAGAGTTGGCACCAACATTGGATAAGCACAATCATGTTGGCGCCAAAGAATCTATGTTGATCAAATCAACTTCCATCCTTATCCACTTGGGGCACCCTCTTTATCCAATTGGGCTCCCACCATAATTTAATTATGGTGCCTAATTTGATGTTGATTTGGCATGTGGACACTTCACAAAAATTCTCCAATGAGCTCTTGCTAAGAGGCCTTCAATTTAAGACCCATATGTCAACTTTTGACTGATGTCCTAAAATGAAATTGGTAGGTGATAGGAATTAGCAGGTGCTTGTCTTAAATTCATCTCATGAATTAAGACAAGCCTTTTCTGAGCTGGACAAGCTTCATTTAGACTGAGAGAAATCTTCTCAAGGTTCTCTGGGTGAGTCAAATCATATTTGGCTCAGTCGAGATAAAAAAGATTACACGAGGAGAAAATTAGGCTCAATGTGTGCTTGCACGATTTTCTTGAACCTAATTGGATCTAATCCAAATCAATTGGACTAGCCTAATTGATGACATCCAGATCCTAACCCTTATTAATGTGACCCAGTTAGGTTCAATTCTGTATGGTAATGAGACATGTCGTGATCTCATCATCGACATCATCGAAACTTCTTTCGATGGATCAGAACTCTTCTGATTCATACAATTAGAATGATCGATCATCAAGATCATTCTAATTGCTTTCAGAATCCACCAGTGACACTTAGTAGTATATGGTGGCAACCCATCAGAACTGAAGACGAACCTCTCGGTGCAGCTACCTGTATGATTGAGTTCTTCTATCATGAGTCCCTACTGAATTAGGGTTAAGGTGAACTCGTCAAACCCAACATCAGTCATATGAATCAATCGATCGATCCGAATCCGATGTGAAACCCCAATGAAAAAAAATTTTTCATTATTTCACTCTGCCATGGTCATAGGCTTAATGACTCGATCTTTCAATCATCATAGGACTACTCCTCTCATCTACCGAGGTTGATAGATCCCATCTTGGTGCAATCTGGTTCCTATAATGAATATGCTACAGCCAACATACATCTCAGGATTTTGAATGGCTAGAAGATCGAGTTATGGTATAATCAAACTATAACACACTCAAGGTGAACTGTCGATGCACCTCAGGTCAAAAAATTAGACACACAGCTACAGCATCGAACTAGTCATCGACGAGAAGGTAGACTTCCTTATGACTGCTTGAGGTGGTCACGCTCAGTACTCTCGTTCTCAACGAATACCTATACTTTCACTTCGGTATCTCCACACCATAGACTCAAGACACATCTTTCCTAAGAAAGCCATCGTACACCAACCTTCCGGATCGATCACCATCCTCATGATGATCTTATGGTCAGGAGCTGTTTATGAGTTAGTTATGTAAATTCATGCCTTAAATTTTTAACTCTTAAAAATATGAATTGATATTTCTATTAATTCAAAGGATGTATCACAGACACAATGTACACAATGTCATAGAAGAATAACCCATTTATTGATTTATAGTTAAAATTATAAATTTGTCCTTAGATTTGTACAGAATTGTGTCAACCAATCTGACATCTAGGGCACACATCTAACAGGTGCATGAGAGAAATAGAGAAAAAAAAGAGAGCACGGCATGAAGGGAGGGCACGAGGTTTGATTTCTATCCTTTCTTTCTTACCAACAACCAAAGGTTGGTTGTTTGGACCTCTTCTCTCTCTCTTTTGTCCTAGTTTGGATATAAATTTTTCTCTCCTCCTTATCCAAGAGTTAGATATATGTTCTTGCATCTCTAGCGTAAAGATTTGGTATATAGATTTTAGAAAAAAAAGAGTTCTTCTCATAAACTCTAGCATAGAGATCATCATCCTCCTATCATCTTCTTCTTCTCAAAGAGTGTGTTGAGAGAAAAGAAGATTTTTCAATTGTCAAGATGCGATCTCTGCAAGGGAGCTAGTACTCCAATGAGATCAAGAAGCTTCTGATCAGATCGAAGTCTCATATGGATATCCGTAGAGATCGGACACTTGTACAGTTTTAAGAGACCTTCGAAAGACATCCATGATCATCAGTTCGTGGTGTAAATCGATCCATATCAAGGTATGAAGATTATATCTTCTCTATTTATTTTTTTCTATTTAATTTCTATATCTGAATCCTATCTCATGTATATAGATCTTATTTTATAATTTTAAAATTTAATCTTATGCATGCTTAGATTAAATTAGATTCAATCAAAATTTTTAAAATTTTTGCTGCATACTTGTTTCAAAATTTTTGCATGCATGAAATCATAAAATTTTAACAGTAATATTAGAGCCACATCATATGCATAAAATTAAGATTTAGATCTAAAATTTATAGGGAAAAATTTCAGATCTAAAATTTTTTTGATATCATTCTAACATAAGGTTGTCCAGACATAACTTGTCCTAGAACGATATTAAAAGTTTTGATTAAAATAAAATTTTAGATCTAATTTTTTATCATATATGTGATATATATTTTATTATTTAGATCTAAAAAGAGTTTCAAAATCTATTTTGATTCGTATATATGTTATATGAAAATATATTTAGGGCTGAAATTAGTTTCTATGACCTGAACTTTATTCATGTATATGATATATGTTTGTATGTATGATCTAAAAATTATTTTGAGATCAAAATATACTTTTTATGCAAAATATTTAGATCTAAAAATTTAGATTTAAGATCTGAAGTTAGTGTTTATGCATAAGGGATTGGTCATGGGTTGATCAAATTAGGTCATGTAATTGGATTACATCTAAGATTATTGATTTGATCATTATGGATCAAAATCGATTTAGCAGTTGATCAAACCGAATTAAATATTGATTAGGATTAGATCAATAGAGCTTAAGATCATACAATTATTATTGATCGAATCGATTGACATCCATATATATAATCGATTAATCTAAGGACCTAATTCGGCTTTATGGCTCGAATCTGATTCAACCAAGCTAACCTATTCAAACTAATTAACCAATTGGTGTCTAAGATAAGTAAATAAAAAATGATTATTTAATTGGTTTCGTTCACTAATCTGATCAATTTATTGGTGTCTAAGGACAGCAACGAGGGGACCTCGACCAATCTATACTTATCTGGTCAATTTGGAAGATTGAGTTTCAAATATGGTTGCTTGACAGTTTGGTTTAGCTCATGCCAATTAAATTAGTTATGTGATGACTGATTAGATGAGACCTAAACCCAAAATCTCTCTATTAATATTAAGTCTAATAATCTTCCACCGTTGTAGATGTGCGGGCGTGCTACCGACGTTGATTGCTCAGTTGCATCGGGAATACACAACCACTCTATTAGTAAAGAATTGCTCCAGGGTAAAGATGGGGTTGGACCCAATAATCGTTAGGTGAGAGACCCAATGATGGCTTTGCATCTACTTGTGAATGGTGGGTCTAACTTAAATAAAGAGTGTGGATAATAACTGTTAGGTGAGCCCACATGACTTAGAGACCAAGTCGCTGCAACATACTTAGAGAAGCATCTGGACAAAAAGTTGCCCATGCATCGGTATGCATATTATCAATAACTGTTAAGTAAGGTGCACGACATTGGTGGGACCGCAGCATCCAATAGAAATCCAGTTGTTACATTAAGATTTTTGTTTCTTCACCTAGAGAGTGTAAGAGATCTGATAAAATAGTGAGAGTCTTTTTGTATCTAAAAGTTTCTAGAGCAAATTATAAAATCAGTACAAATATCTAACTAGAATCTTTGCTCTCTGTTGTTTATTGTGTCAACTTCCAACCCTCTAGCTCAAATTCTATATATCAACCATTTAACCGAAATCAATTATATAGACTAGCTCACAAATTCAAAAATTATTCTTAATTTTAAAAAATTAAGCAATATTCTCTACCAGATTATTTTAATGTTAACAGCCTATCCAATCTAAAATCAATGTGCTATACTTGATGAGTGGATGGACAATAACAATAAAGATAGATGCTATATGTTGAAGTCCATGTTAGATAAACTTCAACATATGCATGAGCACATATTCACTGCCAACGATATATTGATTCATCTACAAATGTTGTGAGGTGATTAGAGTCGCACAACACATGAGATGTGCAATGGGCAGTCAGTCTATGATCATTATTTGATAATGATCAAAGATATTAAAGAGCTTAAAAGGTTCGACATGATCATGCACAAGGAATTGATTATGGATTTAATCCTGTAATCTCTTTTTAGTTTATATGGATAGTTTATGGTAAACTATCATATGAATGACTTTCTTGGTATTTTATCTGAATTGGTCAAAATATTGTTAACAAAGGAACCTTGAAAAATTTAGAGGTACATACCTAAAGAGCTTAAAGAAATAAGGACACGCCTTGAGTAGGCTTGTTGAAAGTGCTCAATACTATTCTTATGTTTTTCTCTTCTCCAGTTGAGTTTTTGACTCTAGTGCTTTTTATGCACTTCAGCATAGAGTCTGTGGAAAGGTAGAGGGCTAAGGAAGTAACCCTTATAATTGACAATAGGACAAGAGTTGCTACTGTGGCCATGGGCATCTATCCTTTATGATTATCGTTTGGATTTAATTCTTAAAGATAGTCTTTATCATTTGCATGGTGATGCATCTGTGAACTTAATTGAGCAAGCAGTGAATGCCATTGGATCTGAAAGATCCAGAGTTAAGATAAACCTTAAGTATATGTGGAGCCTTAGGCTAGGTCGTATAGGAGAAGAAATGATTAACAGACTGAAAAAATATAAACTTTTGAGCTCATTGACTGTTGAGTCATATCTAGTTTGTGCATCATTTCTTTAAGAAAAAATGACCAAGCTACTCTTATGGGACAAAAGGAAAAAGATCACTGAGATACTTATCCTAGTACATATTTGATGTGTGTAGCCCATTTGATGTGCTAACAAAGAAAGTTGTCCCTATTTCAGTTCCGAATCCTATACCTGAGTGTGGGTAGATGAATATCGCAATTGAGACTCATAGATCAGAGGTTCTGCTAGTCGGTCACAGTCGTACAAGATGTCCGACCTCTACGGATCGTCCATACGAAACCCTCAAACTGATCAGCCTTCTACGGGAGTACTAGCTCGCATATACGACTTCTGATGGTAGATTTGATTTAATTCTCTTCTTCGATCACCTTGGACCCTTTCGATGTCAAAGATGGATCAAAGGAGAGATTGGATGGTAGAGAAAAAATTAAAAGAGAACTCTCTTCTCTCTAGTATTTTTCTTCATCCGAAAATCTTAGAACAATTCTAGGTCTCTCACCCAAAGAAGAGTTGTATCTCCTCAAATGCTCATGCCAAAATGATAGCGCCCACCCCAGATTCTCATGCCCCTAAAAGAGGTACAATTATTCTCTTTCTCAACCCTGTCACATGATGAAAAGCCCAGTAGAAGTAGCACACAAAAATCATAATATTTAAGATTGTCGAACACAAAGGGAAGAGGTTGGATAGGGATCAAATTGAGTTTGAATTCGAAACCATTTTGAATGCAAACTCTACCAGATTTGATCCTCATCCAAACCAATCCAAAAAAAAGTCATACTTTATTTTTATTGAATTGAGTTCTATGGCATGATAAAAATTAAATCTTAATTATTTCGAGATTCAAAGATGTCCAGTTAGTGTCAAAAATAGCAGGTGGATATGATAGAGGATAGGCCTTTAAAGTTTATCCTAAAAGAGTTTGAGATACTACTTTTCTTCTGAAAAGATCATAATGCGATTGTGACCCAACATGCTATCTTCTTAAAAAATTATTTAACTAAGATGAAGCAGTGAGAGAAAAGTTAAGCTCGAAAAGAGTGTCTCTGAAGAGCGACGAGCTATAAGACCTAAAGAACCTATTCACAATGAGCTAGTATACATATATTCCTCCTCCACCTCGTACATACAGTAGAATCTCCCATCCTCTCGAAAGGTACTTGGGTATGCTTAACAGATGATGTAGAGAAAAATCATTTCTCATGAGAGATAGAGAACATAGAGATGATCAGCCCATAGCCCAATATCGAGACCACAGCCTATTATTCAAACCACAATGGATCCAAATTCATTGTCTCAAAATCTACAACAAGGTGATGTGAGACATCGACTCCAAGAAAGGGATGTGAAATAGCTTTTCTGACTAGATATCTTTTCAAGATTTCTATATGGAGTAGCATATGGATTTCACTTCTCCTGATAAGAGATCACAAAGTCTGTAATAATCTTAGAGTTGGAATATTCATCTCGATGATATGTTCAAATTGTTTGATCAAAAATGAGGAATTATATTTTCAAAAGGGTCTGTGGGAGTGTCCAATACTGACATCAGTTAAAATAATATTTATATATATAATTCTTCATGAAAGATGTTGGTGCAAAAATCCGCTTGCGTCGGAGAAGCTGGAGTCGAGGGAGTTACGGTCGCCGTCGGGACCTGCAAAAGAAGTCTAAACCGGAGGTGGGGTTGCTCCGGCAAGACCCTCCGACGCTCAAGTCAGTTCTCTGCCTCAACAAGAATGGAGTGCTCGAACAAAAATTTTAGCAGAATTTTTAGGTAAAAATGAGAGCTTATAGAATAACGTATCTGGGGTTCTCCCTTTTATAGACGGAGGGGGCAACAAATTGATAGCGACGCCTGTAACCGTCTGGTAGTGGGCCACCCAGAGTCAGAAAGAATTTATTACGGAGGGAAGTGGGGTGAATCCGTGGCCATTACCGGGGTGTGCCACGTGGAGTCGACCACGAGAAGCAGAGCGACGTCCGTTGTCGCGACTTGCCAGAGGATAGGAGAATCGTGCGGTATCCGTCGCAGGAAGTGGAGCAGGACCGTGGCCATTATTGCAGCCTGCCAAGGAGAGATGGAGCCTCATGGAATCCGTCACAGGAGGTGGAGCAGGGTCGTGGGATGCTGGAGCCGCATGGGATCTACCGCAGGGAGTGGGGCAGAGTCGTGGAGTGATGGAGCTGCGTGGGATCTGCCGCAGGGAATGGAGCAGAATCGCGGCTGTTACTGCAGCGCGCTAGGGGCGGAGGTCTGTCGGCTGAAGTCTGGCTGGAGTGTCTGGCAAGAGGAGCTTGGAATCCGACTTTCGCGGGGGTTCGGACGGAGTCTTCCTTTAGTCACAGCCGGGGACAGAGCTCGGCTCCCGTAGGAGTCCGGGCGGAATCTTCCTGTAGTTAGGTGCAAAGTCCGGCTCCCGTAGGAGTCCGGACGGGACTTACCGGTAGTTGAAGTTGGCGACGGAGCCCGGCTCCTGTAGGAGTCCGGGCGGAGTCCTCCTTGCGATTGAAGTCGTGGGTGGAGCCCGGCTCCCGTAGGAGTCCGAGCGGAGTCTCCCTTGGCGTCGTGGATGGAGCCCGACTCCCGTAGGAGTCCAGGCGGAGTCTTCCTTGGCATCGTGGATGGAGCCCGGCTCCCGTAGGAGTCCGGGCAGAGTCTTCCTTGGCATCGTGGATGGAGCCCGACTCCCGTAGGAGTCCGGGCGGAGTTTTCCTTGGCGTCGTGGATGGAGCCTGGCTCCCGTAGGAGTCCGAGCGGAGTCTTCCTGCAATTAAAGTTAGGTGCGAAGTCCGGCTCCCGTAGGAGTCCGGACGGGGCTTATCGACAGTTGAAGTTGGCGACGGAGCCCGACTCCCGTAGGAGTCCGGGCAGAGTCCTCCTTGCGATTGAAGTCGTGGGTGGAGCCCGGCTCCCGTAGGAGTCCAGGCGAAGTCCCCCTTGGAGTCGTGGACGGAGCCCGGCTCCCGTAGGAGTCCGGGCGGAGTCTTCCTTGGCGTCGTGGACGGAGCCCGGCTCCCGTAGGAGTCCGGGTAGAGTCTTTCTTGGCGTCGTGGACGGAGCCCGACTCCCGTAGGAGTCCGGACGGAGTCTTCCTACAATTAAAGTTAGGTGCGAAGTCTGGCTCCCGTAGGAGTCCGGGCGGAGTTCTCCTTGCAGTTGAAGTCGTGGGTGGAGCCTGACTCCCATAGGAGTCTGGGCGGAGTCCCCCTTGGAGTCGTGGATGGAGCCCGGCTCTCGTAGGAGTCTGGGCGAAGTCTTCCTTGGCGTCGTGGATGGAGCCCGACTCCCGTAGGAGTCCGGACGGAGTCTTCCTTGGCGTCGTGGACGGAGCCCGACTCCCGTAGGAGTTCGGGCGGAGTCTTCCTGTAATTAAAGTTAGGTGCGAAGTCCGGCTCCCGTAGGAGTCCGGACGGGGCTTACCGGCAGTTGAAGTTGGCGATGGAGCCCGGCTCCCGTAGGAGTCCGAGCGGAGTCCTCCTTATGGTTGAAGTCATGGGTGGAGCCCGACTCCCGTAGGAGTCCGGGCAGAGTCCCCCTTGGAGTCGTGGACGGAGTCCGGCTCCCGTAGGAGTCCGGACGGAGTCTTCCTTGACGTCGTGGATGGAGCCCGGCTCCCGTAGGAATCCGGGCGAAGTCTTCCTTGGCGTCGTGGACGGAGCCCGGCTCCCGTAGGAGTCCGGGCGGAGTCTTCCTTGGCGTCGTGGACAGAGCCCGCAAGGGTCAATCCCACTGAGAACTTCGACCGTGGGTATTTTATACCCAACACCAGTCCCCCTACTTTCGAGTTTGAATTTCAAATGAAGGAAGTACAGAGAGATTGGCATAGCCGAAGTTGTCTCCTCGAATCCTGTTCACGACCGCCCCCAGATATTTCGGCATTAAATATGCGCGTGCTGGAGTCTTTTCGAATCGGGACGATACGAAGGGACCCTTCGAAATTTCCGCTGGTACACTGGCCCAGGTACGATGCCATAATGGCCCTGCCAATCCGTCAGCCGCTTTTAGCCGCCTGCCGGGGGCAGTGGGACACGTGTCGGGCGCGGGCTGGCCTGGGGGGATTCTCGATCATTATGGCACCGGATCCCAGGGTCTATTTAAACCCATCCTTCCACCTTTAGGGGCCCTATTCCGTTTCAGAGTTCTACCAGTATCTGCCC
>NC_026000.2:127027114-127049040 GCF_000442705.2 Elaeis guineensis
CCTGATCCTAGAATCATCATGGGGATAGTGATTGATCTAGATAGATCAGTGCATGGATCACTTCTTTCGGACAGATGAGTCTTGAGTATGCGGTGTAGTGACACTAGAGCGAGGTGCAGGTGGTTGTTAGAGAACAACTAGCACTGAATGTGACCAACATGAGAAGTCATATGGATGTCTGCTCACTCATTAGTGACTTTCTTGATGCTGTAGTAGTATGACTGATCTTTTGACCTGCGGTACTACAGCTACTCGCAGTAAGATGACTGGAGTTTGACTATACATAAATATTGACTCAATGAATCTTTGTAGTAGATGTTGGTGATAGTTGGTCTACTATAAGAGTAGGGTGTGCACTTAGATAGAATCTATCAACTCTAGCAGAAGGGAGTAGTCCTATGAAATTTAAGAAGTTGAGTCCTTAAGTCTATGGCCATAGTAATGTGATTGATAGAAAAAAATTTTATGAGAATCATACATGGACTCGACCTAATTGATTCTATCATATGATCGATAATGAGATTTGATGATTTATCCATGACTTGCCATCTGGTTGGGACTCACGATAGAAGGATTGTATCATATGTTAACTGCACTTAGAAGTTCATCACCATTTATTCTACTGGATTGTCACTACATACTGTTAAGTGTCATTGGTTGATTGTGAGATCTACAAGTATCATCTCGATGATCGATGATCTTTGATGGTCAGAATTGGAATGGTTCCAACTCATTGAAAAGAGTTTTGATGATATTGCGATATGGATCACAATATATCTCACTATCAGACAAAATAGAATCTATGAGGTCACACACAAAGAGACTTTTGACTAAACAGATGGTTAAATTATGATTATGAATCATGATAGAATTTAATTATCAATTTGGTTGATGATTAATTCAATATAAAAGTTACAATTAAGTAACTCGCTAAAGAGTTAGTGAGTTATAGGAGGATTAATTAGCAATTAAATTGCTAATTGACTCAATTTGATTGAGCAATGGGGCTTGCATCAAGTCTAATTAAATTAGATTTAATTTGACTTGACATGAGTTTGATTTGATCAAGCCTAATTGGGTTATAAGATAACCAAATTGCATAAGAGAATAATTCTTTGTTTGATTAGTATTTGGATTTGACTTAAATCCTAATCAGATTAGGATCTAACAAAGAGTGTTTGAGTTCTTATTTGGATTAAAAATTTTCTTCTTCATGGGTGCACTAAATCCTAATCAGATTAGGATTACGTTGAGTTTGACTCAAGTACCAAGAGAGAGTTCAAAAGGACTAGGACTCCTCTAATTAGGTGACTTCTAATTCCTAATTGGATTAGATTTTAATCTAAATAGTTTGGACTTCTAATTAAATTAAGATTTCAATCTATTTAGGTCTAATTAATTATTAATATGATTAGAATTGGTTAGAGTTTTATTGGGTTTAAATCAGCCACCTAAAGAAGAGTCCTAAAGTGTTAGAACTCTCCCTCCTCTCATGCGCCACCTAGTCCCACGCATACTTGGATTTTGGATGCCATATATTCCCCACGCCCCTCTCCCTTGTGCGTGTAAGAATTCATGAAATATCTCCTTTTCTCCATGAGTTTTGTGGGCGCACAAAAATTAGGGAGGTGGGCGGCATGTATGCAAGAGTCTTAGGATACAAGGACTCTTATCTCCTACCTAAACTCTATCTCCTCTTCCTATTTAAACATGGGATATATGAGATGGTGTTATGGTCTAATGAGATCAGTTTTGGATGCCAAAAACTAGCGAAGGTGTGTGAGAGAAATAAAGGAAAAAAAAAGGGAGCGCATGGCATGAAGGGAGGCCGTGAGGTTTGGTTCCTATCCTTTCTTTCTAACCAACAACCAAAGGTTAGTTATTTGAGCCTCTTTTCTCTCTCTTTTGTCCTAGTTTGATATAAATGTTTCACTCCTCTTTGTCTAAGAGTTGGACATATGTTCTTATATCTCTAGCGTAGAGATTTGGTGCATAAATTTTAGGAAGAAAAGAGAAGAAAGGGTTCTTCTGATGATCTTTAGCATAGAGATCATCATCCTCCTATCATCTTCTTCTTCTCTAAGAGTATTTTGAGAGAAAAAAAATTATTCAACCATCAAGATGTGATCTCTGCAAGGAAACTAACATCCTGATGAGATCAAGAAGCTTCTGATCAGATCGAAGTCTCATATGGATACCCATAGAGGTCGGATACTTGTGCGGTTTCAAGGGATCTTCGGAAGATATCTATGATCATCAGTTCACGGTGTAAATTGATCCGCACCAAGATATGAAGATTAGATCTTCTCTATTTATTTTTTTGATTTGATTTCTGTATTTGAATCCTATCTCACATATGTAGATCTTATTTTATGATTTTAAGATTTGATCTTATGCATGCTTAGATTAAATTAGATTTAATTTGAATTTTTAAAATTTTGTTGTATACTTCTTTCAAAATTTTTGCATGCATGAAACAACTGACCGAACGCAGGAAAAGCCAACCCAGCCTCGATGCAATGAAGGTGTAAACAACTGACCTACAGTCGATGTCATCAACATGATATCTGACTTTTGAAGCACGAGCAAGGGGAGTGACAAATCATGTTGGAAGCCGAATGGAAGTCTTGATGAAATATTCATTCCTCGGACATGAAATCTCCAGAATTTTTGAATATATTGTAAGTAAAATTCTATACAATATCTGATTTTATTAATGGAGTTGCTTTGTCAAGCTATTACAGATCTCATACAAGCCGAAAGAGCCAATCCCCTTGTAGACCCCTACAGCCGACGTCCATGAACGGGTCGCACCTAAGCCACTTGGGTGCCTCTATAGATGGGTCAAACCTAGGCCACTGAAGTCCTCCTCGCTCATGAACAAATCGAGCCAAAGCCGCAAAGTGCTCCTTGTGAATGAACAGACCTAGCCACGGCTAAAGAAAACTGACAAAAAAGGAAGGGCCCCCTTGAAATCAGCACAGAACTACAAAGATCAAGAAATAACAAAGTGAACATTTTATTCACCCCAACAATATTTCTTATACAAAGGTTACAAGACTCTAATTCCATCGGTACCCTCGATCGTCGGCTCGACAGCATACTCAAGTTGTCCCTAGGTTCTCAAAGATGTTTATGCAGGGGGATCTTCATCTGAGGGGAATGATGGACCTCGAGAGAGGACATCAATGAAGGGATAGCCAGTGTTCCCCTTGAGGAACCATCCACCTATAGGGTATTGCACTAGAGATGCCCAAGAGACCACCTGGCCAGTGGGTAAAGAGCATCCCCTTAGAAAAGAGGAAGGCCCCCCCTGGAGCACAATGCCAATGCAACCTCCGGTGACCACAAGTTAGGCTCCCTTATTGAAATAGTAGATATTTCCAACACCTCTCATGCCCAAATTTGTGCCAGCATGTTCTCCCAAGATGTCCGATGGCTGATCGAGTGATAGCAAACATCTTTCCAGTCGGAGAAGAACGCCGACTGCCCCATGGCAAAGGAGGAAACAGTACTCCCACACTATGAAAGGCCTTGAATTGACACCAACTCTAGGTCATAGGGACCTAATTTATAAAGGTATAATTAAATGCTCCTAATTACTCCCCGTTAACCATGCAGTGGATGCTACCGTGGGAGTAGTCTCAAAGGCCATGCTTTGCAATGGTCAGATTTTTAACCGTCTGTCTCAGCGAAACATCATTATCGAGAAGCACCAACATTTAATGCCACATTTCCCCAAGCCCAAAGGTTTGACTTTCCTTAGAAGATCTCCAATTTGTTTGAGACCTCCAATATCGAGCCTAACAAATCTCGAGCACAATGACAAGGGCTAACCCTCTAGAGACCCACTCATCAATAGGGTCTAACTCTTCGGAGACCCCACACGACGATAGAGGCTAACCCTCTGGGGATCCACTCACTAATAGGGGCGAACCCTCCGAGAATCTCAACAAACTTTGGGTGGCCCACTTAGGCACCAGGATTATACATAAGGTCGGTGTGACAAAAGACAAGGTGACAAGAAAAGGAGTTTTTTTGTTGACAGTGCATACTCCCAACAACTTCGATCGGCCTACTCCTCACCAAATGGCAGGTAGAGTGGAGACCATGTCAACTCTCATCCCTACCAATGGAGAGGTCGAATAGAGATATCGACGACTTTGGCCTACTCCCTATCAAAGGGTAGGTCGAGCAGAGGCCATGTCAACTCTAGTCCCTATCGACGGATAGGTCGAGCAGAGGTATCGACAACTTCAGCCCACTCCCTACCGAAAGGTGGGTCGAGCGGAGGCTATGTCAACTCTGGTCCCTATTGACAGATAGGTCAAGCGGAGGTATTGATGACTTTGGACTGCTTGTTGAAGGGCAGGTTGAGCGGAGGCCACGTCAACTTGATACCTGTGACTGGCCGATCGAGCAAAAGTATCAATGACTTCAGCCTGCTCCTTATCAAAGGGCAGGTTGACCAGAAGCCACATCAACTCTGGTCCCTATCGATGGGCAATCGAGCAGAGGTATCGACAACTTTGGCCCACTCCCTATCAAAGGACAGGTCGAGTGGAGGCCACATCAACTTCAATCCCCATCGATCGATAAGTCAAGCAAAGATATTGATAACTTCGACAAGGAGGTATTGATGTTCTTTAACCCTGAACTATTGGGTTTCGATGGCACAGCGAAAGGATTAGGTGTTTAAAATTTTCATTAAAAACACCCGATGCACCGAAAATCCTAATACCCAGAAACTCTTGACTATATCAATCAAAGTACAATAAAATAAATTTGAATCAGAGGAATACCTGTAATACTAATCCAATATCTATGAGGCATCTAAGTGTCTACCCTCCAATGGTGATTCACACAGAATTTGAACCAAGGACAGCACTCATTCTTCACCTTGCTTCAAGAGTTCTAGCCCCTAGAACTCAACCAGCCACCAATCGATCAAATCTTCCTCCAGATTTGAGTCTGAACCATCCACTAGACTTGATCACTTTTTTTTAGACCTCTTAAATCCTTAGAGCTATTAAGATTAGGCTTGTCTTAAAAGAACAAGCCTTGTCCTAAAATCTAGAGTTGTAAGAGAGGGAGAGAGGGGGTGGATAGGGGATGTAAGAATTGAATGATCACCCCATCTGCCGTCTCCTATTTATAGCACCAGATGGGGTGATAACAGAGAAGGCACACCTCATCTGAAAAGGTATATCAAGTTCTTGTATCACTTATCTGAGAGTCCTTAAATAGAAGAACTCTTCAGGGGGTGATACGTCGATTCCTGCCTTCTCACGCATGCACGCCCAAAACGAGATACTTTTTGCATCTCTTCACACATCAGATTAGCATGAAATTTTGCCACATAAACTTTTATTCAAATAGAAAGGCCATCACCAAATGACATATTATTTGGATAAGAGTTCATATGTGAGAAGGACTCTTCACCGAAGAGACGCGCGAGCACCTTCTCCCTATCGCACGCGCGCACGCCCAAAAAAGGGTGTGAAAAGTAACCTTTCTTAATCTGATAATTTTTTAGATTTTTATCACATGATCAACACTTAAAACTGATTAGATAAAAAGACACTTAAGACTCCCTAAATAGAAGGAGACTTCGCGTCCCTTCGTGCGTCCAGAAAAATCTATCGCACACGTAGCAATGCTTTGAGCAATTTTTTGACACACAATCTGGTAGATTTTTCATACTTCAAAAGATGTGATAGGTGGCTCATCATTTGATCTACTTGCCATAAAAAATAGAGGCCTAAAACCTTAGTCCTTCTCTATGCCACAAATAAAGTATGCATGCATTCTACATATTAGCACCAAGAGTCCTTCTTAAGTTGGACTCTTAGTTATTTGGCGTGTACACTAGATATGATGCCTTTTTTTGGCTGCTTCCAGGTGGCTTGACCTAACCCAAATGCTTACCAAATTGGGCTAGCAAATGAGTAAGGCATGAGACCAAATTGATCTCTAAAAGAGCTATAGATTCCACATGTGCTAGCATGCTTACCGAAATCTCGATTGAATCTAAAATTTCAATCAACCTTTTCAAAAAGGATCCTTGGCCAATTTTTATATGTGTGTGACCCATTGGGTTCCACATCTAGCTAGTAGTAGGTCTGAATGTAAATTAATCAAATTTGATTAGAATTTAATCTAATCAATTTAGGTCCAATCGAGCTAACCCGATTTCAGTAATTAAAACTCTTTCTAATTGACATTCGAATTAAGCTCTTTAATTCGATCAAAAACTTACAAATCAAGATTGATGTCTAGCAATATATCATGACTACTTAGAAGATATAAAATTTTAGTGAAAATATCAAATATGTCCTCTAGTGATAAGTTATCGTGCAATACAATCCTTCGATCATCTCAGCACCCTGAATATGTTTATGAGTATGGAATCATGTAAAATTCAAATACATATTCATATTGATTCTTAATTAACCAATGATGACTCCAATGAAGAAATATTAAAAACTCTTTCTAATCTCCTTCCTATTTTTGGCCAAAAAAAAATTTTCTGAGTCATCTACAAATGAGAATACACAAGATGCGATCTTCTCTTACTAGGAGCGATCGATTCTATGTTGATCTACTCACAACCTTCATACACACTCCTACCATATCTAGAACACCCCATACATTTCTTAAAGTCATGCTTGAGTATGAACCAAAATATGGATCATATGCATAAGATTTCATGGTGATCTCACGTCTAAAGATCACTTGCACAACTCTCACTTAGAGAACCATCTTTAACATGCAAGTAAGGCTTCCATAAGATGTTCTCTTTTATCGAGTCAATTCAGTAGACTCATTTCTCGAATGAGCACCCACATCCTTGTATTAGTGTCCCACATAAGTGGCTAGTGAGATCTGTCACCCTCTCCATGGAGCATACATAGGATGTGCTAGTCTATCCAGAATATTGATCCCCAACTCAATATTTCTACGATCAAAAATATTTAAGATTCAGATTTTAAGATTTTAGGTCTCACTAGCATGACCCATTCATGTCTCCTAAAATTATTATCCTAATCTTTGAGGTTCATCATAAGAAGTAGCTAATATGATGAATCAATACTTTATTTTATTATTAAATAATAAATATCATTACATGAGTTAGAAAATTACAAAGAAAAATTTCATTGCAACACACTTGTGATTGACTTATAGGGCACTCTTCTTTCAATCTTCTACTTGCACTAAAGCCAATTGCTTTTGTATCTCAATCCCATACAATCAAGATGATGATCAAATAGCTGCTGTGGTATGGCCTTAGTGAATGGATCTGCTATATTGTTCTTTGTATCTACTCACTTAAGGGTAACATCTTGTCTCTCTACAATTTCTCAAATGAGGTGGAAGCGTCTGAGGATGTACTTGGATCTTTGATAAGACCTAAGTTTCTTAGCTTGAATAACAGCCCCAGTGTTATCACAATAGAGTGGCACTGGTTCTTCAATCTAAAGAACTACTCCTAAATCCATGATGAACTTCTTTATCCAGATAGCTTCCTTAGCGGCTTCACTAGCAGCGATGTACTCTGCCTCAGTAGTTAAGTCAGCTACTATCTACTGCTTGAAACTCTTCCAACTCACTGTCCTACCATTTAGGGTAAACATGTATCCTGATATTGACTTACTATTATCTAGATCAGATTGAAAACTAGAATCTGTATATCTCTCTAGTTTCAACTCTGATCTTCCTCCATATATAAGAAAAATATGTTTAGTCCTTCTTAGGTACTTCAGAATATTTTTCACAGCTTTTCAATGATCTTCCCTTGGATCAGCTTGAAATCTTCTAGCTACGCCCAAAGCATAAGCTACATCAGGTCTGATACATAGCATGATACATAATTGATCCCACAGTCGAAGCATAAGGGATTTCACTCATCCTCTTTCTCTCTTGTAGTATCTTAGGATATATTTTCTTAGAGAGACATATACCATGACTTGCAGGCAGGTAACCTCTCTTACTAACCTTCATATTAAAACTCTTTAATATGAGATCTATGTACCGTGACTAGGATAAGCCTAACATCCTTTTAGATCTATCTCTATAGATCTCTATACCCAGTATATAGGATGCTTCACCCAAGTCTTTCATAAAAAACTTATTCGATAGCCAAGTCTTGACCGATTGCATTATTGGGATATCATTTTCAATGAGCAGTATATCATCGACATACAAAACTAAGAAGACAACAGCACTCTCACTTATCTTCTTATGCACACATGGTTCATCCTTATTTTTGATAAAGCCAAACTCTTTGACTGTCATATCAAATCGGATGTTTCAGCTCTTCGAAGCCTGCTTTAATCCATAGATGGATCTCTTTAGCTTGCATACTTGATTTGCCCTCCCATTTGAGATAAATCCCTCTGGCTGAGTCATATAGACTTCTTCCTCTAGATTACCATTGAGGAATACAGTCTTGACATCTATCTGCCAGATCTCATAATCGTAGTATACTATTATAGCAAGCAAAATCTTAATGGACTTGAGCATAGCCACTGGTGAGAAAATTTTATCATAGTCAATTTCTTGCTTTTGTCTGAAACCCTTCGCCACCAATCTAGCTTTGTAGATTTTTGCTTGGCCATCTACTCCGATCTTCTTTTTGAAGATCCACTTGCACCCTATTAGGATCACACCCTCAGGTGCATCAACCAAAGTCCACACTTGGTTGGTGTACATCAAGTCCATCTCAGATTTCATGGCTTCCAACCATCTGTCTGAGTCTCTACTCTTGATAGCTTTCGAATAGGTCAGTGGATCATCATCTTAAATGATATTGATCGAATTGTCATTCTCAATGACAAAATCATATCTCAGAGGTGCTTGATGCACTCTATCTGATCTTCAGAGAAGAAATGTGTATTGTGGATGTACCTCATCTTTAGGTACTTCTGATTGAGGATCTTATTGTGGTCCAATCACTGGTATTTTTGGATCGATTTGCAGATCATGAACTTCAATAAGTTCAATATTCCTCTCACTGCTTCTTTCTTGGATGAAGTCATTCTTCAAGAAAGTGGCATGCCTACTAACAAATACTTTTTGATCAGTAGGGTGGTAGGAATAGTATCCATTAGTTTTCTTAGGATACCCTACAAACCTATACTTGTCTGATCTAGCACTAAGCTTATGTCTAAAAATATTTTTGACATAAGCTGGACAGCCCCAAATCTTAAGATATTTAAGATTATGCTTCCTTTCCTTCCATATCTCATATGGTGTGCTTACAACAGACTTTGAAAGTACTCTATTTAATATGTATGCGACAGTCTCTAGGGTATATCTCCAAAAATATATTGGGAGATCAGTAAAGTACATCATAGACTGCACCATATCCATTAAAGTATAATTCCTCCTTTCTGCTACACCATTTAACTGAGGTGTATAAGGAGGGATCCATTCAGAGAGAATACATTTACTTTTAAGATGATCAAAAAATTCACTGGATAAGTATTTTTTTCCTCGATCAAATCGAAGAATCTTGATACTTTTTTCAGTTTGTTTCTCAACCATACATTGATACTCCTTGAACTTATCAAAAGCTTCGGATTTATATTTCATAAGATATATATATCCAAACCTTGATAAATCATTTGTAAAGGTAATAAAATAGGAGTATCCACCTCTAGCTTGAGTTGTCATTGATCTACATACATCCGTATGTACTAAGACTAACAACTCACTTGCCCTCTCTCCATGTCTAGAAAATAGAGTCTTGATCATCTTACCTATGAGACAAGATTCACAAGTTCTGAATGATTCATAATCATACGGGTCAAAGAATTTTTCTTTGTATAACTTATTTATCCTTGACTCACTAATATGACCAAAGTGGTAATGTCAGAGATATGTGATATTCACATCTTCTCTCTTTCTTTTTATATTTCTTTCAATATAAAAAATATTTTCATTGAGTGCAAGAATTAAAAGATTGTTATCAATATAACCACTACCATAAAATTTATTAAAAAAAAAAATGGAACATCCATTTCTCATTAGCCTTATTTCATAACCTTATTTTAATAACAAAGGTATAGAAATAATATTTCTAATGATCTTTGGCATGTAATAACGATCTTTTAATACTAAAATTTTATTTGAAGGTAAATCAAACATACAGGTTCCCACAGTCTCTGGACTCTCCACTTATGCCATAAAGCTCAAGATCACCTCTTTTCAGATCTTTGATATTTGGTAGTCGCTGTAATAAATTACAAATATGTGATCTACAAGCAGTATCTAATACCCAAGTATCTGAGTCTGAGTCACTCAATGAAAAATAGATTTATATCATATATACATCTTTCGGTGCTATACTTGCACCCTGCTTCAAACTTATAAGATTATTCTTGTAATTATACTCCCAATGTCCAAACTTGCCACAAAATAAACAGCTAATATTCATATGGATAGTTTTTGCCTTCTCATTATTACTGACCATCCCAAGATCAGAAATATCCAGAATATTAGAGTTCTTCTCTGATATGAACTTAACTTGCAAGTTTCTCAACCCATCCACATAGTTGGAATCGGTCAACATATTTTTATCTATAGTGTTATGCAGTGAAAAAAAAAGAAGCCATAATGCAAACTTAAATCTGCATAAATAAAGAACAATAGTATAAGCAAATCACTCAAGTTTGACATGCATAACTAGTTGAGAACTTTTAAAACTAGTTATGTCTCCCATTATTTTATCGGATACCATAGCCCTCTCCTATGGCAAACGAGAAACCCTAATCTGGTTTCTTAATGGGGTTGAGATCCTAATCTCTTATTAAAGTTTTGTGGATATCACAACAAATCTCAATATGTTCAAAAGTAGGAAAATATATCCAATTGCATCTCATGCAACTCTTAACATAAATTTTGCCTCTAAAAATACTCATAGCCTTATGGATATCACAACAAACTATAGTATTTTGTAGTTAAGTCAGATCCTTCATTTTCATACAGTCATATCTAAAAAAATACTACTCTTGTGGATATCACAACAAAGTAACAAATCCAAAATATACCGTAAAGCATCTAATATATACTAAGATAAACCCACATCAATCTTCATAGCAAGTCTTGTGGATATCACAACAAATCTACTATAATTTTTGATAGGATATTGACTAGGCATGAAGGAAGGCATATGTAGTGTTCAAAATACTGAGCTACTATCAGTCAAGATTCGAACTAATCCAATTGATCAGAAAAATGTTAAGATTGGTGAGGGCCCTCCCATTATTTTTCTTAGATACCAATAAAATTGGCCAGGCCAGCAACGGAACCAATTAAATAACCATCGTACTTGAAACACTTCTTAGACATCAATTAATTAATTGATTCAAGAAAATAGGTCAACTACTGGTTCACAACACTATGACTTAATATGATTTTTATGAGAGCTTTAATGGTCTCAAATACATCTTAAATCAATCAATCACAATGATGCACAAATATAGTTGTATCTTAAAAATCATAATAACTAAACATAGCATCCAGTCATATCTCTAAGATATAAAAAATATAATCATACAATATGACTATAACTAGCATTTTAAGCATATCACATATGCATGAAGTTCTAATAACATGCATGAATATAAAATATTCTTTTCATAGTTCTTCTTCTTGGGACATCACAGTGGCACCCCTACACGCCATAAGAATATCCTATCGAATAGGAAAAGAGGGTCTCTGAACCCTACTTTCTCTTATGATCGAATGATCTGATGATGAACCTCAATTAGAGTACTAAGCTACTAAAAAAATTCTACACATACATCATGCATTTTATATTTAAAACATATCTCTAAGACATACTAGGATTTGAATGTTCAATCGGATTCAACCTTTGAGCCGACTTGAACCAAACTAAAAACCCATGCTTGATCACAATCAAGATAATAATTTAATCTTTGATTATATAGATCAAGATAGGCTCTGATATCATTGTTGAAATTTGATGGTGCAGCAGAAGGATTAGGTGTTTAAAATTTTTATTAAAAATATCCGATGCACCGAAAACCCTAATGCCCAGAAACTCTTGACTATATCAATCAAAGTACAATAAAATAAATTTGGATCAGAAAAATACCTGTAATGCTAATCTAATATCCATGAGGCATCCAAGTGTCTGCCCTTCAATGGTGATTCACATAGAATTTGAACCAAGGACAGCGCTCCTTCTTCACCTTACTTCAAGAGTTCTAACCCCTAAAACTCAACAGCTACCAATCGATCAGATCTTCCTTCAGACCTGAGTCTGAACCTTTCTGAACCATCCACTAGACTTGACCACCTTTTTTTTAAACCTCTTAAACCCTTGGAGCTATTAGAATTAGGCTTGTCTTAAAAGAACAAGCCTTGTCCTAAAACCTAGAGTTGTAAGAGAGGGAGAGAGGGAGTGGATAGGGGATGTAAGAATTGAATGATCACCCCATCTGCCATCTCCTATTTATAGCACCAAATGGGGTGCTAATAGAGAAGGCACACCTCATCTAAAAAGATATATCAAGTCCTCGTATCACTTATCTGAGAGTCCTTAAATAGAAGAACTCTTCAGTGGGTGATACGTCGATTCCTGCCTTCTCACACATGCATGCCTAGAACAAGATACTTTTTGCATCTCTTCACATATCAAATTAGTGTGAAATTTTGCCATAAAAACCTTTATTCAAATAGGAAGGCCATCATTAAATGACACATTATTTGGATAAGATTTCATATGTGAGAAGGACTCTTCATCGAAGAGGCATGCGAGCACCTTCTCCTTGTCACGCACGTGCATGCCCAAAAAAGGGTGTGAAAAGCAACCTTTCTTAATCTGATAATTTTTAGATTTTTACTACATGATCAATACTTAAAACCAATCCTTATCACAAAAATTATCAGATAAAAAGTCACTTAAGACTCCCTAAATAGAAGGAGTCTTTGCATCCCTTCGCGCATCTAGAAAAACCTATCGCACGTGTGGCAATGTTTCGAGTAAATTTTTTATGCACAATCTGATAGATTTTTTATACTTAAAAAGGTATGCTAGGTGGCCCATCATCTAATCTATTTTTCATAAAAAATAGAGGCCCAAAATAGAAGGATTCTTAGTCCTTCTCTATGCCACAAATAAAGTGCGCATGCATTCTGCATATTAGCACCAAGAGTCCTTCTTAAGTTGGACTCTTAGTTATTTGGCATATACACCAGATATGGTACTTCTTTTTAGCTGTTTCTAGGTAGCTTGACCTGACCCAAATGCTCACTAAATTGAGCTAACAAATAAGCAAGGCATGAGACCAAATTGATCTCTAAAAGAGCTAGGGATTCCACACGTGCTAGCATGCTTACCAAAATCTCGATTGAATCTAAAATTCCAATCAACCTTTTTAAAAAGGATCCTTAGCTAATTTTTATATGTGTGTGACTCATTTAGTTCCATATCTAGCTAGTAATAGGTCTGGGTACAAGTTGATCTAATTTGATTAGAATTTAATCTAACCAATTTATGTCCAATCGAGCTAACCCGATTTCAGTAATTAGAACTCTTTCTAATTGGTGTTCGAATTAAATTTTTTAATTTAATTAAAAAACTATAAGTTAATATTGACATCTAGCAATATATCATGACTATTCAGAAGATATAAAAATTTGATAAAAATATCAAATATGTCCTTCAGTGGTAAGTTATCGTGCAATACAATCTTTCGATCATCCCAACACCCTGAATATGTTCATGAGTATGGAATCATGTCAAACTCAAACACATATTCATATCGATTTTCAATTAACCAATGATGACTCTAATGAAGAAACATTAGAAACTCTTTCTAATCTCCTTCCTACTTTTGGTCAAAAGATTTTTTTCTGAGTCATCTACGAATGAGAATACACAGGATGCAATCTCCTCTTACCAGGAGCGATCGATTTTATATTGACCTACTCACAACCTTCGTATACACTCCTACCATATTCAGAACACCTTGTACATGTCTTAAAGCCATGCTTGAGTATGAACCAAAATATAGATTCATGTGCACAAGATTTCATGATGATCTCAGGTCTAAAGATCACTTGCACAACTTTCACTTAGAGAACCATCTTTGACATGTAAGTAAGGCTTCTATAAGATGTTCTCTTTCATCGAGTCAATTCAGTAGACTCATTTCTCAAATGAGCACCCACATCTTTGTATTAGTATCCCACACAAGTGGCTAGTGAGATCTGCCACCTTCTTCATCGAGCAAACATAGGATGTGTCAGTCTATCCGGAATATTGATCTCCGACTCAATATTCTTACGATCAGAAATATTAAGATTAAGATTTTAAAATTTTAGGTCTCACTAGCATGACCCATTCATGTCTCCTAAAATCATTGTCCTAACTTTGGGGTTCATCATAAGAAGCAGCTAATATGGTGAATCAATGTCTTATTTTATTATCAAATAATAAATATCATTATATGAGTTAAAAAATTATAAAAAAAATTCCATCGCAACACACTTGTGATTGGCTTATAGGGCACTCTTCTTTCATGGACGTGGGCTCATATGCAACTACTTCAGACAAACTTATAAATAAGCCAGAAACATTAAATCGATGCAATCAAGGAATATTTTATTTAGAAAGTTAGCCTAAAATAACATAATTCTAGTTAAACAAAGTTTGTTACAGTAAAAGAATACAAGCTCTGCCACCACTCGAATCGTACATTGGATTGATGCAATGAAGGGCCAGGCTCGACAGCGGCGGCCCCATGAACTATGAGGATATGCTCACCCTGAAGATGCATCTTCGGTGATGATCAAGAAACCACACTAGTAGGAGGGGCAGGATCACCCTCGAGAGTGGTCCAAGACCTTCCTGTGAGGGTGGGACCCTATATCAACCCCCGATGGCCATCACCACGGCTCAATGGGTAGGGCAACGGATCTTCCCAATACCATCTATCCCAAATAAGACCGACTGTCGGCCTACTCCTATGGGGTGAATCCTCACCGGGTGAGGATACGGGAAGCTCTCATTAGACAAGAACAAGCAATAACAACCCCACAACATTAGGGAAAACAACATAGTGAAAGCCAACCGAATGAACCCAATCTTAGGCAAATGAAGTGAAGCCCTATTTATAGAAGAATCAGGCCCGAGTACCTTAGACTGCCTTTTCTGATCATGGAATGCATGTTACCAAAAAAGGGGCCTCAAAGATTTTGCCTTCTGAAAAAAGGAGCTCTGATGGGACCTTTCAATAGGCCATTGTTATTAGAGCCTCAAGCATTAAATGCTGAAGAAGTACTATTCTTTAGTGTATGGTTCATCAAAAACACCTCAGCTTCAGCAAAAATTTTTGAAAAGATATTTAGAATAGCACCGAATGCGACCATGGGATATCCAAAAATAGTTGATCCTCAACGACTAGATCGACAATCCGATCCCCATAGAGATACCTCAACTCAGGGGCTGAGACCTCCGAATGATAGATGGCAGGGTGCCAATGACAGAACACCCTTGGCAGGGTCCGAGGGTGTAGAAGAGCCCACCCTTAACTAGATCTGAGGGTGCCAAAGTGCCATCCTGACAAGGTCCAAGGATGCTAAAGAGCAGTCTCTGACAAGACTTGAGGACCCCCCCAAAAAAAAAGAAAAAAAGAAAAGAAGAAGAAAAAGAGAGCATTCAAGGAGACTGATACTTGTGATAAAGGACTCTCTTTATTTAGTATTTACATCGACGATGCCCAGAAGGGTACCAGAAGAGCGACAAAGCATTAGTGGACGAAGAACTAATTCTCATCCGAAGAAAAAGCCCCTCCTTCCTTATCGCTATTGCCGGGGTGGAGGTGCCTGAGATCTAACATGGTGCCAAATGCCCCAGACGGTCAATACAACTCTTGAAGCCCTAGATGAAGGCGGTGATAGAGAAATCGAGGAGCTCCTCTCTAAAGTCTATCGAGGTCTTATACTCCTCGATATAGTAGAGTTTGGCCTCAACAAAGGCCTCCAATGCAGACCCCTCCTTGTGCGCGAAAGGGGAAACGTTTCTTCTGGACCTCCCGACAGCTGGGGGAAGGGCGGGGCTTGGCCTAAAAAGGAGGATCCGAGCTGAACCTCCTTTATGGATGAAGGCTCTCGATAAGGCTTGGCCATCTTCTTCTTGATGGCCTCCTTCGTAGACTGTGGTGATAGTTGTTGGAGATCTGGTATCAATTATTGCTGTAGAAAGAAGAAATAAAAATAGGACATAATCAAATATGTAGATTAGCCTAAGGCTTACTTTCATGAGGTATGTAAGCTTTAATACAAGAGAAAATAATAAGTACAAGAAGAGATCACATACTCTCAACTCTCATACACAAATCTTTCTCAACAAGAAGCACAACCCTCACAAAAGCTCTCACAAAATCTCTCAAGTAGACCCTCTCACAAGCCTGCCAAGCTAGGGTCCTCGATGCCTCTGGATGCTTTTTGTGATACTCTCAACCGCTACATCATATCTCATGGCCACTTCCACGACCATTTCAAGACACTCTCGGCTGGTCTGCCTGCTACTCACACCAAACAACTCCTCAACCATTCTCTTCTACTGTTGTTGATGCCTTCTGTTAAAAAGATCTGAAATAGAGTCCCAACAAAACTCTATAACCTCGAGCACAGTCATGATCAAAGTCCAGAATGTCCATGGCTGTCTGATCACACTCATATGCTTTGCTGGCCATCCAATCATGCAAGACATGCACAAAATCTCTCTAGACCATCCGTCGACCTCCCCTGGCGTGAACTGCCGCCACCCCACATGCGCCATGCATGCCGCATGTCGCACACTCGTCTACGCGCACGTGAGCCACGATAAACCCCTCTTGGTCTGCGGTGGTCCATGATGATCCACGTGTGAGGCATGGACCACGTCACATATCCGTGCGTCGTGTGGGCGCTCGCCTAGATTGCGCAGCCACGCATGTCCTGGGGTGCACGCCTGCACTGGCCCAGTGCACAACAAGCCCTGCCTGGGCCGCCCGCACTGGCCCAGCATGCAGCAGGCCCCACCTGGATCGTGCGCTGTATGACCCCCCGAGCCATGTGCTGCAGGCCCTGCTGGGCCGTATTTTCGAGCTCCTCGCATCTTGGTTTCTTTGTTTTGGACTTTTCTCCTACTGTGGGTCAAATTCGAGGTGCCAAATTCTAACAATTTCCATCTCGACTTGATATTCAACCTCCACCTAACTTTGAAAGCTTTTGAATCTTCTCATTCCTATGCCCTAGGGCATACACCTACTACTCATTGATGGACAAATATGAGAGTCGAGCCAGACTCCTCGATCTCATCTCCATCCTACATGACCTGAGACCTGCTCAAGGTTGCCTCTTGATGAGTCGCATATCATCCTCCTAAATCTTTCATCTCATATCCGATCCATCTCCATCTAGAGCTCCACCTCGCACTGAGCTCCCACTCACATCTTTTATGGTAGACAGTTTCTCCTTGCATAAGAGAGCATCGATCAACTTTTTGCGATTGATCTCCATCTTGATTGCGGCTAACTTCTTCATCTTCTTCAATCTCGATCAACACCACCACAATCTGGACAACCGCACGCACTGGTACCACCTGGCTCTCTAGTACAATCTGGCTCTGATTTCAATTATTGGAGATCTAGTACCAATTGTTATGGTAGAAAGAAAGAAGAAATAAAAATAAGATACAATCAAATATATAGATCAGCCTAAGGCTTACCTTCATGGGGCACGCAAGCTTCACTATAGAAGAAAATAATAAGTACAAGAGAAGATCATGTACTCTCAACTCTCATATACAAACCTCTCTCAACAAAAAGCACAATCTTCACAAAAGCTCTCACAAAATCTTTCAGAAAAATCCTCTCACAGGTCTGCCGAGCTAAGATCCTCGACGTCCCTGGACACTTCCTATGATGCTCTTAGTCACTCCATCATGTCTCACAGCCACTCTCACAATTGTTCCAAAATACTCTCGACTGATTTGCCTGCTGCTCATGCCAAACCGCTCTTTAACCGTTCTCTTCAACTACTGTTGATGCCTCCTGTTAAAAAGATCTGAAATAGAGTCCTAACAAAACTCTATAACCTCAAGTACAGTCATGATCAAAGTCCAGAACATCTCTGGCTGTTTGATCGCACCCGCACGCTTCGCTGGCCATCCAATCGTGCAAGATCAGGCACAAAACCTCCCTAGACAACGTGTGGACCTCCCCTGGCATGAACCACAGCCCCCCCACGCACGCCGCATGTCATGCACTCATCTGCACGCACGTGACCCACGATAAACCCCTCCTGGTCTGCGGCAGTCCACACACTAGGCGTGGACCATGTTTCCTCCTATGATCCATCATAGACCATGTCACATATCTGTGCACTGCATGGGCGCGCACCTGGACCATAGGCATCTGTGCACCCACACTGGCCCAGCACGCAGCAAGCCCCACCTAGGCCGCACGCACTGCAGGACAGTGCCTGGGCTGCATGCTGCAGGTCCTACTAGGCCATATTTTCGAGCTTCTCGCATCTGGATTTCTTTGTTTTAGGCTTTTCTCCTGCTGTGGGTTGAATTCGAGATGCTAAATCCCAACAATAGCTCCATGACCCCAAGAAGGAATGTTCTCTAACAAACGTGCCCAATAAAGAGGTCCATTTATATAAGACCCTAGCGATACGTGCCCTACCTTCAAGCAATCGGGCCACACCACTTGTCAGACTCTGAAGTGCCTAACATCGTAGCCCATAATGACAACCTTATCCAGATAAATCTTTAGGGGGCCAATTCATGAAGGTGCTTCAAAACCTACCTTAACTCTCGATGTAGCGAATTAGGATGGGTCTTAGGCAACTCCCGAGTAAATCCCCCCGGAGACCTCCACCTTCTCCTCCAAGATGGCCCAAGTTACGAGGCAATCTGTTCTCGTAGAGATATTTTATTCCTAATTGAAACCTTCGAAGTTAAACTTAGCACAACCACAGCCACTCTGGGAGGTACCTACACCTCAAATCACTCGGGATGGAACCCACAAAATATCTGAAGGAAACCTCAAAGATATCTAGAAGGCTTGAGCCGAAGCCCCTAAATATCGATCGACCACAATTACAAGCTTGCCGGAAACCCTTCCAAGGCCATCAACTCAAATGGTGCAATCGGCCCGGATTCATCCACTCAGCTAAGATCAAGAAGACCACTACTTCTGCTGTTCGAACCGACCACTTCAGATCCGAAAGTGGGAGGGCAAGTGTTGTCGGGTGCCCCACCTTGGCCATGAAACCCAAGACTTATCCCTGGTGCTGCTAGCAAAACCCTGACGACCAACCCAAAAGTACGAACAAACACAAATCATAGCCGATCTATACTCCAATCACCAATCTCTGTGTCAACCACAGTCCTGCAAATGAATCTCTAACCTCGCACTCAACACCCCTTATCTCTGCAACAGTACCCGCACTTCAAGTGCCGACCTCGGAAGGGCTCGATCCCGATGGCATCGGCTGTCGATCTTCAACCCATAGCTATCTGCATGACAAATATTGAGCCTCATCCATGTGCTTGGAACAACAAGTGGAGGACCCTCTGGCTGTCCATCAAATCATGTTACTCGACGTCAAATCGAGCCACTCCTGAAAATGACGGCTGCACGCCGCATAAGATCATGTCAAATCGTGCCACTTTGAGAATGACTGACCGTACGACACTAGCCATCGAAAATCAAGATAGGCACTAAGATGGCACATTAGAAGAAGTCGGGGATGGTCTCCCACGACTTTCTTCTCTACGACTCCTATATAAAAAGAAAAATAGAGACTCCCAAAAAAGAGGTAATGCCATCCTTCATACTTTCTTCCTCTCATCTGTTCTAAATATCTAACTTGGGCATCAGAGGATCTCTGTCGGAGCCGACTCTGGTCCGGAACTTATTTTTGCAAATCCAATTGCCACCATTTGGATCGGGTGCCGCCACACCCAGCCTCTCCAATCTGAGCTGGAAATCTATCGCAACACATACATACATATATGCATATATACATACATGTATATAAATATATAAGAAAGATAATATAGTAACAACATGCAAAACATTATAATATATACAAATATAAATTTTCTATCACAGATTTACATCACCTTTTCTAAGTTCTACATATGGACAGTGAGCCCTTTGGTTCTAATATGGAATATTCTATCAACTAATGGTTTCCATGGCAAGGACTATCCAGGCTCGCTCATTTAGGTAAAATAAACCAAAATGGAAAAAAAAAAAAGGGCACATCATTTACCACCAAAAAAAAACTCATGTACAAACAAACACAAATCCAAATTTACATAAAGAGCATAATTATTTTTGTATCTATATTTTCTGTCATGTACAAATTAACAACACAAATCCAAACTTACATAAGAAGCATTATTATTTTTTGTATATATATTTTTTGTCTCAAAATCTAGGTCACACCATCACTTACCTTGTCAGTGTCATGCATGGAAACATAGCCCAAAATAGTATGACTGAAATTTTTGTCAGTATCATACAGTATCAAGTGTTAATTTGATATACTTGTTACTCTCCAACAAGTAAATATGGTAAAAAAGTGAAGATAAATGTGAAAACAAGAAAGGAAAATATATTCGAATATTAAAGGAAAAAAATAGAAGAATGATGGAGATGCAAGGTTTCGATCCACATGCCTCTCACATGCTAAACAAGTGCTCTACATCTGAGCTACACCTCCAACTTTGAAATCAAAATGCTCCAACATAATTTCACAAAAAATCATACAAGATACCAAAGCACCTCCTCCATTTCGGAGCAAATCCAATGCAGAATGTGGATGGGTTAGCTTTGATGCACGTGGCACATTGTTATTATTAAATGCAGCATTAGGTGCACATCATGTAGAATGCACTAGATGCATGTTATAAAGCATGTGGATCTCACACTAACTTATATTTATGCATCTTAGAAGCATAGCATATCATAGATGGCTAATGCTTTATTGAACAATCAACTAATCTTAATGATTATTCGATGTGTATGATGGGATACCCCATCCAATTAGGGTGTGATAGATGGCTGAAAGCATATTGGACAATTTGTTAAACCAATCTGTCCATCTCCTCTCACATAAGTACAAGGATGAGTTAAGAGCTGGAACTTAAAGTTTGAATGGCAACAATCCATCCATACTGGAAGTTAGATTTCTAAAAAAACATCACACCAAAACCGTCAGCCTAGAGGATGTGGGTGAGAGCAGCTTGAAGTTATTTGCCCTACTTGATCATGAAATCACTTTTCAATGCCTATCACTGCCAAGAAATCTCTGGCCTAGTTTACCTTGTAGTAGATATATGCTGCATGGAAAACCTATTTAGTAGACTTCCAACCCATATATAATATCCTTCAACAAGGAAGTATCTTTGTGGCTACTAACAATAAACCATAAATCCGTTTAATTACAATTGAGGAATCATCTCCCAGACCTGTTGCACCTAAAATCAAACGACAACCACATGTAATCCACCCATGCAACCACTAATTCAACATAAGTCACCAAAGAGGACCACAGTACTTTGCCACCAACCTTGGTAGCTCCTCATAATGAATCCTAATAATGAAACTAGCAATTGCTTTATTAGCTACTATTGCACCATCGAAATTGACATTCAATACTCAAGGGAAGAGGGCAGCCAAGATCAAGTTTTGTAGTTAGTTATTTTTTATCTTATAGCAACGAGCCACACCAATGCTTTGATCGAGTATGAGAGAGAGCTACTCGGTGCCCCATGATATCAACAAAGAGAATATCAATGCCTTGCCACTTGAAGAGGGAAGGCTATGGAAGCTTAAAAATGAACTGTCGAAACGAGGCAAGGATCTTCTGTGGTGCACCGATGCACC
>NC_026000.2:127049140-127164140 GCF_000442705.2 Elaeis guineensis
TGGTGCAATCGGCCCGGATTCATCCACTCAGCTAAGATCAAGAAGACCACTACTTCTGCTGTTCGAACCGACCACTTCAGATCCGAAAGTGGGAGGGCAAGTGTTGTCGGGTGCCCCACCTTGGCCATGAAACCCAAGACTTATCCCTGGTGCTGCTAGCAAAACCCTGACGACCAACCCAAAAGTACGAACAAACACAAATCATAGCCGATCTATACTCCAATCACCAATCTCTGTGTCAACCACAGTCCTGCAAATGAATCTCTAACCTCGCACTCAACACCCTTATCTCTGCAACAGTACCCGCACTTCAAGTGCCGACCTCGGAAGGGCCTCGATCCCGATGGCATCGGCTGTCGATCTTCAACCCATAGCTATCTGCATGACAAATATTGAGCCTCATCCATGTGCTTGGAACAACAAGTGGAGGACCCTCTGGCTGTCCCATCAAATCATGTTACTCGACGTCAAATCGAGCCACTCCTGAAAATGACGGCTGCACGCCGCATAAGATCATGTCAAATCGTGCCACTTTTGAGAATGACTGACCGTACGACACTAGCCATCGAAAATCAAGATAGGCACTAAGAATGGCACATTAGAAGAAGTCGGGATGGTCTCCCACGACTTTCTTCTCTACGACTCCTATATAAAAGAGAAAAATAGAGACTCCCAAAAAAAGAGGTAATGCCATCCTTCATACTTTCTTCCTCTCATCTGTTCTAAATATCTAACTTGGGCATCAGAGGATCTCTGTCGGAGCCGACTCTGGTCCGGAACTTATTTTTGCAAATCCAATTGCCACCATTTGGATCGGGTGCCGCCACACTCCAGCCTCTCCAATCTGAGCTGGAAATCTATCGCAACACATACATACATATATGCATATATACATACATGTTATAAAATATAAGAAAGATAATATAGTAACAACATGCAAAACATTATAATAATATACAAATATAAATTTTCTATCACAGATTTACATCACCTTTTCTAAGTTCTACATAATGGACAGTGAGCCTTTGGTTCTAATATGGAATATTCTATCAACTAATGGTTTCCATGGCAAGGACCTATCCAGGCTCGCTCATTTAGGTAAAATAAACCAAAATGGAAAAAAAAAAGGGCACATCATTTACCACCAAAAAAAAAAACTCATGTACAAACAAACACAAATCCAATTTACATAAGAGCATAATTATTTTTGTATCTATATTTTCTGTCATGTACAAATTAACAAACACAAATCCAAACTTACATAAGAGCATTATTATTTTTGTATATATATTTTTTGTCTCAAAATCTAGGTCACACCATCACTTACCTTGTCAGTGTCATGCATGGAAACATAGCCCAAAATAGTATGACTGAAATTTTTGTCAGTATCATACAAGTATCAAGTGTTAATTTGATATACTGTTTACTCTCCAACAAGTAAATATGGTAAAAAGTGAAGATAAATGTGAAAACAAGAAAGGAAATATATTCGAATATTAAAGGAAAAAAATAGAAGAATGATGGAGATGCAAGGTTTCGATCCACATGCTCTCACATGCTAAACAAGTGCTCTACCATCTGAGCTACACCTCCAACTTTGAAATCAAAATGCTCCAACATAATTTCACAAAAAATCATACAAGATACAAAGCACCTCCTCCATTTCGGAGCAAATCCAATGCAGAATGTGGATGGGTTAGCTTTTGATGCACGTGGCACATTGTTATTATTAAATGCAGCATTAGGTGCACATCATGTAGAATGCACTAGATGCATGTTATAAAGCATGTGGATCTCACACTAACTTATATTTATGCATCTTAGAAGCATAGCATATCATAGATGGCTAATGCTTTATTGAACAATCAACTAATCTTAATGATTATTCGATGTGTATGATGGGATACCCCATCCAAATTAGGGTGTGATAGATGGCTGAAAGCATATTGGACAATTTGTTAAACAATCTGTCCATCTCCTTCTCAACATAAGTACAAGGATGAGTTAAGAGCTGGAACTTAAAGTTTGAATGGCAACAATCCATCCATACTGAAGTTAGATTCTAAAAAAACATCACACCAAAACCGTCAGCCTAGAGGATGTGGGTGAGAGCAGCTTGAAGTTATTTGCCCTACTTGATCATGAAATCACTTTTCAATGCTATCACTGCCAAGAAATCTGCTGCCTAGTTTACCTGTAGTAGATATATGCTGCCATGAAAACCTATTTAGTAGACTTCCAACCCATATATAATATCCTTCAACAAGGAAGTATCTTGTGGCTACTAACATAAAACCATAAATCCGTTTAATTACAATTGAGGAATCATCTCCCAGACCTGTTGCACCTAAAATCAAACGACAACCACATGTAAATCCACCCATGCAACCACTAATTCAACATAAGTCACCAAAGAGGACCACAGTACTTTGCCACCAACCCTTGGTAGCTCCTCATAATGAATCCTAATAATGAAACTAGCAATTGCTTTATTAGCTACTATTGCACCATCGAAATTGACATTCAATACTCTAAGGGAAGAGGGCAGCCAAGACTCAAGTTTTGTAGTAAGTTATTTTTTTATCTTATAGCAACGAGCCACACCAATGCTTTGATCGAGTATTGAGAGAGAGCTACTCGGTGCCCCATGATATCAACAAAGAGAATATCAATGCCTTGCCACTTGAAGAGGGAAGCTATGGAAGCTTAAAAATGAACTGTCGAAACGAGGCAAGGATCTTCTGTGGTGCACACGATGCACCGCACGGTGCGGTGCATCGCATGCACCATCCATCATGCGTGCATCGACAGATGGTGCACACAGCCACACGCGGCATGCATCACACAGCTGCACGTGCGTGCACTGTGTACTGCATCATGCGGTACATAGCAGAGGATCCGCATGCGTCGAAATGAGCCATGCCATATATGCGAGGATAAATTAATACCCTTTCTCTATCATGGCAGTGGAAGATAGCACTAAGGCCAACAAATATTGAGGGTAAAATTTTTACTCGCACATAGCGCACGATTATTGCCGGTAGCTAGTTGCAAATGAATAGGATGTAATCACATGCTCACAATCTTTTACACTATGCAAACATAAATAATAGACTGCATTAAGAATGCCTCTCCTGTAAAAAATACTCTTCTAAAGCAGCCTCCTCCATAACGGCTACCACCAAAAATGTTTTTACCTCTATTGGCACATTCATTTTCCAGATCCATCGGAAGTTAGGAATGATACTTATGGGATATAGCTAGTGCACTAAGTGATACATCTCCTACACGAAGACCTAATTGAGCTTACTTTTACCCCAACATAGCTAATTAGTCTAAAGTCCTTGCGCAAGGGGAATGCTAAATATCTGGATCATTATCAGCCAAAATAGTGATGTCAACTGCTCCATGTCCCATATCTTGTTAGAAGTTACAAGGGTCTCAACTTGCGTATCTGAATGATCAATATTCATATTTATTTAGATGGACTAGGCAATCAAGGGAATGATGGAAAACTAGGGTTCTTGAAGCACAAATAGAAGAACTAGTCCCGATTGACCATGTGAAATGATACTGCACTACAGGATATCCCAAGACCTTTCTCCTTTGGAAAGCAAACAGATCTACAAGAGATAAGATCAAGTCCTTTGCAGGTGGCAGAATGCCCCCGCAAGAAAGCTTGAAATCCTCGTCCAATTTTTTAATTACCCAAAGTGGCATACGAACATGATATAGTAATAAAAAGGAGTAGATGATAGCATAGTTTGAAGCAAGGTTACTCAAACAGCAAGTGATAGAGCATTCCATTTTTAACTGCAATAGTAATTGTCATCCTATCCAACAAAAAAAAATAAATTTTGCGACCACCGATAGTGAAACCCCCAAGTATTTCCAAACACTTAGGGTTGGAAATGAGTCAGACGGGGCCAAGCCACACCCTTATCTGAATCTAGTCCGAAATATTTCAGGCTTTAGGCCGAGCATAGGCCCAAAATTATTTTTAAATTTAAGATTCTAGCTTGGCCTGAATCCAATCGAACTGTCCCAGATCATTTGCAATTGACTGGACCAAGCTCGAGCCCAGCTCGAATGGATTCGGACCAGCCCAAATTGTTTGCAATTGGCTAGGCCCAAGCCCGAGCCCGCCAGAACCCATCTCTGGCCCAAAAAAAACTGTGTATGTTTTAAATTGAAAAATTTAATCACCAACATCACACTTTGCCTTGAATTGCTGCAGGTTGAGCATTGCATCCAGAGGTGCACTCTAACACAGATGAAGAATTCCTTGTTAACAACTCCTAGACAAACATACGGCCATGAACAACAGTTGAATTCCAAGTAAAGAACAAGGAGCATCAGCTATATTAACAAAAAGGTAACGGAGTTTTTACAACCAAAAAGTTAAAGGAGCATAAGGCCCTTACGAAAAGCCAAAATTAAGACCCTTAACAAAACACAAAGGAAGATAAAATTACATAGGAAGACCCAAAGATGAGAAACTAAACACAGAACAAAGTACTGCAACAATGAAGCATAGCCTTGTGAGCAGCACTAAAATAATGAATTATAGTCTTGGACCCATGGTAACCAGTACCTGAACAATGAACATATTCCTGAATGCTGAGACCTAATACATGATGACTGAAGAGTAATGGAGCAGCAAAAGAGAAATGCAAGACAAATACAAAATTGTAGGCATTGAAGCATCCATAGAAAAGCAACAACCAACATCCAGCTTGAAAATGGGTGAAAACATAATAGGAGGATCCACATGGCAGAGTGAGGCTGAGAACTTAAGAACCGTCTGATCAGTCAGTCTGAGAGAGCATGCAGAATAATATATCCAAGAGGCCTGTAGGAGTGAAAAAGAAAAACAAGGAATTCCAGACAAACATATGGCTATGAACAATAGTTGAATTCCAGGTTTTTTTATTTTTTATTAAAAAAAACTAATTTTCTAGGATCACGGCGAGTAAGTCTGCTTCTTCATATGCTTCAAATTTTTTTAAAATTCTTGGCATGTATTGAATTTTAGTAAATTATTTTTTTTTCCATCTTCATTCATCCATTATCATGAAAACTTATATTTAGAATAAACTAAATAATTAGAAGATAAAAAAAATTTAAATATAAAAATTTGTAATTTGATATAGATTAAAAAAATTATAAAATAGTTATATAATATTATATCCATGTCCCAACTTTACTGCTCAGCCCGCTCCAGAGTGCCATTATCCGCATTCAACTTTAAAAAATTCAAGCTATTTGTAACTGTTAACATATATATTCATCATAAATCTTCAAAATAAAAATACTATAAGTAAATAAAAAATATAAAATAAATTTAAAATATTTATATATCTTCATCATATTCTTCACAAAGTCAATCTTGGGTATAAACTAAGGCCTCATAGTAGATGAGCTCAATGAATTCCAACATTAGTCCACAACTATATCACCAGTGCTGAATGTCAATTCTGAAGAAACAGTAGAGATTGACATAACGAGAATATCTCTGGCCATTCTTGATAATATAGGATAGACTACTGTATTGCTCTTCCATCGTGCCAAGATATCAAAAAATGATTTTGTTCAGTTTAGAAAGCTATATTCTTGTTACATCTGCATACTCATTATAAAATTTATAAAGACAAAAATGAATATCATTAATCTTCTTTTTGCTCCCATCCACATCAAATGCCATCTGATAACAAAGCTCTATAAATATCAACTTGGATCTGTGATCCAAAATAGAAGTAATAACCAAAAAAATATTGTATTAAGATCAATATTTATTGAACATTTTGTATCTTATTTATCAATTGCTTTAGTGTATTATTAGTATCAATACTCCCATACATCAAGTCCTGATTCTTCAAACTTCTTTTACATAGAAATTAGATATGGGATACTTGTAATCAGAAAATACTTTAGTGGCATCTAGAAAATCTTCTAAGAATTTAAGAATTACATCGGCTTATTTTCATTCATTGTTGCTAGGATATATACACGAACGTTCGATTGCATATCTAATTAAAATATCTTTATAAGTAATTACATCAGTCAACATTTCATAACTGAAATTTCATCTTATAATAATATCTAAAGTAAGCTCTATTTTAGCAAAAAGTCTCATATGTTGTATAATTTCATTAAATCATTACTTTCACGATAGGAATGCAAATACATATCTAATAATCTCTCTTATGCATTCAATAGCTTTATGAATTATTTTCATCCCATCCTAAATCGTAATATTTAATATGTATGCACAATATCTAATATGACTATACCCCGTATTAAATAGCATTCCATAACAAAAATGATCTTGAACCCTTCTAATAACAACATCATTTGTGGAACAATTATCTAAAGTAATAGCACATATTTTAGAATCTAGTTTTCATTCAAGAAGATACTTTTCAATAGCATCTTCAACTGCAAAACTTATATAAGGCTATACTAGTTTCTTAAAACTAATTACCTTTTTATGCAAAATAAATTTAGAATCAATATAATGTGCCATGAAAAAAATATAACAAATTTTTTGATTTAATATCTAAATATAACTAGTGAAACTAATCCAAAATTTTAATTTTTTTAATATATTATGTAACTTTTTTTATATATTTGATACAAAGCCATGCAATCACTTCTTACTGTCTTACGTCCAATAACATTAAACATCGATTGAACTGATCTCATAAAATTTGAAAAAATAAGATGCCCAATAGTAATGGAAGCTCGGTATATATGATAAATTTTACAAAAAAAATTTTGCTTTCTTCTTGATTGAATTTAAAAGATTTCACTGAATCTTTTGAACTTGCTACTATAAACATTTGATTAACCAGATTCTTTTAATATTTCTTGCAAACATTTGCAAGATGTCATTTCAGGTGACTTATTTCTCTTTTAGTACTACTACTTAATATTTTTTTACACTATTTATACATAACTATTGATCCATCATATTTTCTTTTCTCAATAAAGTGATTTCATATCTAAGATATTTTTTTAGAACCTTTGTCACTTTTAATAACTTCAGTAGTATCTTTATCTTTGTCATCCTCATCCTTTATATGTTCAACAACCTCATTTTTTATCCAATTTAGAATGAGATATTAATAAAACAATCTATCCAAATAAAAATATGAATTATTAAAAAAAATCAATATTTATAAAATATACATCTTCTCATATCTAAGAATGAAAGTACTAACTTTTAGAATGAAAATCAAGCAGCAAACAATAAAAGTATTGACTTCTAGAATAAAAATCAAACAGCAAACAATAAAAGTACTAAATTTTAGAATGCATAATGATATTCAACCATGAATATGTGTAACTTATCTCTAAACAATAGTGTGAGTTGCTGCTTATTATATAATGACACAAGTTAAATCATGGATAATGATTTTAGAAAATTTAAAAAATATGGTGCAAAGGTTGTTATTGCCTATGCATATAATAGGCAATTTTCATCATATCCTCCAACTTTCATTCGACACCTCTAGATCGCAATGGCCACCGATTGCTATTGCAAGTACTAAAGAATAATAATTTAATCTGACTCAACTATATATAAAATAGAATAAGATTATATATCGAATCTTCAGAGATCAAAGAGCTGAGTTGTGTTCAAACTAGAAAATATGGTGAAGGAATAAGAATTTTAGGGTTTAAGAAAAGACAAAAGAAATAAATTTGATAGAGAAGTTTTAGAAAATCCAAGTAGAAGAAAGTGCCTAAAATTTTTGAATCCGTCTTTAATCACAGATTAGTATTTTAATCAAAGCAATCTAAATCACTATAAACTACAAGCCACAGTGATAATAAAAAGATAAATCTATGATCTTGTTCTCAACATAGCTTATCTCGCTGAGCGCCAATTATATCTTTAGATCACGACTCATTTCTACGTAGTCATAAACTATTCGAGATCAAGCATCAAAAAATCATGAATACTACTACTTAAATATATGAATAAAATTACAGAAATTATTCATATTTGCCAAATAATATTATTCAAAAAAATATAGCCTTGCAACCTTTAAGTAGTTGATTGCATAAGAAAAGAAAATACAATAAGAACAAGAAATAAAACATAAATCTGGACTGAAGGACTTCATCTACTCTTCTGAGGACGAAGGATTTAGCTGCTCATAGATTGAATCTTGCTCGCCATCAAAAACTTCATCTTCTTGTTATTTGTTGGAGAAGAACTTGAAGAAGAAGATGTAGAACCTTTTTATGCCGCCAAAGACTCTCCTAAAACTTAACACCTGGCAACCTCCCTCTCTTCCGCTATAAAATTTTCTACTCAAATCTCTCTCAATCTCCTCTCTTTTAGTGCTCTACACCCATTTTTATAGCTTTTCTAGCCTTCAGAGTCCTGGCCGTATAAGTCTTGGTTTCTCTCGTGTCTCTCACTTTTTCTTATTTTGATTTTGACACTCAAAAACCTGGCCATCTCCTCTCCTTTTTCTCTTTTTAGTTTTTTTTAAAAACCCTAAAGCCTCCTTATTTTTATCGCATCCCAGGCACCCGCACACAGGCCCATTCAAGTCCTAGTCCTGCTCTCGCACTCGTATGCCCGCATTCTGCACCTGTCAGCATGCCCACGCACCCACTCGGACCTACACTCATGCTCGAACTGCTTCCCAGATTTGCTCCCGCGTGAACCACATACTACTATTCCTATAAGCCATGCGTGCACCACACGGTTTGTTCCTATGAACCACGATGTGGACCGCGCCTCATTCCTCTATGCGTCGTGCATAGACCGCATGGCCTTGCTTGTGCTCCACACGCTTGGACCATGCCACCTCTCTTTTTTGGGCCATGTCCTACTTTCTTTTGGGTCATGGGCTCATGTGGGCCTTGTCTTACTTTTCTCTGGGTTGTGTAGTTTGCTGTCTTATGGCCTGAATGCACATGTTGGCTGTAAATTTAGGCTTAATTTTGGATTAGTGACCGAAGAAGTGTATGTGACGAGCCAGTAGTATGTATTCGTTGAGAATAGTTGGTTTGTGAATAATTTTTCATGATCAACAATTTTTGAAACAGAGCATAAACAGTATCAAATACTAAATAATAGAGATCAAATAACAAAGATTTTAATATTTCTTACATCATATTAATGCATTGATCAACCATAAAATACTTGAAAATAGCTAATGTTTTACTTATAGATCTGAGGCCTATTTCACCCATATTGGAGAGTAGAACCATTGTGAGTCTCTTTGAAATATTTAGAAGTTCCTATCAAATTGTTCATTTCATTGAGTGATAATGACAAATTATTATGGGAAAGGATGAAAAGAATATAGAGAGATACTCTGATCACAACTAAGGTTTGTTATCTAATTCATTATTTTTTTTGACTTCATAAGTGGAATGAGTTGATGAAGATGCAAAACATAGTGGTACATGACAAGTTTTATTTTTATTTAAGTGGTCCTAGGTTAATATGATTTATGTGAGATAAGGTAACTTTAAAATTTTTAATATATATTGCAGCTCATATTATGATATATAACCTTGAAATTCATCACCATGAAGAACATTTTGTAAACATCGAAGAATAAATTAGTATTTCTTCTTCTTATTTGAAAGTGGTACCTATAAGCATATATTTTTCTCTATAAAATAGATAGCGACAGAACATTAAATAGAAACTAAACCATCAAAAAACAAATTTAAATGACAAAAAAAATGAACAAACTAACATGTCGAACCAAGCTTATTTAACAAACTATCTAAAAAAAATATGCATTAGGATAGCAAGGACATGCTCATGCATCCCAATTCAACACATGAAAGCATCCAGGGCAATAAGAATTTCACACTTCTGTAGGATAATCAATAGGGCTGGTAGAATGATGTAACAACTGAGAGTAACATTGAGGGCTCAATAAGTAACATTCTTCCCAATAAAGGCATTCTAGTTATCAGGAGGTACTTGCTATGGCTGATTGATTAGGCGAATGGCAATCGAGATTGATAATGACGATGATGAGAGAACATCCATGGCCAATCTGTTAGGGGCAAAGATTGGAGAAACACCAACGCCCAACTTCAAAACCCTAATCTCGAGAGGAAAAGGAAATGGGGATTGAAGAATAGGAAGATCAGAGGTCCAAAAAAAGGGGGATTCAATGGGATCCATACCTAAAATGGCGAACGACGATGGCGATGGCCAAAGATGGGAAGACCAATGTCACTGCATCGATGATTGCCGATAGAGGAAGATAGAAGATCAAAGGTGGGGATGGCCAATGGGGGAAGATAAAAGATCAACATCGATGATGGGGAAAGATGGAAGACGGCGATGGCGGACGAACATGGATCAAAGCCAGGGCTAGGGGCTAGAGCTCTTCGAGACTTCAATGGGGAAAGTTGGGAAGATTGAAGACAAAACAGGAACGGTGAACATCGAAAGGTTTCTTAAAATCAGGCTTATTGATTAAACCAATTAGCTAATGCGAGTTAGTTAATAGATAGGCTTGGGCTAACTTAGGCTAGCTATTCAGACTAAATCAATTTGAGTAGAGAACTAAGCTCAAATCGGATATTCAGATTACTGATCGAGTGAAAATTCGGGCTCGACCTAAGCTGGGCCAAAAACATGTCCAAGTCCGACCCGAAGGACAAACGATCCTATATTTAGGCCCAAACCCAGCGTGAACTATTTTGGACTAAGCCTGAAGCCCAACCTGAAGTTAGCTCGATCTGATTAATCTTGAGCCGATCCAAGCCCAGTTCCAACCTTACAAACACTCTCTTTCTCCAACATCTAAAAGATTCTTTGAATGTGAGGTTTGATTGTTCTTGGGGTAACTAGACTAAATATGATGTGAGATTTGGATACATTAATAGCTCGACCTAAAAAAGGAGCAATAAGCATCAATAATAGATTTTAAATACATATATATAACATATTTCAAACAATATCACGTAGCCAATAAATATACATAACTTGCTTCAAACAATATCATGATAGCCAATCTCAATCGCCACACCTCCTCCCTTAGAAGTGGGGAACCAACCTTGTTGGGGGTTTGTAGAGTCAAAATTTTGAGTTCTTGGGTTGGTGTCACAAGACCATGTGTCCTTCCTCTCTCAAAAGATGGGACTTCCCTATCCATAAAAGAAAAATGTGAGGGATAAAAAGATGTCCTACCTTTGAGAAAATATGTGGTTCAGATTGTGTCTTTCACATGAAAGAATGATTGACCTTCCTTCATGGAGTGAATCATTTGATCGCACTTTCCACAGCTTTCAGAGCACGATGTCTATTTCATGATATATGCTGATAAATAGAAAGAAGAGGTTGGAGCATTTTGAAAGTTGTACAAAGTATGATCCAATGGTTCACACTCCGAAAGAAGATCAATTATTCTTTTGCATGATACAACCCCTACCCTATTTTCCTAATTTTTTTATCGAAAATAGGGGATGCTGAGTAATTTGGCATGTAAAGAGATTGTATGTAGCGTGCTATTAGGGCTAAAAACTTGAAGAGAATAAGATTGGATTCGATCACCTTGAAATTTCAAAGATTTTTTGATTTATAGAATATCACCTACTACAAATCTATGATAAAAGACTAATACAAAAATGATAAAGTAACCAAAAAAATAAAGTAGAGTTTTCAATGTTCTAAGATATCCTTCTTCATAGTTACACCAGCTCTTAAATATTATTATCCTATGGTTACCTTAATTTATCCACTTGCCCACTCACTCACATACTATCTAACCACTCTTTAACTGAACTTAATTAACTTCTCGATCATTAACTTGGATGGTACTTATATATTTTGAATCCAGCTAGGTCATGGGCCTATTTATGCAAATACACATTGCAAACACACCTGTAAGTATATGGGGCTGCAAATGAGCCAAGTTGAGCTCCAAGCTTCCCCATCTATAAATAGCTCACTCCCCTTCTCCTACATTTGTAATGGCCATAAAGATCGAGGATGAATACGAGCTCCAAAAAGAGACAAGGAAGAAAGTGTATGAGTTGAATGCCATTTCGTGCACTACTTTGACGGTGGTCGGCCTAGGTTTGGCATAAACATACTACTCCGACTTTATTTCTTTAAAATTTTTTGGGCCGAAGTGTGGCCCTAAAGGCCAAGTCAAAAATTCAAGGTGGGCTCCAATAAAGATATGGTCCAGCCCTTTTCAGTCCATTCTTTATCCTAGGATTGTGCCATGATTTTGTGAAGGAGTAATCTTTATGCACCACTTGAGATATAGCAAAATTGACATGGAGCACACTGTCTAATCACATGGAGCCACATAATATAATTAATAATGGAACAGATATTAAATGTCGCTCAGCTTTTTTTCTGTCAAATTTTTCATGACGAAAATATAGTTTCTCTTTATAGAACAAAGAATGAATAATATCATTACTTCCTAATATCTTATATGACTTTCTGTGAATATATATGACATCCTGAACAATATATATGACTTAATATGTCTTTATGATATTTTGAACAATATATATAATTTTCTAATGCCTTGTATGATCTCCTATGAATATATATAACTTCCTTCGAATATATATAATATTCTAAATAATATACATAGCTTTCTATTATCTTATATGACTTTCTATAAACATATGACATCCTAAATAATATATAGCTTTCTAATGCCTCATATATCTTTCTATCAATATGTATGACATCCTGAATAATTTATATGACTTCCTATAAATATATATGACATCCTGAACAATATATATGACTTCCTGTGAGTTATCATAACCAATATATTATATTGATTATGATAACTAACAGGAAGTCATATATATTGTTCAGGATATCATATATATTGATAAGAAGTCATATAAGACATCAAAAAGTTATAGATATTATTCATAATGTCATATATATTGCTCAAAAAGTCATATAAGGCATTAAGAAGTCATATATATTATTCAGGATGTCATATATATTCACAGAAAGTCATATATATTGTTCATGAAGTCATATATATTGTTCATAAAATCATATAAAGTATTAGGAAGCCATATTTATTATTTATGATATTATATAAATTTACAAAAAATTATATATATTGTTTAAGATATCATATATATTCACAGAAAGTTATACAAAATATTAAAAATAATAATATTTTTTTTGTTCTACGAAGAAAATAATATTTTCATTACTGAAAATTGAAAAAAAAAAATTAAATAATATTAAATATCTATCATATCATTAATATACTATATGGTTTAATATGATTGAATTGTATATTTTATATTAATTTTATTGTATCGTATGTGATGTATAAATTTTTTTTTTTAAAAAAAAAAATCAATGATTCTTTGTCAGAGCCGAATAATAATAATAATAATAATAATTTTCGGGTCGAGCGGTCGCCCGCCCGGCCCAGTCTGTTTCCAGCCCCCGGAGAAAGCCGGTCGGGATGTAAAGCGTTTTTGAGGGTTAGGGTTTCGTTCCTTTATAAAGCCGCCTCATTTGAGACCGCCCTCCTCTCTGTTGCAGTGCGAGAGCGAAGAGAAGAGGAGGGAAGCGGAGACCGGTCCTTCTCCCCGTTCCTCTGCAGCCATGGTAATCCTTTCTCTCGTTCCAGTTCCGTTGCCCTATAGCTTTCTCTTTTGCTGGTCTTAGTTTTCTAATCCTTCCTTGGGTTGATGTTTCTCTTGTGATCAGGTGAAGTATTCGAGAGAACCCAACAACCCCACCAAGTGTAAGCTTCTCGATCTCTTTTGCCCTATCTCTGCCTTGACTTGGTGCATTTTGAGTCTTTGGCAACTGATCTGGTTCACTTGGCATTCCGAATCTCCGATTTTGTGCGTCTTATGTTTTGTTTTGTCTATGGAACTGTAGCTTTTCTTAAATTCTTTCACAAAAGCTCGTTGATCTACAGGCATCTTGATTATTTTGATGGATCTGCCTTGATAAAGTTCTATTTTTGGACATTTTATTTAGTTATTTTTTCTCCGCATCGATTTTGTTTCCGTCTCTTTGTTGTAAAGATCTGATGCTCTAGATGAGATGGTCACGTGGTTGTTCACTACTTGATCTTATTTGTGGTACCTTTTTTAATGCAGCCGCTAAGGCCATGGGCCAGGATTTGAGGGTTCACTTTAAGGTGCGTTGTAACTTGTTACAGTATTTCTCTTATGAAATTTTTAGGTGTTTAGATGTCTGTTCTCAGTGCAATTCATGTCTCGTTTGATTTCAGTAGTGCATCATTTAGCCCTTCAGTGGATTTTTTTTTAATATATTGAACATTTGATAGAATATGAATCAAATTTGACTACGGTAATGGATGTCTTGAGAGGATATGATCCTCGACTTGATTGCATTGACTAGGCATTTCTCTATATGGTTCCTCTTTCCCTTCTACATTTTTGGAACTGTTCTTATGCTGCTGAGGCAATGGGGGCTGAATCGAATAGTATGTTGCCTTTGATTTTGGTTCATTTTGTTTTGTTTGTCTTTTATTTGATTCTGCGTCTCTTTCTGGTGCAGTCAATATGCCCTAATTTTGCTATAGATCCTTCTCTTTAATAAAAAAAATTCTCTGTGATATAACCCACTTTTCTTAGAAAATATAGAGTCAATAAAAGAGTTTCATTTCAACTTTTTGACCTTTCCTTGGGAAATCCAAGAATACCAATTTAAATGGAATATAGAGTCAAGAAAAGAGTTCCATTCCTACTTTTTCACTTTTTTTTTTTGATATCCAAGAATACCAAGTTTTAAATATTCCCTTCATTGCGTAATGGTACCTTGATCTTATTGTAATGCCCATGTTATTGATGAAAATATAATTACATGCTAAATCTTTCCAACTTGATACATTTTGGATGCACACACTGAATGTTACGCTAATCTGATTGTTAAGCAATTTGTTACCATTAGATGAGTATAAATTGATGTACATTAAGCTAGACATTACCTAAAGAGAAAAGCAGGGGCCTGTTTCCTTCATAAATGGGCCTCTCGTAAACTTTAGGGAGATCGTATACATTGTTATTGGGTGAACCTTTTGGCTTTGTTTATGACAAAAGGTTCAGTAAACAATGGAACATTGACAGCAATATTTGCACAATTAATTATTCTAATAGCTGTTTCGCCTGTTATGTGTTAATGTCATTTGCTAGTGCATGTAGTGGCTGGCTATATTCAGCATGTCATCGATAGACATTCTGTATAGTTCCATGGTGTTACTGTTAAATGGAATCCTTTAGATTACACTTTTGATCTGGAATCCGTTGGATGGTGTAACCAAGGTTTTAAATCCTATGGGATGGAACTGTTTCGGTTTTTCCATGGAATGGGACACGCCACCGTCCTGCCCCATCTTGACATTTGGGACAGAGGATGTCCCAACATGTTCCGATTGGGACATTGGGATGCTAGTGGGACAATCCTGTCCCGACATATGGGATGGTACCCCATCCTGGTGTCCCACGGGACGTCCTACTGGGATCTAAATCCTTGGGTGGGACATTATATAACTGCAAGTTAGGTGTGACTACATTGTTTTCTGAATCGTCTCTTCAGTAACATATTGTACTGCACTAAATTGTTTGCTTCATCTTTGACAATGACTGCTTTTCACTGAAATTAGTATTTCGGTGCTAAAATGTTCATTAACCTCAGAAATTAATTTATCAACATGATATTGCACCCTTCGATACTGATCTCATATTTTTTTCCAATTGACTTCATCTGCATGCCTGAAATCTTAGATGCATTGTTATGTATTTTAACACATGTAGACATACATGCAAATATGTGTAAGACTTGCAACTAAGATCTGCTAAAAATTTCTGTATTAGTCAATATACTAACTTTTCCAACATAGCATGTTTTGCTCAAACAAATCAGTAAATTTGGTTGATTATTGTGTCATGAGTAGAATTTGATGTGCGGTAAGCCAGACTTTGATATAACCTAAAGAAAAAGCAGGGTCTGTTTTCCTCATAGACAGGCCTCTCGTAAACTTTAGGAAAATTATGTTCATTGTTATTGGGTGAGCTTTTAGACATTCTTTGTGAAAAAAGGCTCAGTAAACAATGGAACATCATAGTATTCATAGTAGGAGTTGTTAGACCTGCTGGTAAGCTCTCCTTTTTTTTTTTTGTGGTTTTACAATAAACAAGGATCAAATGTTGTCTTCAACGAGGTTGGAGGTTCAAGAACTCATGGAGGGCTATGTTTTTGGGTGTCGATATGCTATGCACAAATAGTGTGAAGTTCGTGTAACTGTTGTTTATTGAACCTTTGTGGATGTCACCACGAACTTGGTGCTTCAATTGGAATTGTCTGTTTGGCAGCATCATCTACCATGTGCTCTGCTTTCAGTATTTCTTTTCCATTTACCAATAGTGACAACGTAGGGGTCTGAAAATTAGGAATTGTCTGTTTGGTAGTGTCCTCTATATTAATATACCATGGGCTCTGCTTTCAGAATTTCTTTTCTTGTTACCAGATATGACTATTTCCAAAGGTCTGAAATTACTGGTAGACTTATTTTATTACACCCAAAATTTTCTTTTTTATCAATGACTGATTACTTCAAATTAGCCCCTTTTAGGTTGATTTTTTATGCTTATCAGTATGGGATTTTGTGTTACTATTGTGTATTCTCATATTCAGCAGGCTAGCTAATACTTACGCTTAGAAATTAATATAAATTTTTTGATGGTATGTCCTTCTAGTGGCAGGAAGTTCTAGCATAATATTTTTGGTCAGAATTAATGAAATGTCTGTGTAAGGTCTTTACATTTTATTGGGGATCTTTTGCTTATCATATAAGATTTTGTTTTAATGTTCCGTACTCTTATATTTTTTTTGACGTGTACTCTTATATTTTGCCTGGGCTTGTCCTTTTGTTATTGAATATTCAAGTCATGTAAATTTCAAGTATGCTTAATGTCCATGCGCAAATGCTGTGTCGTCATAAACAGAACACTCGTGAAACAGCTCACGCGATCAGGAAGCTGCCTTTGGGCAAGGCTAGGAGGTACCTGGAGGATGTGATTGCTCACAAGCAAGCTATTCCCTTCCGGAGGTTTTGTGGAGGTGTAGGGCGTACAGCTCAAGCAAAATCCCGCCATGCAAATGGACAGGGGCGTTGGCCTGTGAAATCTGCCAGATTCATTTTGGATCTGCTCAAAAATGCTGAAAGCAATGCTGAAGTAAGGGCTTATAAATTATTCTTCTGATTGAGTACTAAACGGCATTCTTTCACTCAAATGATCTTGGCTCCTTTATTTTTCAGGTAAAAGGTTTGGATGTCGATGCTCTCTACATATCTCACATCCAGGTGAACCAAGCCCAAAAGCAGAGGCGGCGGACCTACCGTGCTCATGGACGAATTAACCGTGAGTTTCTTTCCTGATCTGAATTAACTTGTGTAGCTTTTCTAAACTAATTAGTCATGTATTATGGCAGCTTATATGTCCTCTCCATGTCACATTGAGCTGATCCTGTCAGAGAAGGAAGAACCTGTCAAGAAAGAGGTAATTTTGTTGACTTATATTGTGTAAAAATATACTATGTTTAAAAGGTAAAGGATGTATCCCTCTTTGTGTGCTAAAGCTAGCATGACCTCAACAATTTGTGTTCAAATCTTCTTTTTGTTTTGCAATTAACCAATTCATCTTTCACTCCCCAATATAAAGTAGCTGAGTGCATTTTAGGTTTTTTATGCCTTTGACAGAATGTTCAGGCCTATCAGATGGTCTGCAAGTGAATTTCCTTTGGTTATTGGAATGCAAATTAAAAAGGTTCAGTTAGATGAATTATCTGATCAGGAATATTATTGATTTTCCAACATCATATTGTTTAAACATTAAGATTCACTGCCTTATGACAATTTAAAAGCATGCTAGGCAATTATCCTGTTCTTCATGACCTTAAATGAGATGATCTTAGTTTACAATGTTTGTCAGACTTTCTTATCATTCTTCCATTCTATGTTGCAGCCTGAGTCACAGATTGCCCCCAGGAAGCCCAAGAAAGTTGCTTTGCGCAGTGGAACCTCATCTTGAGTAGTAACATTAGCAGTTTTGAGTCGGATTTTGGGATCAGTTTTGGTCCACTTTGGTTCTAATTTAGATGATGCTGGTTGTTTTGGCATGTTTCCGAACATTTTTTTTTTGATGGAATTTACTTGCACTTATTGTTATTTGTCTTTGGTGGCTGTGTTAATGGAGATCTCTCTAAGGATATCACCTCTATTAAAATTTTGAAAGGATGAATCCAGCTACTAGGTACTTAGCAAAATATGTCACGTTTTTGACACTTTGATCATTGATTCTCTCTTCCCGGATTAGAATGTGTTTCACATTAGTTATCATCAATGTACATGCATGCTAGCTGATGTCATACTCTTGTCAAGATTGTGGATAGGACTGTTATTTCCATGATGGTTTGGCTTTTCTAGCGAATTATCATCTGGTCAATGTTATGGCTAGCAAGACGACCCTTCACCTGATTGGAGGGAACTTGGCATCTAATTGTTGGGGCAAGTCATGAATATTTATCTTCCGTGAATGAATTGCTCGTGCTATGCAGATGTTGTTTTAGGCACTATTTTTTTTTTCTTGACGGCTAAGCTGTCATTAATTTGTTGGCTTTGAGCCTGATGTCCAGGTTGCTTAAATGCGTAGGAAGAGCTCGATGAGCCTGGATTTAAAGATGCATCCTATCTGACCACAACCACCCGAGGCACTTGTTTTGCCCAAAGAAAAGTTGTTTTGCCCAAAGAAAAGCAGGCTTTACAGAAGCCTAGCCTTACAGAAGCCTTGGTTTGCGTTTTTCATGATTAGGGACACATATCATCATTATGTTACCGAAATCTCTTTAAATCAGCTCAAATAAGAACTGGTATGTGAATCTTGTTTTTTTTTTTTGGTACACAATGCTGAAGGAAAGAATATCGTTTTTCATGATTATAGGGACACATATCATCATTATGTTACCGAAATCTCTTTAAATCAGCTCAAATAAGCTCAAATAAGATATGTGAATCTTGTTTTTTTTTTGTACAGAATGCTGAAGGAAAGGAAAGAATATCAAATGAACCTTTTATAAATGCTGTTTAGGAGGTGTTTGGTTGATATCAAAATCGAAACAAATTCAAATAGGAATCTGAATGACTGTATCCATGAAGCATTTGATTCGTGATCGTAATTGAAATAGGAGTGGAGATTTGAATTCTTAGAGGAGAGTTAGAATTGGATTTTAGAGGGATTGAGCTATTTTCATTTCATCTTGGAATCGAAATCGGAATTAGATTTTGTCTATTCAAATGGATGGAATGGAAGCCATCTATTTTTATTCAAGTTCCAGCTCCCTTTACTAAACACTTTTTTAGGTTGATATTTAGATTCTTATCAATGAATGTAGGATGGGTGATAACTAAGAATTTGACCCGTAAGCTTGGTCACAACATCTGAGGATAGTTTTATAATTGGATAAGATACTCCCAAGACTGACGCAAGTCTGGAGGATCATCATGGTTCAGAGAAATCCTTAAATCCTAGCTCTACCACCAGGAGAGCATTCGTTTGGATGATTAGAAAGGCCTTGCAATTAACTGTAAAAATTAAAAACAAAAAATATTAGATAATAATGTAGAGAAGACAACATGTTTATCGCAATTTTTTCTTCTCATATCTCCCTTTATCTTGACACCAAACCCTAGATCCTCTTTTACCTCGTTTTCGTTTCTAAGGGATATAATTAAGAAATGAAGCCATAATTTAGTTAGTCAAATATGGATCCATGTAAAAATAAATAGGATTTTTAACCTGATTGTAAATGCATTGGGCGTGGATAGAGGATTTTTTGACGGATTTGTCCAACAGCCTCACCTAACATGTATCACCGGCAAGCAGTAATTCCCTAATCATACTTATGAAACAGTATTTGGAATGTTCATTTCACTATGGTAAGGAGGGGTTTTTTTTTTTTTTTTGGTAGAAAAAGGCACCAAGTCAATTGCATTCATCTTTCAAACAGGTTTCCAATAACAATAGGCAACAGATCACTGAGTTCTACTCCAATGTAATGTGTAACCCTGTCACATTTGGTAAGGACATCTGCAAGAGCATTTAGTCTCTTGGAAAGTGAATCAAAACCCAGGAGGTATGCCTACCAAAGAACCAAGTAATTGCTCCCAGATATATTTGATCAAATACCATGACAGTGTTTTTTCTGGCAAATCATGGAAATAAGAAGCTTAAGATAATAATTACCACCGGTTCATAGCAAGCCGCCTCATTGTTTAATATCCATTAGGCCATGAAAAGTTGTCCACGCTTCCAGTTCAACCACTGTCCTGGCCCAGCAATTTTCAGCATAGTGTCATAAACATTCCTTGAAATACCACAAACTCCAGCCTTTTACTACTCCACGATCTGTCATTTTCTTCTTCTTCCTTCCTCCTCTTTTTTTTTTTTTTTTTTTTGGAGGCAAATGACCCATCACCATTCAATTTTATTTCCCCAGGTTGGGCACCAAGTATCCAAGGAAAGAGAAGACATGAAAGTCAAGGAATAAAACTTTCATGTTTTACATTAAATACAAGTCAACCTGAGAGTCGAGGAATAAATTTCGATGTTTCATATTAGAGATAAGCTAAACAGAATGCAGAACAGAAGTTACCACTTTTCTGATTAGACTGATAAGCAAACAAGTTGTACCATGCCCACATGGTCTACGATTACAACAATGTCGCAAATGCATCAAGTCCTGTCTCGCGGTGGGATGATGCACTGTAAGCAGCCCATTTCACACCTAATTGATTCAAGTTGTTATCAGCCCACAGTAGGGCTTAATTTGCTTGGGAATTACTAGCAACTGCAGCTCCAGGTTCTTTCAGAAGAGCTTCATGGTCTATTTAGACCATGCTCCAGCGAGCATCTTTAAATACTCAGGCTTCTGGACAGAAGCATGCAAATAATATATACCCACCTACAAATAATATCAAGGTAAAGTTTAAAAGCAATAATAGTCTACCAATCACACTCAAGTCACAGGCCAGATCTGCTGAAACAAGATGAAGTCTGCTCCAAACATATGGCTACATCAGGGCTGCACAGCTTCCAAAAGCTTCTCATACACCTGTCTAGCAGACAAGTCCTCGACCTGAAACAAGCATCTCATGCATCAACAAATAAAATATTTGACATATTAGTTTTGATCATCATATCATTCATATCTATCTAGTTACTGAACAAAAAAATAATTTGGAAAAGAGCACAACCTAAATCTTGATTACGGCCAGGTCAGGGATCTGGTACTGTTAACGTTTCAAGCCGATGGTATTTCTACGAGGCAAATGACTCTCCACATGGTTCTCATCAAGATTTTAGAATGAAAAGATATATTCATCTTTTCTAACAATCAATCCAGCTGGATTCCATTCTACTTCTGACACACCACATTGAATCTACCTTTTTTCATGCAGCTTGCTTAACCACTATTTACAATATTAAGATTTAATGTGGCTCTTTTGTGGTATTTCAAGCAAAAAATATTCAGGGTAAGATAACTCACTACTAGAAGTTTTGATTTATTGTTCCATCCTCTCTGAAGCGTCATTTGACTCAGCCTTAAGCCCAACACCTGTTTCAAGAACCAATTAATCGCATGAGTCATCTTCAAGTTCACTAAACACAGTCAGGTGTAATATACGGTCAGGGTAATGCAATGATTGCTCCTCCAAGTCCCATGATACTCAAACAATAAATTAGAAATAATCAAAGGGAAGAATTGCAAACCTTGCCCATAAATTCTAGCAATTCATTGTTAGCTTCGCCTCGGGCAGCTGGAGCAGCTACACTCACTCGAACATCATCAGCATTCACTCCTGATGAAAAAAATAGGGAATCTGAGACTTCCATATGATTCATACTTTACCTGAAAAAAATGTAGTAACAAGCAAAATTTTGGAGAGCTCCTTTTTAAGAATATTAGACCAGGAACAAAGCCCTCCCAAGTTTCCATCTTAACAAAGGAAAGAGCAACAATACCAAATGTTAAAACCAGAGAAGATACTAAATATTAAACAACCTAGGAATAGATGCAAGCAAGCTATTGGACAAGCAACTGCAGTAACCTGTCAAAATTTTTTACTGCATTAATGTATATAGTGAATTTCAAATCATGGACTTCACTTGTGGTTGAAATGGCCTAAGAGGTAACATCCATTAGCAACTTCTAAAGTACTCTCCACATCACACAAATGCAAGTCAATATTTCCATGTCCAGATCTCCAATCAATCATTCAATATCATAAGTTCCAGCTATCTTCAATTCTTTTTATACTCATAATCTTGAGTGTCATCTATCATTCATTATTTGCATTCACGGTTCATTAACTTTGAAGCCCCAGCCTTCAAAGTTAGATCAGACAGATTTGTTCAGTCAGTCTGGCTTGATGAATATGAGATATTTTCTGGATCCACACAACCATTCGATGTTATTCCCACATTGCAGTTGCATTAGGTCTGGACATAGCTCAGACCTCTCATTTGCACTCACCTTCATTTTACCTTCTGCAGTAACAATTTATAATATCACCCAATTCAACAGCTTGCGACAAATCATTGATCATCGAGTTCAAAGAAAATCCCAATTTGAAAGGGCAGGTTGATTTGTGGTCATCAGACAGCTTGACTATGTCAATCTCAAGTGCTTGATCTCTGGTTACCCTTTTTCATACACTTCTCATATAAAAGGAGGAAATTGTAGGAGTTGATGATTAGATGGGCCATCTAATTGAGTACATAACTTAGTATTGCACAGGTGGTATTCGCACTTGGAACTCATGGTTGATGAACATTCAAAGAATCCTTTCTTCACCAAACAATAGTTGAACTGGTGAACGAATGAAGGAATAAAAAACAGGTGAACTGATGTGAATAATTGAAGGAATTCCTAAAGTAGCCAACCTCTTATTTTTTATGCTCAAAATATATTACTTCAAATAGCATCATTTTCTTTTCTTTGGTTAGCAAGGTTTAAAGTGACAAAGCCACTTCAGACATCTCCCTTTCTCATTTTTCCCCTAGAACATGCTACCCATTCCAAGATTTGATGCCTTTCACATCCAAAAGAGGGATAAATCCTCTAAGAATAAGTAGTCTATCCATACATACGGAACTAATGCACCTTAGACCACTCTTATATTGTATCTTGTAACAATTCCACGGATAATACAAAATATCATTGCATAACCAATAGCTATCAAACTTTTCAGGAAAGAACGGATAAAAACCATAAACATGATCATCTTAATAGGTGGTTTATCCTGATCATCTGGTAACCTTGCCAAAACACTTTCCAGAACAATGTGCAGGAAATGTATGATTCTTATTGCATCATTGTTAGAAAGTAACACATAAATAATCACATTACAAGGAGTTAAAAAAAAAAAAAAAAAATCAACGTCGGTGGTTATCAAGTGTGGTTCCTATTTCAGAAAAAGATAAAGGTTCCAGTCTAGTGTGGCAAGCTATGAACGTAAACCTGAACATATAAGAGATGTCAACATGGTCAGTTTTCATAACAAGATGAAACCAAGAGTTCCTTCGAAAGCAAGAAAAATTATCAATGCTATTGATTTTTCTTTTTTGGTAAACATGCTAAAGAAAATTTTTGATCGACTGAGGATTGAGTAGGGAAGCAACTTCAGCTCTTGAGTATATGATGATATATTTTGGGACTACAGATATTAAAAAAAAAAAAACATAAGCAAAATAGAACAAGATCATGTGATACAGCAAGTTTATACAAGAATCAGCAGAATTGCATCCACATATCTGCTACATTATCCTTTTACCAACAATAATCAATTCCATTTAACCCTATTTAACAAGAAAAAAATATAAAAAATCATGTCAATGGAAGTTTTACTTGTAATTGCTGAACGTTGTGCACGATCTTCTACTTCAATTGCCACTTGGACAAGGCCACCTTCTAATTGTGATATGCAAGGGGGCAGAGGAGCATCCTGCCACATTATGACTAAATTCTTGTCGTTATCCAAAAAAGATACAAAATACAATAACAAAAGGGAATATGAGGATTAATTAATAGTAGTGAATTATGTCTGATATTAGGTTCTTGATAATATTTTCATACCAGAAAAACATAATTTAGCGTAGTAGCTGGGAAATAAAGGCATATTCATTAGCAGCACTACAATTTTGTGGCTTAGGCTAAAACGCAAGTTGGACCACAGATAAACATGATGAACTTAGATTTGATTGTGGCAATCCAAAACAAGGCTTAACATATTAATTTCAGACATAATTCCAGCAAGGGTATCACAACACCATTTTTCAGTTCAAACATTTCTTATTCAAAGTTCTGGAGAAAGCTTCGCAAAAGGCCCCAGAATAACTAATATAAAATAAAAGGCTCAAAACATTATTTAAGAAAAAAATCAGATTAGGAGAGTCCCAATAAAAGAATATATAGCTAGGGCAGTGAATTTCAGCAAAGCTTTGTATTCATTAAAAATTTAAAAATTAATACTACAATGTATGCTACTTTAGTAATTAACAATCAAAAAACACCTAAACAAGTGGCTCTCCAATTAATAATAAATAAGGTCAATTTATCAAAAAGATAAAATAAGTTATAATTAATTTTAAGATGAAACTTGTGAAATCACTTCAGATGCAAGAAAGACAAGTTGCCTTAGATTTTTGAAGGTAAAATGGAGGATCTAGCAAGTTTGTATTAACTAAAATCCAAGGATGATTAAAAGACAAGCTTCAATCCCTACATGGGCTTTGGATGGCAAGCATGCTCCAGAAACAGTATTAACTCAGAGATTAGAGGGATGTTCACCTCTAATAAGCCTTCAAGATTTTCTCGTCGTTCTTTAAACAAAAGCAGACTCATGCAACACAGATTCATTTACAACAGCAGTTTGAATACATATGAAGCAATTTCACAGAAAACTGAGTAGAATTGGATTGGCCAAATAGATTTGAGCACAGTTAACTAGTGGGCATGGCTTTCATTTTTTTGAGTTAATCCTTTTTTTTTTTGAAAGTATATTTTTATATTATGTTGAATAGAAGTTTGGAAAACATGGAACAAAAATTATCAGTTTCATATCTCAACAATCAGATTTACAAAACACCATGGTAACATGTTGATGAATTTAAAACAATGTCTATGTTTTATCAAAAAGATCATATTTACCAGCTATTGTCAAGTCACGTTTCCAAATAAGTACTAGCCACTAAACCCAAAAATAAGAAGTCAAGGTGGAGAAGTGAGTTTGCAGCTCATTAACACAAGCTTGAGAACAAAGGAGCACAGGAATCAGCATAGAAAAAGAGAAATATATGGATGGGCAACCTAACATATATACCTGTGGATTTGTTTCTGCTGCAACTGAGCTCAGTGCACCGTCAACAACATAAATAAAGGAAGCGAGTTCCAAATCCTCCTCTGAACGATAACAAACAAAAAGCTCACAACCCGTACAAGTCATGCGGAACTGTTTTTCCAGTTTTCCCTCACCGCTGCATGAAAGTTATATAATGCATACATGAGCTCCAGAACTACTATAATCTATCAAATCTTTACACTCCAATTGCCACAAGAAACTGAAAGAAAGTTCAGCCTTGGCATTAGACAGTGAGTTTCAAGAACATAGGCCTAACCAAAAACTAATAATGTAATGAGGTGTTGCGGTCCTAAATACAAGCATTACAATGATCCGATTTAGTATCAACAATAAGAATGAATGTGATTCAGAACAAATGATATGATGCCAATTAGTACTGGTGCTAGATTGCATGAACTGCACTGTCAACTATAAACATGATGCTTCAATCTGGGAGAATCACAATCCTGGGGAAAAATGATGCCAATTAGTGTAACGTCAAAGTTCAAAGCACATAGTTATTGCTAAAGAATATGGCATACATGACTTTCAACAGCAATGATGACATTATTAGCCTCCATTTCTACAGGTGAAACCATGAAAGACATGTTTAATCTTCAGATTATACAATTTACTAATAAGTGAGTTTTGTTAGCTATTGATTATCATGTCCCCCTGTCAACAAGGATCAGTATCAATTTGCATATAACTGGGTATTTCGTATACATGATGGGCTAAGTTTGTCTTTCCAACATCTAATAAATTAGATATAACATATGTCTAAGTATAGATTAAGACAAACATCAGATATCATAGAGGAATAACAATAATGCATAGTTAAGATACCGTTTTAATAGAACTTTTCCTGCCTCTTTGACATTCAATCTTGCAAGATGTTTTTTCTTGTCCAACACATGCGCTCTGTCAGTCTTTCGCTTTGGCATCTTCTGCAATTGGGTATCTTCAGAATAAACACTTTAGAATACATTATACAATTACTGATAGCACAATTTAACAGAACAAGAGCAAATGAACGGGGAACTATCTTCTAGTAGGTTTTGACAGATCAGCTTGACTATAAGAATTTCGCACAATCAACATGACCATAAACAAATATGAGGAAAAGAAAACAGCAAAGATAAGCACAACGAGCACCAGCTACATCAGAAACTCTAGAATGAATTCAGTGATAGCTAAATAAACATATTTTGAGAAGATTCATACCTAATTCAATGCTAAAAGAACTGAGGAAAAAGATATCCAGTTGGCCAATTAAATGGTCAGACCTAGAGAAGGCATGCTGCTTTGGCATCTTCCGCAATTAGGTATCTTCAGAACACATCATCCAATTACTGATGACACAATTTAATGGAACAAAAGCAAAAAAAAAAAAAAAAAAAAGGTATCTATTTTTTAGTAGGTTTTGACAGCAGCAACTGAATCAGCTTGACTACAAGAATTTTTCACACAATCACATGGCCATAGACAAATATTAGGAAAAGAAAGCAGTAAAAGATAAGGATAAAAGCTCCAGTTACATCAGAAACTCGAGAAGAAAATCAGTGATAGCTAAATAAACGGATTCTGAGAAGACTAATAGCTAATTTAATGCTAAAAAGAATTGAGGACAAAGATACCAGCTGGCTGGTCAAATTGTCAGACCTAGAGAAAACAAGCCCATTTCATATCATGTAAAAGATGCACCAGAATGGCATTTTGTTGCAATAAGATGTTAGGTCCCTATGGCTGTTGAGATAAAAGTTCCAAAGGAGAAGAAAACTCATGCTGCTGCTTGAAATAGAATTTTCATAGAGTGGGTTCATTGAAAGAAGATATTTATTCTTAAAATGGTGAAGGATTAAATCTGAAAGTCAATAATCACAAAAGAAAAGCAAGGTAAGGGGCAAACACACACAGACACACACAGAGAGAAAAGAGTCTTCTTTTATGTTTGATTAGGTGATACGGTAAACGGTGGCAAGAGAAAACAAGGGAGCAAGAAAGAAAAGGTAAAATTTTAAAAAAAAAAAATCTCAGCTAAATAAATTGCAGCCTACACAGTCCATTAACTGGAAGTATGAAAAATATTTCTTTAAACACCATAAAAGACCAGATGCAACATTGGAAGGTATTGCTTTCTAGATCTGCCATGACACTGCAAGCGGTCAAACACTCCAACCTCTAAAAGCCTCCTCTTCTTCCCTTGGAGGATTTCAAGGAAAAAACTCCAAGTCACAAAGTCAGCTGCTACAATGGAGAGGTATTTCAGGAACCAATTAAAAAAATTCAAAGTGAACACATATGAACTAGGTGCCCAAGAGTCTCATCCTCTATTTGGCAAGAACAAATTTGCCAACCCTAACTCGCTATTTATCCATATCTCCCCTGAAAAAGTCTTCCCATAGTCTTCCTTCAACACACCTTTTTCCCCTAAAAGAAATATAACCACAACAATTGTTAACTGTCAACACACACCCCTTTGACATTCCATCTCAAGCCCAAGGATTTTCATACTCTTCTTTAACTTGACTGTGGCAAGCCATGGTAGAAAGGCAACAATTAGACTCTTCCAGCCTCTTCTTTTGCCTCGAAAACTGAAAACTAATCAAGACGTCTTTTTGTACTCCTACTCCTTGAAATTCAAACTAATCAAAAAAAGGGAAACATGATGTCAAACTCATTTTATTTGCAGATGGGATCAAGTTGGCATCTAATTTCATCACTTTTGCTTGAAGCATTACACCTTTCTTTATACATTGACAAACTAAGTCAACAAAGAATTGGCTGCCCACTCTAGTTATTTTTCTCCCCCCAATTCCATAATAACCTCCCACAATTAGATGCTTTCTAAACTCTGGTTCGCATTTATCCTCGTGATCTGCCAAATCTAAACCAATACACCCAAAACCAACCTATTTTTGAAACTCTAATTAACAAATCCTATCGATTAAAGCAGGCATTCGTGAAATTGTTTGTATTATTAATAATAACTAATAATTATTAGCAACTCTTCTGAAGAAAATAGTCTTGACTTTTCCAAGAACCAATCGAAGAAGGGACTCTCATCTTGATCAGAGCCTTTAACATGACTTTGAGTTCCAAACTGAAGCAATCCCATAAATGAACCAAAGACGACGAAATAAGAGAAGAGATGGAGGATTGTAAGGGCTATAGGTTTAAAAGCCCTAGAAAGAGAGAGAGAGATTATGTTACGGACCGGTGATGAGGACGTGGGAGCCGCAGTGCTTGCAGTAGTAGACGAAGAGATCGGATTCGGGGCCGTCGGGCGCCGCGTCTTCGCTCGAGTACGTGTGCGTCGTCCGCTTCGGCATCCTCTTTCTCTCTAAAGAAGTTTTTGCTTTGCTTGGTTACGGCGTTGATGCTGTGGGTGAGGAGAGGTCGAGTAGCGACGAGCGATGGGCAAGATGATCGAATGGCAGAGAGATGCGATAACAATAAAACATCGGTAGCTTTTACTCGGCCCCCACAATATAAACTTGTTCACGGGGTCAGCGGAACTCCTCCCCCTTTTTCCTTTTTTTTTTTTTTTTTTAATGATATTATTATTATTATTATTATTATTATTATTATTGTTGTTGTTGTTGTTGTTGTTGTTGTTGTTGTTGGGTATAAAATACCCCAGCCGAAATTTGCAAAAGGCCGATCCTTTCAGGGCTTTTCCAGCTTCCAACCTTGTGTGGCGTCTTTCTGAACTCCCCCAATCTTCCGAGCTTCCATATTACCATCCGGACTTCTTCGATAATAAGCTCTTCCATTCACGTACCGAGGTTCTCCAAATGCTCTTTGGGCTTCAATATCAGCCGATTTTCTACAGTGATCGACTATTCTCCGAGTCCCTTCCAGACTTCTTCCGGCAACGGATGACTCTACTCCGAACTTCTTCCTGACTTTGTCAGTGTCCGAGCTTCTCCGACAACGGGATTTCTACAATAACTAGACTCCATCCAAGTTTCTACGACGATCGACCACCTTTCGGATTCCATCCGAGCTCCTACGAGAACCGGATTTCAGCCGAACTCCTACCGTGGATGGATCCCAAACGAATTTCAACAACGAAAAGGCTCCACCAACCAGATCTCTACTCCGAACTTCTACTATGAGCGGTCTACTCCGGATCTCTACTGTAAGCGAATTCCATCCGAGCTTCTACTATAAACGAATTCCTTTCGGACTTTTGTTACAGGCGGACTTCAGCCGAGCTTCTTCAATAAGCGGTCCCCATCCGGACTTCTACAAGAACCGGACTCCGCCTGAACTTCCGTAGCGGATGAATTCTGGACGAACTTCTACAATAGACGGGCTCCAGCAGCTGGATTTCTACAATGGCCGACCGCCTCCGTTGTCTGCCGTACCTCCCCAGCCATCAACCTGCAATAGTGTCAGCCGGACTTTAACAACGCCAATCGAACTTCCACAGGATCCTCCAGACTCCTCCAGCGGACGAACCTCTCCAACGCCATCCGAAGTCCACGGTCGGTCGACCCTCTGTCGGATTTCTCATGAAATCGGACTTCTCCAACAGAAAGTCTCCGTCCGAACTGCTACAGCAGATGGTTCCCGCCTGCAGTATCAGCGCTCTAGGCACCCGACAACAGTAGACCCGTCAGCAACCTCGGAAACATCCGAACTTCTCCTAGATTAATGAGACAGAGAGCCATTCCGCTCCATCAGACATCCCAGCCAAACTTCGGCCGATAGATCCGAACTCTCTGGCAAGTCACGACAATGGCCACTACCCTACTCCACTCTCTGTAACAGATTCCGCGTGGCTTCACCACTCTCTGGCAAATCGCGACAACGGACACCACTCCACTCTCCGTAACAAACTCCATGTGGCCCTGAACGGCCCCTGACGCCACTACTCTCCGTAACAAACTCCGTGTGGCCCTAAACGGCCCACTACTAGACGATTACAGACGTTGCTGTCAATCAGTTACGCTCTCCGTCTATAAAAAGGGACCCCCAGATACGTTCTTCTCTAAGTTCAAAATTCTATCTCGAAATTTGCTAAAATTTTCATTCGAACACTCCATTTCTGTTGAAGCAGAGTACTGACTTGAGCGTCGGAGGGTCTTGCCGGAGCACCCTCAACTCCGGTTTAGACTTTCCTTGCAGGTCCCGACAGTGGACACGACCCCTCGACTCCAGCTTTTCTGGCATCGGCGGAATTCTGCACCAACAGAATTGGCACTAGAGGAAGGGCGGCCTGTGTCTTCGCAGTATCCTTGTTCTTAAAGGAGTGCTCAACGGGACTGTCTCCGGTCACCTTCTCCGACATCTACTTCTTCTTCTCCTGCCAGTTCTCCACTTGATGCCTCCCCGAAAGGCATCCACCAGGCGATCCACGGCCTCCGCGGCCAGATCTCAGCAAGCTCTGCAAACTCCAGCTTCGTCTCCAATTTCTCAGGCTCCTCCTCCTCCGGCAACGGCAGTCGGCATGGAGCAGTTCGACTTGCTGGTTCAGCAGGTCAGGGGCCTCACCGAAGCAGTGCAGGCCATGCAGCAGCAGCTGTAGCAGCCGCAGGCATCAGTGCGGCTGGAAAGAGCATCGCCGGAGTTTCAGAATCCGACGATCGGGCGGGCCACTTGGGCCAATCGCCCTGTCTTCCCCAGAAAGGGGAAGCAGAAGGTGGAGAGCCCTCTGTTCGATCACGATTCCACCCCCAGAGAGTCCTTACCTCCGTTCCACCTGAAGACCCTCGAGACTCGCAGTCAAGAGGACCTCCTGGATCAAAGATTTTGGGAGATGAACCGACAGATCGAAGAGCTCCGCCATGCTCCCACTACTTACGGTGAGGACATCTGCACTGACCCTCCTTTCTCTCAAATGATCATGCAAGAGTCAATCCCGTCGAACTTCAAGCTCCCCCAATTCGAGAGCTAGACGGGACCTCGGATCCGGTTGACCACCTGGAGGCCTTCCGGACAATGATGCTGCTCCATGGCATGCCAGACGCCATCCTGTGCCGAGCTTTCCCGTCTACCTTGAAGGGAGCAGCAAGAAATTGGTACTCGGTACTGAAGTCGGGTACTATCTTCTCCTTTGTCAGATGAGCCACCAATTCATTGCTCATTTCGTCAATAGCCGGCGTCTCCAGAGAGGTTCGGAGTCCCTCATCAACATCAAGCAAAAGGAGGGAGAATCCATCCGAGCTTACGTCAACCATTTTAACGTCGCCGCATTGGAGGTCCGGAACTTGGACCAATCGATCGCGATGGCCGCCCTGAAGGGCGGTCTTCAAAAGAACGATCTTCTATTTTTCCTGAAAAAAAAGTATCCCAGGGACTTTGCTGATTTGCTAGCTCGGGCCGAAGGATATGCCCGAGCAGAAAAAGCCTTCAAGATGAAGGACGAGGAGGCCGCGAAGGAGCGGCAGGTGGGAGACTCCAGCAAGCCCACAGTTGAAAAAGGATCGAGTGAAGGTCGGCCACATTCTCGAACTCCCTCCGGACACAAGCGTGTCCAGACTCCTCCTCGGGCTCGTAGGCAGAGAAGCCCGGACCGTAGAGTTCGGCGAGGCTCTCCCTCGGGAAGATTCCACAGCTACGCCCCACTCAACGCATCGAAAACTCAAGTGTTGATGGAGGTTAGGGAGCAGCTGCCAAGGTCGGAAAGGATGCTCACACACCTCGGGAAGTGCAACCCTAACAAGTTCTGCCTCTATCATCGTGACCATGGCCATGACACGAAGGAGTGCATTCAGCTCTGAGACGAGATCGAGGAGCTCATCAGATGAGGTCGGTTTGACAGATTCATTCGACGCCGACCTGAAGGTAGAGAAGATCGACCGAGGGCCCTGCCGCAACCAGAGCCACCAAGGAAGGAGGAGCAGCCTGAAGATCGGCCTCCAATTGGGATTATCAACTCCATCTCTGGAGGACCCCGACGGGGAGCAGACCTTCCGCGACTATGGGATTCGAAAAATCTACGAATATGTTACCAATAACTTTGCCTTAAATAAAAATTTCTTTCATATTTGCATATTTTTTTTTTGGCGTGAGCTCATAACGACAAGGAGTAGCTCTTTCCGATAATCGAAACTAAGCGTGTTAGGAACAGGTGGAGGACCTCGTCCTAATACGAACAAAGTCGAAGGTCCGATTATTTAAAGACTGGATGGGGAGAGAGGCCCTTACAACGACCCTTATGTGCCCCCACAGTTATGTTAGGAACAGGAGGAGAACCTCATCCTAACATGAGCAAAGTCGAAGGGCTCGTTATTTAAAGATCGGATGGGGGGAGAGGCCCTTACAACGGCCCTTATGTGCCCCCACAGCCATGTTAGGAATAGGAGAAGAACCTCATCCTAACATGAGCAAAGTTGAAGGCCTGATTACTTAAAGATCGGATGGGGGGAGAGGCCCTTATAACGACCCTTATGTGCCCCCACAGCTCTATTAGGAATAGGAAGAGAACCTTATCCTAACATGAGCAAAGTTGAAGGTCCGATTATTTAAAGATCGGATGGGAGGAGAGGCCCTTACAACGGTCCTTATGTGCCCCCACAGCCATGTTAGGAACAGGAGGAGAACCTCGTCCTAACATGAGCAAAATCGAAGGCCCGATTATCTAGAGACTGGATGAGGGGAGAGGCCCTTGCAATAGCCCTTACGTGCCCCCACAGCCCTGTTAGGAACAGGAGGAGAACCTCGTCTTAACATGAGCTGAAATTGACTGTCGGGAACAGGAGGAGAACCTCGTCCTGACACAAACGAAGATCTGATCGATCAAGACCGGACGAGGAGGAAAGCCTCTTCAACGGCTTCTCTACACTCCCACGACCTCGTTAAGAGCAGAGGAAAAATCCTCACTCGAACACAAAAAAAAAAGAGAGGAAGATGAAAAAGAAAAGCGACGAACTACACCAGTGATAAGTGAAAAACAAACTACATCAAAGACACAAGGGATCTCGTCTCAACGAGGAAGGAGACTCTTATCAAAAATCCTCAGTCGTTAAGAGGGAACTCAACACAGGTCGAGAAAAAATCGACTTCCTCAAGATAACGAGAAGTTCGGACCCCCAAGCTCGAGTACCGGGAGAAAGCGTCAAACTCAAATAGCCTCGAAAAGACCTACGATCATGAACAAAAAGGGCAAATCAACACGGTGGCGATCAGAAATCTTCAAACAATGTCGACATCAAACAAGACAAAAGATAAAAGAAGTTCGATAAACGATGACTCAAAGCAAGAATTGATGAGGAATTACAAACAACGCCGACGTCGAATAAGACGGAAGACAAAAGAAGTTCGATAAATGACGACTCAAAGCAAGAATAGACGAGGAATTACAAACAATGCTGACGTCGAACAAGACGGAAGATAAAAGAAGTTCGGTAAACGATAACTTAATACAAGAATGGATAAGGTAATGAAAAATTTTCTTTTCATTTCATTAGTGAAGTGTGTTGGGAATAGTATCCCAAAGCCAATCGTCAGTCTGTTGACGATTGTGCTCCTTTTGTATTAGTACATGAATTATAAATAAATAAAAGTTATTTTAGTATTTTTTTCATCACAAATGTTTCATCTTCTAATGAACTCCTGTGTTGTGGTGAAGTCCTTCGGACTATTTAGACTCGACAAAGAAGGATTTGTCGCTTAGTCCTTAAACCTGTTCGTGATCAAATGATACATTGTTACCAAGGACGACAACGTTTATCGAGCATAGATCGTTGTGTGCCATATGGGTTGGTTATCCTCATAACCAAGGAGTGTGGAGACACTGGTATGGCATATAGGTGAGATGTAATGGTACATCTGCATTAAACGTGATCGACTCCGGAGCTATTTCTGCTGTCAAGATTTGCTCTGATGGGATATGGGTATAAATGTCCCTCTGACCTGAGACTGCCACGGTAACTTGCAAGCAACTCACTGCACTTAGGCACTGGACTACCTGAATTTCTAATTCAGTGATGGAAGGCTGCTAGGTGTAGTCAAGTACTTGACTTGTCGGTGCGTGTGTCAAGATGAGATTGACCACTCCAGTTTAGGAGCTGTGTACAGTCATGTTTCAATTTAGCAAAATCTTGGCCAGGGTAGTCATAGTGAGGAGTCACAGGACTAATTGAGTTGAGCATGATTCGGATGATGTCATCAGGGTTGATAGTTTAACCCTGAGTCGTCCTAAACACAGGGGTCAAAAGGGATGAATTATACGGTAACCATATTCACATAGGTTCTGAATGTTGCGCTTGTGATTATTCGACCTATCCGATCATCGGGTACCATTGCTAGATGGTCACTTCGATTAGTACAGGAATTAGTTCTTGTGCTACCGGCTTAGGTTCGAACCTGCGGGGTCACACACATTAGAGGTTCCTTTCTGATCTGATGGCTGATTATGAGTCTTATGTGTCTGAAACTCTATGATTGAGAATTAAGATTCTCTGATCATGAGTTCCATACATTTTTGGTACCGGGGTCAAAATTTTGAATTTCAAATTTTGAATTTGAAAATTGAACTCTTTGATCAGGGTTTCATATCGATGGTCTCTGATGCCTAATTGCCCATCGAATTTGGACTCAATATTTATGAGAGATTTAATTAGTGATTTAATCGCTAATTAACTCAATTTGAATGAGTAATTATTTTTAGATCAAGTTCAATTGAATTGGATTCAGTTTGGATTGACCCGATTAGGTTAAGTATTGATCTAATCGCTAAGATGGTTTGATCCCTGATTTGATCAGGAGTTGGGCTTAGTCAATTTCTGATTTGATTAGAATTTTATTGAGCCTAATTAAGATTAATTAAATTGAGTTTAATTTAGTCTAATTATGCTTAACCTATTTTGATTAGGTTAGTTCAATTAAGATCAAACCACCATTTGAATTTGAATCCCTGCACCACCTTAAATCTCTGCACCCATTTGAATTCACGAGAAGAAACTTCTCATAAATTTTTTCTCATGCAAAGTCCTTCTCACGCCCACTCTTGTGCGCCAATATGTGGATAAAGATGATTAGTTAGCCATTCAAATTCAAAGCGTGTTTGAATTTGAATGGATAACTTATCTCTTGCGCATACATGACATTATCCACTTTAGCGCCCCACATTTCACACGAGAAAGAGTTTCTCATGAAACCTTTCCACGCACAAAGTAGACTCGCATCTTCTCTTCTCACGCCCAAGTGGATAGGGATGAGTTGGTTTTAGTTTGAATTCAAATTTGATTTGAATTCAAATGTGTAACCACTTGTCTTTATCCTCTCACGTGGATAAGACACGTTTTGAACTGTTTTAAAAGAGATAGGGAGCTGGGGCGTGCATAGAAAAATTTTGAGAAAGAAAGTGGGGCGTGAGGAAGCTTTGTGCATGAGGTGAAGATCCAAAACCTTCCAAGAGAAAAAGAAAGAAAAGAAAGAAAATTGGGCGCAGGGTTTTTGGTGTGTACCCTAGGGTTTCTACCTAGGGTTCGGGAAGTGAGATTGGTGTGCCACGAGTGTCGTGAGTCCACCAAATTTCAGGGAGAGATCCATCAGCCTCTCAATCAACTGTGCAGATGATCCAGAGCATCCGAAGAGTTAGCACATATCGATCGAAGGAGTTCGATCAACATCAGCCATCAAAAGGGTGAAATCATGAACTAGCATTCGTGAGGAGTTGATCAGACGGGAGCTTCGTGTGGATGATTCGCAGAGGCCAGACACTAGTGTGGCTGCGACGTGATGATCAGAGCCCTTCGATGATGATCAGGTTGCGGTGATCGACTACCCGCAAAAGATGATGTGTTCTGAACACAGTACAGTAAAAAGTTTACTGTTTCAAATTTGAATTTCAAATTTAAATGCATGCTGTTGTATCATATTTAGATCCTAGTGTAGGATTAATTAGTATTAATTAATGAGATTAATTAATAATTTCACTGTAATATAATAATTTTGAAAAAGTTTTAAAATTACCATTTTGCCCCTGTACTGAATTTTCACTTCAAATGGTATCAGAGCAAGATTCTAGAATATGATATACATATACATGCGTAGATTAAGGTGTAATCTATAAGTTCAAATTTGAAATTCAAATTTTGAATTTTGAATTTTGAAATTTGAATTTTGAAATTTGAAATTTAAAATTTAAAATTTGTTTAAAATTTCAAATTTAAAATTTATTTGAAATTTTAAATTTGAAATTTGAAATTCGAAATTTAAAATTTAAAATTTAAAATTTAAAATTTAAAATTTAAAATTTAAAATTCAAAGATTGAAAATTCAAAATTTGAAATTTGATTGAAATCTCAAATTTGAAATTTAAAATTTAAAATTCAAAATTTGAAATTTAAAATTCAAAATTCAAAATTTAAAATTCAAAGATTGAAAATTTGAAATTTGAAATTTGGTTGAAATCTCAAATTTGAAATTTAAAATTTGAAATTTGAAATTTAAAATTTAAATTTTGAAATTGGTATATTTAGATATACTTGATCCAAGTAGTAAGTAATCTAATTGGGTTGGTTGCCATGGCCGTCCGGTCATAGGAGAAAAGTAGGGTTTAAAGGCCCTCTCTTCCCATTCGATGGGATTTTCTATGACGGTAGGGGTGCCGATGCAATTATATCCCATGCCAATGAAGCAGCGAAAGGACTTAATTATAAAATTTATCATGAATGTGTTAGATTAGATCTAAAAAAAAATTCATGATTTATTTTGAGTTATTTTCTGTTATAAAATGAGCAATAGGATTGTTGTTTATGAAATGTGCTGACCCATTTGTGAAATGAGTCAACACATTTGGTGAACAAAAAATAAAATCTTTCAAAATTTGAAAATTATTTTCGAAATGCCAAACCCTGACCCATCAGCCCAAGTAATTAATTAAAAGAATTAAATGTTGTCTAGTAGGTCTAGAATTATGAATTAAGACCTAAGACAATTGCATAAACTTGTGGGTCAATGGATTAGGTAAATTAGATCCATAATTGGGTTAGACCTAAGGTTAGCTTAAAAAATGGACTAAATAGAGTAATTGATCAAATCTAATCAAAAGTTGAATTAGATTAGGTCAAGGATACTCTAGACTCAACTTCAATAGTTGTAGTTGAATGGGTCCATGTCTTTAACTAGACCAAGATGGACTTAATTCATAGCTACACGGTGGAGCCCTATTTACTAAGTTGATCAAAATTAAAACTAATGAACCGGTTGGTGTCTAAGGTAAGTTCGACAGTTTTGACCAGTGGTTCTTAAGCGGGAGCTACTCGCATTGATTCGATCATTGATGAGTTAATGGCAAATCCCCACCACTGATCTCACTTACCTGGCCAATCTGGTAAGTTAGATTTTGATTAGATCACTTGGTGATTAGAGCTCACCCATGTCATTAGGTAAATCAGTGTGACTGATTTAGGTGGTCCTAATACCAGCTTTAATTAAATCCTTTTTAATCTGACTTGATGAAGTCAGTAGGAGGATTGAAATTGGTTGGATGATTTCTTCTCTACTATCCTTTAATAAAATCCTCAAAAATTATTAGGTCTCTAAAATGATTAAGTTATAATGATAACTAAGTCAATGCCTCCCATTAAGTGAGTGATAATGAGTCCATTAGTTCAATGATCATTGGAGGCCCAAAGGCCTGGTGCTCATTGGCTAATGGAATTATCATTCATAATATGATAATTTGGTTGAGTCTTTCTGATGGTGGTTAGGTTGGCCGGCCAAAGTCGGGCCTGATCATTTATTGATCTGATTCACCAAATTAAGTCATGTTAATGGTTGGACCCAACCAGATCTTTTCAGTGGAGGCCAAAGCCTACTGATTAGGTTCTGGGGCAAAATCAATTACTAGAAGTTGTTTAGAGAAACAACTGGTTAAGAACCTACCCATAGATGCACATGGGTTGACCAACCAAAGTTGGGCTCGTGTGTAGTCTGTGTGGATTCTAGTACCCATTAAGGAATTAAAGTAATTCCTTGAATTGGAGGTTGAGGCTACCAGTTCGTAAAAATATTGGAAAAAACTTTAGACTAAAGTCCAAGTCTTTAGTATTAATTTATGTACTAATAGAGGTCTGATTTTTTTTATACAGCTATGGCCACTACCCTGTCGCTCCGGTCATTATTAGATAATGATAAGCTCATGGGACCTAATTTCGATAGCTGGTATCGAAAATTAAAAATCGTCCTTGAGCATGAGAGGATCCTTTATGTAGTAACGGATCCAGCACCTGAGGAGCCAGCTCCGAACGCTAGTAAGGCGATCAGAGACACTTACCAGAAGTGGCTCAATAACCGCACTACTGTCTGATGTATTATGCTGGCAGCAATGAATGACGAGTTCAGCCGCAGATTTGAGAATGCCCAGCCACAGGAGATGCTTCAAATGTTGAACGACTCCTTTGGCACGCCTGACGATGTTGAAAGGCATAAAACTAGTTGTGCCATTTTCAATGCTCGGATGAGAGATGGGGCCTCAGTCACTGATCATGTACTGTACATGATCAAGATGATTGAGCGCCTGAGCAAATTGGGTTTCTCTCTGCATGAGCAGCTCGGTAAGGATGCGATCCTTAATTCCTTGCCTAAGTCCTTCCTCCCATTCCTTACTCATTTTCGAATGACAAAGCCTGCAGTAAACTACCACGGGTTGTTGGGGTTGTTGCAGAACTTTGAGAAGGATCACCAACTCCATAAGAAGTCGGTGAATGTAGTGGGAGGGTCTTCTTCTCGTCGTCGATCCTTTGGGAAGGGGAAGAAGAACAAGAAGAAGAAGAACAAGAAGGTGCAGCCTCATGCTGGGATGGTTGCATAGGGTCAGACCAAGAAGCACAAGCCCGACCAGAGCCAAGCGGAGTGCTTCTTTTGCAAGAAGCAGGGGCATTGGAAGAGGAACTGTCCTCAATACATAGCCTCCCTGGACCCGAACAGGCCGAAGAAGAAGTAAGGTAATTAATGATAACTCCTTGCAACTTTTTCATTTGTGATACTACTGCCTGGGTATTGGATACTGGAAGCCCTTATCATATTTGTAATTCGATGCAGGGTCTGCAGGTCAGTAGGAGATTTGATGAAGGCGAGAGGTTCCTGAACATTGGAGATGGAAGCAAAGTTTCAGTTCTAGCTTTAGGAATCATGAGTCTTGTAATCAATTCTCATAATATAATTCTAAGTGAATGTCACTATTGTCCAAGCTTTTTATTAAATATTATTTCTGTAGGCCTTTTGGCCATGTACGGTTATGATTTTTTAATAAAAAAAAATATTTACAATATCATTTTGAATAGTGTTACAATATTTGTTGGATAATTAAATAATAGAATTTACTTACTATCACAGCCTGTTAATGTGGTTCAAAACTTCAGTAAATATCCTAGAATAGATAATGTGTCAGAAGTCTACCTTTGGCACTGTAGGCTAGGTCATATCAATAAGAACAGGATAAACAGGTTGGCTCAAGAAGGAATTCTTGAACTTGGTGATTGTGAATCACTTCCAACCTGTGAGTCTTGTCTTCTTGGAAAGATGACCAAGTCACCTTTTACTGGAAAAGGTGAGCGAGTCAGTGAACTCTTGGGTCTAGTACATTCTGATATATGTGAACCTATGAGCTCAAGTGCAAGAGGTGGATATTTCTACTTCATAACCTTCACAGACGACCTATCAAGGTATGGGTATGTCTACTTAATGAAGCATAAGTCGGAGTCGTTTGAAATGTTCAAACTATTCCGAAATGAGGTAGAAAAATAAATTGGAAAGTGTATTAAAATTCTTCGATCTGATCGAGGAGGTGAATACCTTTTCAATGAGTTTCTGACGTATCTAGGAGAGAATAGAATTCTCTCTCAGTGGACTCCTCTTGGAACACCACAGCATAATGGTGTGTCTGAAAGGAGGAATCGGACCTTGTTGGATATGGTTCGATCCATGATGGAGTTTGCTGGTCTGCTGATCTCTCTCTGGGGATATGTGCTCGAATCGGCTTGTTACCTTCTAAATAGAGTTCCGAGTAAGTCTGTAGCCAAAATGCCATATGAGATATGGATAGGACATAAGCCAGTACTCTCGCATCTTAGGGTTTGGGGGTGTTCGACTTATGTTAAATATTTAATTACAGACCAGCTTGGACCTAGGTCTGATAAGTATAATTTTATAGGGTACTTAAAAGAGACTAAAGGATATTATTTCTACCTTGCTGATGAGCAAAAGGTGTTTGTCAGCCTTAAGGCAATCTTTTTAGAAAAGGAGTTCCTTAGTGAAGGAACTGTTGCCTCTAAGGTCGAACTTGACGAAGTTCGACAGGTGGAAAAACCGACATATATTACTGAACCTGAACTGGATTTGATTAGATCAGATCTGGAGCCCATTGATTATGCACCCTTAAGGCGGTCTGGTAGAGTACCACATCAACCGGACAGATACTATGGTTTCTTGGTCCGGGATGGCGATCCTGTCGAACTTGATGAAAACGATGAGGATCCGATCACCTACATGATGCAATGCAGAGACCTAACTCTAAGAAATGGCTAGAGGCCATAAAATCCGAAATGGAGTCCATGAAGGTCAACGATGTGTGGACATTGGTTGACTCACCCGAAGGAGTGAAACCCATAGGGTGTAAGTGAGTCTTCAAGAGGAAGAGGAGCACAGACGAAAAGGTGGAGACCTATAAAGCCCATCTGGTTGCCAAGGGATATCGTCAACGTTATGGTATAGACTATGACGAGACATTTTCTCCTGTGTCAATGCTCAAATCCATTCGGATTATGCTTGTGATAGCTGCCCATCTAGACTATGAAATCTGGCAGATGGATGTGAAGAAAGCTTTCCTAAACGGAGAGCTGGACGAAGAGGTGTATATGATACAACAAGAAGGGTTCACATCCACAGATGAGTCTAAGGTATGCAAGCTACAAAGGTCCATTTATGGACTTAAGCAGGCATCTTGGAGTTGAAACATACGTTTTGATAGGACGATCAAAACGTATGGCTTCGTTAAGAATGGAGAAGAGCCCTGCATTTATAAGTGGGCTAATAGTCCAGTAGTAGTATTTCTTATATTGTATGTGGATGACATTCTCTTAATCGAGAATGATGTCCCTGCATTACAGGGAATAAAGATTTGGCTGTCGTCACAGTTCTCCATGAAGGATCTGGGAGAAGCTTCCTACATCCTAGGGATGAGGATCTATAGGGATAGATCCAAAAGGTTGCTTGGCTTATCCCAGTCCACGTACATTGATACTATGCTGAAAAGGTTCAGCATGGAGAATTTCAAGAAAGGCTATCTACCGATAGGTCATGAAATTTCTCTCTCGAAAAAAGATTGTCCGACAACACCTCAAGAGAGAGCATATGGGTAGGATTCCATATGCTTCGACAGTGGGATCTATCATGTACGCCATGACATGTACACGACCAGATGTGGCATACTCACTAGGGGTAGTGAGTAGATACCAATATGATCCAGGGGAGAATCACTGGAAGGTTGTTAAAACCATCCTAAAGTATTTAAGAAATACTAAGGACCAGTGGCTTATATATGGTGAATCAAACTTGAGACTTATAAGGTTTACAGACTCTAGTTTCCAGTCTGATCGCGATGATAGCAAGAGTGTGTCAGGATTTATTTTTACCCTTAATGGTGGGGCTATCTGCTGGAAGAGTTCCAAGCAGCACACTGTGGCTGATTCAGTATGCGAGGCGGAGTATATTGTTGCATCAGATGCTGCTTAAGAAGCGGTGTGGCTGAGGAAATTCATCACCGAGCTCGGAGTAGCACCCTTCCTTGTTGGTCCAGTTTTGCTCTACTGCGACAGCTCTGGAGCCATTGCTCAGGCGAAGGAACCGAAGGCACACCAGCGGACAAAGCATATTCTGCGCCGCTACCATCTCATCCGGGAGATCGTGGATCGAGGTGACATCGACCTTCAGAAGATTGACGGAAAGAAAAACCTGGCCGACCCATTCACTAAAGCCATTGCGGTGAAGGAGTTCAACGACTACAAATCGAAGATGGGTATTAGATACTGCACCGATTGGCTTTAGGCCAAGTGGGAGATTTTTGAGAATAGTGTCCCAAAGCCAATCGTCAGCCTGTTGACGGTTGTGCTCCTTTTGTATTAGTACATGAATTATAAATAAATAAAAATTATTTTGGTATTTTTTCATCATAAATGTTTCATCTTCTAATGAACTCCTGTGTTGTGGTGAAGTCCTTAGGACTATTTAGACTCGACAAAGGAGGATTTGTCGCTTAGTCCTTAAACCTGTTCGCGACCAAATGATACGTTGTTACCAAGGACGACAACGTTTATCGAGCATAGATCGTTGTGTGCCATATGGGTTGGTTGTCCTCATAACCAAGGAGTGTGGAGACACTGGTATGGCATACAGGTGAGATATAATGGTACATCTGCACTGAACGTGACCGACTCCGGAGCTATTTCTACTGTCAAAATTTGCTCCGATGGGATATGGGTATAAATGTCTCTCCGACTTGAGACCGCCATGGTGACTTGCAAGCAACTCACTGCACTTAGGCACTGGACTACCTAAATTTCTAATTCAGTGACGGAAGGCTGCTGGGTGTAGTCAAGTACTTGACTTGTCGGTGCATGTGTCAAGATGGGATTGACCACTCCAGTTTAGGAGCTGTGTACAGTCGTGTTTCAATTTAGCAAAATCTTGGCCAGGGTAGTCCTAGTGAGGAGTCACAGGACTAATTGAGTTGAGCACGATTCGGATGATCTCATCAGGGTTGACAGTTTAATCCTGAGTCGTCCTAAACACAGGGGTCAAAAGGGATGAATTATACGGTAACTATATTCACGTAGGTTCTGAATGTTGCGATTGTGACTATTCGACCTATCTGATCATCGGGTACCATTGCTAGATGGTCACTTCGATTAGTACAGAAATTGGTTCTTGTGCTACCGGTTTAGGTTCGAACCTGCGGGGTCATACACATTAGAGGTTCCTTTCTGATCTGATGGCTGATTATGAGTCTTATGTGTCTGGGACTCTATGATTGAGAATTAGGATTCTCTGATCATGAGTTTCACATATTTTGGGTACCGGGGTCAAAATTTTGAATTTCAAATTTTGAATTTGAAATTTGAACTCTTTGATCAGGGTTTCATATCGATGGTCTCTGATGCCTAATTGCCCATCGAATTTAGACTCAATATTTATGAGAGGTTTAATTAGTGATTTGATCGTTAATTAACTCAATTTGATTGAGTAATTATTTTTAGATCAAGTTCAATTGAATTGGATTCAGTTTGGATTGATCCGATTAGGTTAAGTATTGATCTAATCGCTGAGATGGTTTGGTCCCTGATTTGATCAGAGGTTGGGCTTAGTCAATTTCTGATTTGATTAAGATTTTATTGAGCCTAATTAAGCCTAATTAAGTTGGATTTAATTTAGTCTAATTGTGCTTAACCTATTTTGATTAGGTTGGTTCAATTAAGATCAAACCACCATTTGAATTTGAATCCCTGCACCACCTTAAATCTCTGCGCCCATTTGAATTCACGAGAAGAAATTTCTCGTGCATTTTTTTTCATGCAAAGCCCTTCTCACGCCCACTCTTGTGTGCCAATATTTGGATAAAGATGATTAGTTAGCCATTCAAATTCAAAGCGTGTTTGAATTTGAATGGATAACTTATCTCTTGCGCATACATGACATTATCCACTTTAGCGCCCCACATCTCACACGAGAAAGAGTTTCTCGTGAAACCTTTCCACGCACAAAGCAGACTCGCACCTTCTCTTCTCATGCCCAAGTGGATAGGGATGAGTTGGTTTTAGTTTGAATTCAAATGTATAACCACTTGTCTTTATCCTCTCACGCGGATAAGACACGTTTTGAATTGTTTTAAAAGAGATAGGGAGCTGGGGCATGTGTAGAAAAATTCTGAGAAAGAAAGTGGGGCATGAGGAAGCCTTGTGCATGAGGTGAAGGTCCAAAACTTTTCGAGAGAAAAATAAAGAAAAGAAAAAAAATTGGGCGCAGGGTTTTTGGTGTGTACCCTAGGGTTTCTACCTAGGGTTCGAAAAGTGAGATTGGTATGCCACGAGTATCGTGAGTCTACCAAATTTCAGGGAGAGATCCATCAGTCTCTCAACCAATCATGCAGACGATCCAGAGCATCTAAGGAGTCGGCACACATCGATCGAAGTTGTTCGATCAACATCAGCCATCAAAAGGGTGAAATCACGAACTAGCATTCATGAGGAGCCGATTAGATGGGAGCTTCGTGTGGACGATCCGCAGAGGCCAGATACTAGTGTGGCTGCGATGTGACGATCAGAGCTCTCCGATGGTGATCAGATTGCGGTGATCGACTACCCGCAAAAGGTGATGTGTTCTGAACACAGTACAGTAAAAAGTTTACTGTTTCAAATTTGAATTTTAAATTTAAATGCATGCTGTTGTATCATATTTAGATCCTAGTGTAGGATTAATTAGTATTAATTAATGAGATTAATTAATAATTTCACTGTAAAATAGTAATTTTGAAAAAATTTAAAATTACCATTTTGCCTCTGCACTGAATTTTCACTTCAAAGTGTACATTACAAAGTTCTGAAGGCCCAAAAAAGAAAAACGACAAGAAAAAAAAAAGAATACATGGAAGGACGAAAGGTAAAAAGGAGCTTTAAGGAAGCTCAGCTTCTTCCTACTTCGAGCTCTCGGTTCCAGATATTATTAGGGACTGCTTTAAGTTTTTGACTTCTTCTTCTAGTTCCATCTTTCTTAGCAGCATCTCCCGATACATCTGGTGGAACCGTCGGCTTTCGTCCTCCGACTCCCGAAGCCTCTTCCTCAGGACCTCGGACTCTGCCTCGGTATCCTTGACCGCCTGCTGCTCGTGGGCCAGCCGAATCTTCAGCCGCTGCAGTTCGGCCTTCTCCTGCCCAAGGGCCACAGACAGTTCTTCCATGGTCCCCCTCAAGGAGTGGAGCTCGTCGGAGCCTTGTGCAGAGACAGACTGGACTCTCTCAGACAACTGCCTCTGAAGGCGGGCAACTTCGTCAGTCACCGTCTTGAGCTTCCTTCGGTAGTCCTCTACTTGCCCGCACCAGCCGACTAGGTAGGCGTTGTAGTTCGTCTCAGCGTCCTGCAGCTGCTTTTGAAGGTCGAAAATTTTTTCGACCAGTCTCGATCGCGTTCGGTCTGAGTTGCGAGCCAGGATGAGCTCCCTTCCAACTGGTCGATCTTCTCCCGTGTAGCCGCCTGCTCAACTTCAAGAGAGCTGATCTTGGAAGCCTGAGTCCAAGATCGATCGCTGGCACATTTTCGGAGTTCCTCAAGCTTCGCCACGAAGTCGGCCTTCCTCCGGGTGTATTCCATGAAACCCTTTTTATGGAGGTCCCGAAAGCGAGTAGCCTCCGCAGTGACTTCCGAATGGCTCTTCCTCAGCCAGTGAAGTTCGTCATCCAGCTTCTTGGATTTTTTCATCAAGTGACGAACTTTCCTTCTGAGATCCCAGATCATCGACTTCAGAGGAATCCCCTGTGGTAGGAGAAAAGCTTCGACAGGGCACTATCGTTGGAAGACAAGAGCGCCACAACTCAAATTAGTGCAAGAAGACAAAAGAGAAGGAAAAGAATACAGAAGAAGAAAAAGGAGCTCTCTGTAAAGAAGAATCCAATTTCATTGATTAAAAAGTTTTTAAGTACAAGAGAACAAAGAAAAGTCGCCACAAAGAAAAAATACAAAATTAGAGGTTTCGGATCTCTGGGACAGAAGTGGAGGAACTCGACGACCCCGGAAGGTCGATCGCGGCAATCGCGACAGTTGAGGAGGTCCCAGCTGGAGGAGGATCGGCCGTGGCTTCGGAAGGTCCAGCTTCATCGTCGGACGCCTCATCCAAGAAGCCGAGGTCCAGTTCGAAAAACTTTCCGGCCACCTTCTCTTGGCAGAGCTTGAAGCCCTTGATGAAAGCGTCCTGGCCGAACTGGACCTGCAGATCCTCCATCTTGGAGGAGGTCTTGAACTCCTCCACCGCTCGGGCCCCCACCTCTGAGACTAGGGACGAGATCTGCGCCTTCAGCTCGGAGACCTGTGCCTTCAGTTCGGAGAGCTCGACCTCTGCCTTCTTCCTTTCCTCCTCCAGGGCGGCCCTCAGATCGGACGAGGTTTGTCCCTCCTTCTGCAGCACCTCCTGGAGACTTGTAACCTCAGCGATCTTCTCCTTGAGGTGGGTGGCCTCAGCCAGGCGACCTTCCTCTGCCCGGGCTGCCTCCCTCTTGGCGTTCTTCATCGCCACGATATTGGCGATGAGCTGGTGTCCCATCTGCAAGAGCGACCGAGGAGTCAATATAAAAGCTAAGGAGTAAACTAAGTAAAGAAGCAAGAAGAAGAAAAAGTGAATTGACCTACCTCAAGAAAGGATCCCAGAGAGTCCCAGACTCGCTGCTCAGGATCAGCAAGGACGATCTTGTGGATGACCTCGGGCAGAATGCATCCTTCGACCAGCCTCTTTATTAAATTCCTATTGTTGAAGGGATTTTCTCCCAGATCTTCCTCGGAGCAGTCGGCCCCCTCGATGGCAGCCTTGCGGCTGCGGCTCTTGTGGGCCAGGGTCTTCTTCCTTCTCCTCCTTTCGGCCCCCGGTGCCCCCTCGGGACGAGCCTTTGGAGTGGGAACCTCGGTCGGGGGGCTCCATGAAGAGGCTCGGGGGACTTCGGGCTCGATGTCAGAGGGGGCATCGACGGCAACAGCCACCTGAGCAGGCGCGGCCGAGCTCGTCTCTTCTGTCCTAGCTCTCTTCGCCAACCCCGAAGTTGTGACGCCTTTTCTCTTGTGGGTTTTAAGACCCTGGGCCAACCTCCGAGCCACGCCTGTGTCCATGTCTACAATAAAAAGAGATCGACATGGCTCAGAAATAGAGTAAGAGAAAGGAAAAGCAATATATATATATATATATATAATGATAGTACCGACGGGGTTAAGAGGGCTCAGACTGACGTTGAATAAGAGTTGTTCCTTCAGAAGGTCAGAGAGAAGGGGGGCTGGATAGGCCTCGAGCTTACTGGAGGCTTCGACGTCGTCCCTTTCCAGGCTAGAAGCCCGACAGACGGAATCCCTCAGAGAGCCCCAGGGGGTAATTCCAACTCCAAGGTCGGGCATCGGACGTAGAAGTACCTCTCCTTCCAGTTGTGAATAAAAGAGGGGGCGTCTTTCAACAACCCCTTTCTACCAAACTGGGGGGAGAAGTACCACCAGTCCTTTGTCGAAGGGTGACGCTTGAAAGTATAGAAATTCCTAAACAAGGAAAGGGTTGGCTGGATTTTGGCTAGGCAATAGAGGGAAAGAAACCCTATCAGAAATCTAAAGGAGTTCGGTGCTACAGAAACTAAAGAAATATTTAAAAAATGGAAGAGAGTGATAACAAAAGGTGGGAGCGGAAGTCAAAGCCCGACGTGGAAAGCTTCTTGGTATAAACAGAAGCAGTCAGCAGAAGGAGCGCTAGCCCGGCCAGTTGGCCCGGGAGCTCCAACTCGTACTTCGGAGAAATCCCGTACTGAATCCTAATCAGTGAGAGTTTCTCCAGAGTCAGAGAGCTGGGGATGGTGTCTAGTACAAAGACCAGACGAGGTTCTTCTACAGAGATAAGGTTTTGGGGAGCTGGGATGGATGAACTCTTAGAACTGCTAGAGGAGGAAGTGCTAGAGGATATTTTGAATCGAACAAAAATCCTAAAAACCTCAAAAAAATTGAAAAAAATAAGAAACAAAAAAATCATGGAAAATCGAGCAGATGGAATATGACAGAAGAAAAATGGAAGAAGAATAGCAAGAGAAAAAATAAAGAGGGGAGTTCTGGAACTAACCTAGGCTGGTCCGAAGGATGCAGAGATGCAGAGATGGGGACGACTCGAAGAATACCTAAGATCGAAAAGAATGCTGAGGAAAGACGGAGCTCTCAGGAAGAAGAAGGGCACCAACAAGACTCTCAGATAAAGTGAAATCCCTGGAGGAGGGGAGCGGGTTTAAATAGGCAACAGGGCCCGGTGCAGTAATGATTGCGGATCTCCTCTGGCCGACCTACACTCGCCGTATGTCCCACTCATCTTGGCAGGCGGCTGAAAGTGACTGACAGCTGACAGAGCCATTATTGCACCGTACCTAGAGCAACGCTCCAGCAAAAATTCTGAAAAAATCTTTTCGATTGCCTTGATTTGAAAAGGCTCCAACACCTGCACGCCAAACGCCAAAATATCTAGAAACAATCGAGTACGAAAATTAAGGGAGGTAACTTCGGCTGTGAAAGTTTCTCTGTACTTTCTTCATTCAGAGCCCGAACTCGAAAGTAGGGGGACTGGTGTTGGGTATAAAATATCCCCAGCCGAAGTTTGCAAAAGGCCGACCCTTCCAGGGCTTTTCCGGCTTCCAACCTTGTGTGGAATCTTTTTGAAATCCCTCGACCTTCCGAGCTTCCATATTACCATCCGGACTTCTCCGATAATAAGCTCCTCCATTCACATACCGGGCTGCTCCAAATGCTCTTTGGGCTTCAATATCAGCCAAATTTCTACAGTGATCGACTATTCTCCGAGTCCCTTCCAGACTTCTTCCGACCATGGATGACTTTATTCCGAACTTCTTTCGGACTTCGTCAGTGTCTGAGCTTCTCCGACAATGGGATTTCTACAGTAACCAGACTCCATCCAAGTTTCTACGATGGTCGACCACCTTTCGGGTTCCATCCGAGCTCCTATGAGAACCGAATTTCAGTTGAACTCCTACCGTGGATGGATCCCAGATGAATTTTGACAATGAAAGGGCTCCACCAGTCGGATCTCTACTCCGAACTTCTACTATGAGCGGTCTACTTCGGATCTCTACTGTAAGCGAATTCCATCCGAGCTTCTACTGTAAATGAATTCCTTCCAGACTTCTGTTACAAGCGGATTTCAGTCGAGCTTCTTCAATAAGCGGTCCCCATCTGGACTTCTACAAGAATCAGACTCCGTCTGAACTTTCATAGTGGATGAATTTCGGACGAACTTCTATAACAGACGGGCTCTAGCAGCTGAATTTCTACAACGATCGACCGCCTCCGGTGTCTGCCGTACCTTCCCAGCCATCAACCTTCAATAGTGTCAGCCGGACTTCAATAATGCCAATCGAACTTTCACAGGATCCTCCAGACTCCTCCAGCAGACGAACCTCCCCAACGCCATCCGAAGTTTACTGCCGGTCAAACCTCTGTCAGATTCCTCACGAAATCGAACTTTTCCAACAGAAAGTCTCCGTCCGAGCTGCTACAGCAGATGGTTCCCACTTGCAGTATCAGCACTCTAGGCACTCGACAACAGTAGACCCGTCAGCAACCTCGAAAACATCCGAGCTTCTCCTGGATTGATGAGACAGAGAGCCATTCCACTCCATCAAACATCCCAACCGAACTTCAGCCGACAGATCTGAACTCTCTGGCAAGTCACGACAATGGCCACTACCCTACTCCACTCTCTGTAATGGATTCCGTGTGGCGCCACCACTCTCTGACAAGTCGCGACAACGGACACCACTCCACTCTCCGTAACAAATTTCACGTGGTCCTGAACGGCCCTTGATGCCACTACTCTCCGTAACAAACTCCGCGTGACCCTGAACGGCCCACTACTAGGCGGTTACAGATGTCGCTGTCAATCAGTTACGCTCTCCGTCTATAAAAAGGAACCCCCAGATATGTTCTTCTCTAAGCTCAAAATTCTATCTCGAAACTCTGCTAAAATTTTCATTCGAGCATTCCATTTCTGTTGAGGCAGAGTACTAACTTGAGCGTCGGAAGGTCTTGCCGGAGCATCCCCAACTCCGGTTTAGACTTCCCTTGCAGGTCCCGACGGTGGACGCGACCCCTCGACTTCAGCTTTTCCGACATCGACGAAATTCTGCACCAACAATTATTATTATTATTATTATTATTGTTATTTATGGATGATTATTAATGGTATTGTGAGTTGTATTTTTCACACCTAAAGAATGATGCAACCCGAATGTTGGACAGTGCAATGTCTGCTTTAAGATCTAAATAAATATATAAAAAAATTAAAAATACTTAGAAATCCATGTGAGTCACGATCCAACAGTTGATGCTATAAAAAAAAAACAATCATTTTTTTCATGTGAAAGATGCAATCCAAACCCATTATTCGAGAGGTAGATGGATGGAACATATTGGTTACTACAATGGCAATTTTGAAAATTAAATTAAATTTTAAAATAAAAAATTATGATATCAAAAAATAAAATTAAAAATAATATAATTTTTTTTTTTTTTTAATAACCAGGGGCATTGAGATACTAGCTACTTCATAATCTTCCTATTGTCCCTTTATATACTATAAAATGAGATATTTTTTTATGAATGACATCAACCATCTAAATTAGAAACTATCAATTATTAAATATTTTTAAAATTTTGATGGGCATGTATTATTAGTGGAGACAATACACATTATATACGATAATATTTGTAAATATGGATGGTAGCATTTGATTGCATTTTTATTTTTTGGACACAATAAAGATGCATAGATAGTGAAAAAAAGTACAGATATCTTAAAGCATCTCCGATCTGCAAAATAATAGTATTCACCATATATTAAAAAAATATACATGGTAAAGTCTGTTCTAGATGGAAGGAAAGATTTTTATTTGAATCTCTAATCCTTGATAAGGTTACAAATCACTCAACTATTAAGAGTTGATTTATTGTTGTTTTGTTGTGATGCTTAAAAGATTCAATGATATTTTTTTTCAAAAAAATCTTTCGTTCTTTGATACATAACCAAAAATTAAATATATTTTATTTATTTTTTACTATATTTTAAAAATATTAATATCTAAAAATTGAAAATATTGATAAATTTTATCAATTTTGTCTTAATTATTTCTAAATATAATTATATTTCATGTTTGTATCAATCAAATAAAAAGCTAAAATGTCAAGTAAGCCTTTATTTCCTCTTGTTAAATTACAAACAAAATAATAAAAGAATATGACTGTTAATTTGATAATGGTTAAAATCACTTTTCAACTATTTCTACTAGACTTTCTTTTATCTCACCCAAACATATTTGGAGCTTAGATACTATCTTGGAAAGTATTACCAAAACCTTCCCCACCCCTCTCCCCTCTCAAGAAAAAAAAAACAAAGAAATGTTCGGATCTTGAATCCCTTTCCTTTTCCTATTCACAATTGGATCCAACCGAATTCTTCTCTATTATTACATATTTCTGCATTAATTTTTCCATTCTATTCAAATTTAATGCTCTCTTACATTTTGTGAAATTTTTAAGATATCGATCCTTATATTAGGATATAAATTTTATACGTTCGTACATATTTAATCAATCAATTCTTGTTTCATTAGAAAATAATGCATATTTTCCACTTAAATTTCAATAACGAGGTTGATGTTTTAGGATTTTTCATAGATAAAATTTATTAAATTTATTATTTTCAATTTGATGTCTTTGATCTGTCATCAAATTTATTTGGTTTGTGATGAAAAAGAGAAGGAGATATTTATTTTTATTTTTCTCCACACTTAATCAAAAGTATGTACAAAGACCTATAAATACAAATATGTAAACCCAAATATAGATAGGGAATAACAAGAATATGCCAAAGAATAACCAAGAATATGCTACGGAATAAATCTCTGATCCTTTAATTAGATTTTTTTTTTTCAATTAAGCTTAATCCTTCCAATACTCCCCCTCAAGATGAGGCGAAGATATCTCGAAGCCCCATCTTGTCAGTCAATCCAGAAAAGGACAATGAGCTAAGCCCTTTGGTTAGAATGTCTGCCACCTGATCAGAAGACCGAATATAGGTAATGCAGATCTGGCCTTGATTAATCTTTTCTTTGATAAAATGACGGTCAATCTCTATGTGTTTGGTACGATCATGCTGTATCGGATTGCTTACAATCTCAATCACTGCTTTGTTGTCACAATATAACCGAAGAAGAAATTTGTTTAGAAGTTGTAATTCCTGAAGCAGCTTCTGAAGCCAAAGAAGTTCACATATGCCTAGAGCCATTGCTCTATATTCAGCTTCTGCTGATGATCTAGCCACCACTGACTGTTTCTTGCTTCTCCAGGTAACTAAATTACCCCCTACATATGTACAATACCCAGAAGTAGATCGCCTATCATCCAATGATCCAGCCCAATCTGCATCAGTAAATCCCTCAACCTGGAATGTGTTGTGTTGGGAGAACAACAAACCACGACCAGGACATCCTTTCAGATAGCGTAATACTCTGAAAGCTCTCTCCATGTGTGATTCTCGTGGATCATGCATGTATTGACTGATGACACTGACAGCATAGGCTATGTCGGGGCTTGTATGTGAAAGATATATCAACCTTCCAACTAACCGTTGATACCTTTCTCGATCAACAGGAGTTCCACCATCTGTCACTGTTCGATGATTCTGATTTATTGGAGTAGTAGCAGGTTTACACCCCAACATCCCAGTCTCAGAAAGCAAATCTAGTACATACTTTCGTTGTGACAGAAAAATACCTTTGGATGATCGTCCAACTTCTATGCCCAAAAAATATCTTAGTGGATCCAGATCTTTTACTTCAAATGCTTGCTTTAGTTTTCCTTTGAGTTGTTTAATCTCATGATGGTCATCTCCTGTTATTACAATATCATCAACATAAACCAAGAGTATAGTTTTCTTTCCCTTGAGATGTCTATAGAATAGAGTATCATCTGCATTACTCTGTTTATATCCCATTCCTTTTACAGTCCGACTGAATCGATCAAACCAGGTTCGAGGAGACTGTTTAAGACCATAAAGTGAGCGCTTTAGCTTACAGACTTTTCCAATTGTTGCTCTAGTCTCAAATCCTGGTGGTATCTGCATGTATACTTTCTCCTGAAGATCTCCATGAAGAAATGCATTCTTTACATCTAACTGATGTAATTCCCAGCCAAAATTAGCAGCACATGATATAAGTATTCGAACAGAGTTCATCTTGGCTACTGGAGCAAAGGTTTCATCATAGTCTACACCATATATTTGAGTGTATCCCTTTGCTACTAGCCGAGCTTTGTATCTTTCCACCTTGCCTTCTGGAGTCTGCTTTATAGTGTACACCCATTTACACCCTACAGGATGCTTTCCAGCTGGCAGAGTGACCAGATCCCACGTCTGATTTTTGGATAAAGCAGTCATCTCTTCTAACATTGCTTCCTTCCACTTAGGTTCTGCCATAGCCTTTTGCCAGGTACTAGAAATACAGACAGAGTCTAATGCAGCTATAAAGCTTTGATAAGATGGAGACACATTCTTATATGAAACATGATTAGTGATATCATAACGGTAACGAGCAGGAGGAACAATTGAGCGAGTACCCTTCCGTTTTGCAATAGGAATATTAAGATTAGAAGTGGAAGAAGTAGTAGAAATATTATTACCATTAGGAGACTCTGGAGAAGAAGCTTCAAGCGGTGGAGATACCTGGGCAATTGGTGGTGAATGCACACTGGACTCTTCTTCTTTCTCAATACTAGGCTCCCTCTGAACATCATCCCTCTGAACATCATTACTATGATACTCCCCCTGGGCATCAGAATTTGGTGTGTAAAGAAAGTCACCCAGAAGAAGTAATTTTGGTGTCTTGTTATCAGATAGACGGCTTCCATAATAAGCTTCAGTTTCTCGAAAAGTAATATCCATAGTAACAAGCATTCGTCGCTCAGGGGGATAATAGCACTTGTATCCTTTTTGAGTAGCAGAGTAACCAACAAAGACACATTTTAATGCTCGTGGATCTAGTTTTCCTACTGAAGGTCTATGATCACGAGCAAAACAAACACATCCAAAGACCCTAGGAGTGACTACATAATCAGTAGACCCTTTCAAACATTGTATGGGGGACTTAAACCCGAGTGTTCTTAGAGGCATACGATTGATCAAGTAAGCTGCGGTCAAGACAGCCTCACCCCATAAAAATTTAGGAACTTGCATGGTAAAAAGTAAGGATCGGGCTACTTCCAATAAGTGCCGATTTTTTCTTTCGGCAACTCCATTTTGAGCAGGAGTATCAACACAAGTGGTTTGATGAAGAATTTCGTGAGTTTGAAGATACACACGAAACTCCTGATTAATGTATTCTGTGCCATTGTCAGAACGTAAAATTTTAATTTTAACACCAAACTGAGTACCTACAAATTTATGAAACTCTTTAAAATAGTTTAAAACTTCCATTTTTTCCTTCAATAAATAGACCCAAGTTACTCGACTAAAACAATCAATGAAGGTAACAAACCACCTATGGCCCTTGAGAGTATTGGTACTACATGGTCCCCATACATCAGAGTGAATTAAAGCAAAAGGTTGAGAACTTCTAATTCCAGATATAGTAAATACTGCTCTGGTGTGTTTAGCCAATTCACAATGATCACAAACTAACAAATTTTTATTGTATTTAGTTGATAAAGATGGAAATAAGCGACTAAGAATAGAAAAAGAAATGTGACCTAGCCTCCGATGATGTAACATAAGTTCTGAAGTGGCACTTTCAGCAGACAATGCATACCCCATCAAAGAAGAGCTCATACTTTTCTCATCAGTTGATAGATAATAGAGTCCATTGTGCATTCTACCACCCCCAAGTATCTTCCCATTTTCTGCTCCTGAAATAGACAATGTGAAGGCCAAAAAGTGATAGAGCAGTTCAAATCTCTAGTAACAGAGCTGATAGAGAGTAAATTTGTAGGAAAGGATGGAACATGTAATACTGATGATAATCTTAAGTTAGGAGTACAGTCAATGGATCCTTTTCCTGAAACAGGGGTAAAAGATCCATCAGCTATTCTGACCTTGTCATGTCCTGAACACGATGAATATGAAATAAAACTATTAGGTGCCCCTGTCATGTGACTGGATGCTCCTGAGTCTATTACCCAGGAGTTGGATGTCTCACAAGTAAATGCATGTGATAACTTATATGAAGTACCTGAGTGTGCAAAAAGAGAAGAATCAAGATATTCGTCCTGGTTGCTAGACTGTTCCAGAGTAGAAGGTGTGGTGTTAGAAGATGATTCATACTTTTCCATCATTCGTCGGAAGGTCTGATACTCCTCTGTAGATAAGCTGTGTATAGCACCCTAGGTCTCTTCAGAGAGATTTGCTTGGGCAGATCCACGAACATGATTCTGTCCTCCAGTTCTTCCACCACTACGATGACCACCACGGCCCCGACTACCACGCCCAGGCTGATTTGGGCGGCCATGGAGATCCCAGCAAAATGCCTTAGTGTGCCCAGGCTTTTTACAATGAAAGCATACCTTCTCACCTACTTGCTGTGACTGTACGGTAAGGGCTGATCTTATAGAACTATTGGAGTCAGAAGTCACTCGTCGTCGTGTCTCCTCGCTTAAAACAGTAGAGAAAACTTGACCTAAACTAGGTAAAATATCTCTGGCGAGGAGCTGAACTCTGACAGATTCATATTCCGGATTCAGACCATATAGAAAGTCCTGACCCGTTCTTCTTCTAAATATTTCTGAAATCCATCAACATCGATGGAGCATTGTGGAGCAAAAGTTCTATAATGATCAGCTTCGGACCAAAGACATTTCAACTCGGTGGCATATTCAGTGATAGATAAATCTCCCTGACGAAGCTGACGTAATTGAGAACGGATCTCAAATGCTTGAGTAGAATTCTGCTTCTGTGAGAACATTTGGGCCACCATCTCTCAGACTTCCTGTGCAGTCTCCAGTAGTTGCACACTTCTTGCCACATTAGATGTCATGGTATTTAGAAGAAATGCTAGAACAACAGAGTTCTCCATTCTCCATTGAGCCATATCCTGCTCATTATTAACAGGTTTCTTCTTTGTGCCGGTGAGATATCCCTCCAAGCCTCGCTCTTGTACAAGTAGACGAGTGCTCCTCTCCCATTGTAAATATGTCGTTGGGCCATCAAGTTTTACAGCCACTTGAAGAGCATTCAGCGATCCACTATCTCTTGACGAACCCCCTGATCGAGTGGCAACTGTAATAAGCCGATCCAGCAGACCTTCAAGATCTTGCATAGTAATTGGATTGGCCATACAAACAAAATGATAATCTCACTGACACACTATCAATGAATCACCAGACACACGAATCATCGAACATTCACCAGACACACGAATCACCGAACATACCGTAAATACAGGCTTCTTAAGTATCTAGGCATAAAAGTTCTCCATTTTTTTTCTTTTTTTTTTCTTTCTTTTTTTTTTTTTTGGTAAATGAAATAAAAGAAAGGGTTAAAAAAGGAAGCTGTGGCTTTTACCGATTATGTATCCCGTGAAGCACGGGATTGCTACCATCACCGGCGACGCCTTTGGGGGCTGGAGGAGGAAGAAGAGGAGGAGAGGTTGGAGGCAGCAGAGGTCGCCACAACGCCGGGCTCGCCAAAGCGGAGGTGGGAGACGAGGAGGAGGAAGAGGAAGAGGTTGGCCGGGAGATGGAGGAAGGGGTTTCGGCCGGAAGGAAGGGGGCTGCAGTGGCGATGGCTGCGGATGGACTCGGTGGATGCGGAAGCTTTGAAAGGGCTTCGGCCAGGAAGAAGAGGCTCGGATGGACTCGACGGATGCCGGCGAAGGGGTTTCGGCCGAGAAGAAAAGAGGGCTTCGACCGGGAAGAAGGGGCTCGACGGGAAGAAGGGGCTCGACGGAGGCGGCCGGTGAGAAAGAGAACTGCGATGGCTGCGGTGGCGATCGGGAAGAATGGTGACGCTGCTCGGATGGACTCGGCGGATGCCGGCGAAGGGGTTTCGGCCGGGAAGAAAAGAGGGCTTCGACCGGGAAGAAGGTGCTCAACGGGAAGAAGGGGCTCGACGGAGACAATCGGTGAGAAAAAGAACTGCGATGGCTGCGGTGGCGATCGGGAAGAATGGTGACCGGAAAGATGGCAGCAGTTTGCTGTGAAGAGAGGAAAAAAAATAATAATAAAAAACGAGGGGAGAGGTGGGCGGAGGGAAAAGAAGTCTTTTTTTTTTTTTTTAAGAAGGGGAAGGAAGAAAGAATGGATCAGAACCCGGATGCTCTGATACCATGATGAAAAAGAGAAGGAGATATTTATTTTTATTTTTCTCCACACTTAATCAAAAGTATGTACAAAGACCTATAAATACAAATATGTAGACCCAAATATAGATAGGGAATAACAAGAATATGCCAAAGAATAACCAAAAATATGCTACGGAATAAATCCCTGGTCCTTTAATTAGATATTTTTTTTCCAATTAAGCTTAATCCTTCCAATAGTTTGTAACCCATTTTAGGGATTATATGCAAAGTTTTAGTATAATTAACCAATTTATTCTTTGAATACATTCTTCCATTCTTGTTTCTCTTCAACAAGTCAATTTTCTAATATTATGACTAATGGAATTTCTTCTCTTACAGAACAGATTTTATAATCTTTTATTTTTCCTCCCAAATCCAAAATGATGCAAAGTTTGATGTATTTTTCTGGAACTTTTATGCATAATTTTATGTTGATGGATGAAAATTTTCCTCTTCTTCTTTGTTTCTTTTCTTTGATTCTCCATTTTTTGTTTATGGATAGATTGTCAAGGGCATACGGATCAATTTTGTAGTAGCAGCCTTGACATCCTCTTTGCCAGAGATAAGTGTTGATACTTGAATTTGATTCTCCATGGCCAACAAGTTGAGTGTCTTACTCTGTTACTTGGGTGTAGGTTTTTCGGGATTAGTTTTAGGGGCCGTTATAAATACTTAGCTAACTTGGTCGGACCATATTTAAGCTTAATTAAACTCCCAATTATGATGCAAAAGATTATACAAAAATTTCTAATGATGCATGGTCACATCATTCATATGTCATGGCCATATTTGTTCACACTAATACTCCTCTTCAGCTCGGGCATATATGTCAATCATGCCTAACTTAAAACTAATATTCTTCAACTAGTCACATGAAGAGCCTTGATAAGTTCATTAGCTAAGGAGAATTAGATTGCACATAAGGAGTAGGAATCTCTCTTGCAATAATTTTGTCTTAAAGAAAATGAAGGTCGACATCTATGAACTTAATCCTTTCATGGAAGACCAGGTTATTAGCAATGTGAGTTGCTTGATTGTTACATAATAGAGGAATAGCTTATGAAATCAAAAAAATAAACTCAAACAAAATGACCTAAGCCACATTAATTTATATTTTTGCTAAAATATTAATATTTGAACCCGATCCCCCTCCTTGCAAATGTACTATATCTTTTGTTAGAAGGAGAAATAGCCCAATCAACATCACTATACCCCCAATCAACATCACTATATCTTGGTGCTCCTTTTAGATAGCACAATATGGTAAAAATAAGGAGCATGGGGTTTGGCATGTATTGAATGACAATACTTACAAGTTGAGCAATGCTCGGTTTAGTGATAACCAAATAAGTCATCTTACTAGTCTTCAATGCATCTCTAGGGTTGCAAGTAGTTCTCCTTAGTAGATATATAGTTTCAAATCAATATCTATATGAATATCTGTAGGCCTGCATCCATGGAGTCTTGAATCCTTAGAAAATCTAGAATATACTTCTATTTAGGAAAGACTACTTTCAAGAATGGGCTACTTCAATATCCAAAATATAACAAAATAATCATAGATCTATCATGAAAGAACCTTGTCTAGGCTTTAATCATAGATCTATAATCGCCCAGCTCGATATTTTGCCAAGGTCAGCTTTATGTTGCGATCTCACGTGTTACATCGCATAATGGCCTTAGAATTTTGATAAACAATGAGCATACAGGATTCAAAAATTATACATAAAATATAGTTTATATAAAAATCTTCTTAAACCTACCTTCAGGTATTGTTTGACAAAAAATATCATCTTTTTGTGATATCATCATTATTTTAATATATATATATATATATATTTTGATATGGTCTTTTTTTATTACAAAACAGAAAAAAATATAGAATATACTCTACTATCAGATCTATCATTATAAAGACAAAACTGGAGGATCAAAGTTAGGATCGCGAGGATTTAGATTCAATAAATCCTAATGTTGACAATCAACTATTAAGTGTTGATTGTATCTTAATTAATGAGAAGGTTAGAAAACCAATATTATTATTTGAAATATTTTGTTCACAATTGTAAACTCTGTATTAAATTTTTTTTGAAATTGGTGAATACAGCAAAATACTATACAAGCATCGATTCGCAAGGAAAATGCCGAACAGTTTAAAAATTCTGTTATTGAAGGAAGTATATATAATTTTAAAAAATTTAATGTCGCTCTAAACAAAAAGAGTTTCCGAGCCACTATGCATCAATATATCATATATCTAAATAGATGAACAAGCATACAACAAGTCAGCGATGATGACAGCTCCATACCAATCCAAAAATTTAATTTCATCAATTTTGATAAATTAATGGAGAGAAGTTTTAATGATCTTTATTTGATGGGTACATATAAATTTTATCTTTTTCAAAAAAATCATATGTTCCTTTTTATTTTGTAGATGTTATTGATTACATCACCGCTATCGAATCTCTTGAGCCAACCTATGTCAGTCAAAAATTGATCCAAAAAAGAAACTTGAAGATAGAAAATTTGAGGTGACACATATCAACCTGAATACTATTTTATTTATCATATGTGCACATTAAGGTTTATAAATATCTGTATATCTTTAAATTAATCAAACATATATTTCTCAATATGCAAAATGTATCAGTTACTTTATATGGTAAATATGCTGAGGAAATCAATGAAGATGTTATCCATGCAAAAAAGAGGAATTGATCTGTTATCATTATTTTGGTGGGTATGACCGTACGGGCATATAAAGGTGATCTTTATTTTACGATAAATTTTATTTTTAAAAATATTATCATTATTATTAAAATATTTTTTATGATTTATATGTATAAAAAAAATATGTTTATTGATATGCTCGAAGTCAAAATTTTACATGGATATACAAATACAAGAAATAATAGAGTACCGAAATAGGTGAGGCACAAGAAATTTGATATTATGTCCTAAATGAAACAACAACTGAGCACAATAATTTAAACATAATCATTGATTTATGCATAGGATGGGAGCACAAGTTTTTTCGATTGAATATGTGGAGAAAGGACAACAGCTTGCTATTGATCCTCAATATGAAGCCACCGCAAATAGAAAAACAATCGAAGATTTGTTAGAATTGAATCCGTATGATTATCAGGTATGATTCAAAATAATTGAGAAATTATAATACTTTTTTTTAGAATGTTGAAATATTTTTTTTAGGGTACAAAATTTACATGCAAAACTATTCTTAAAGAAATCGATACTTCTCATAGATGGTAGTATAAAGCATGCTATAACTACAGAACTGTCGTCAAACTTCACGGTGATACATTCTGGTGCAATCAATACAATAAAAATGACCAACCTCCAGTGCCATAGTAATATCATGATATTTTCTTGCTTATCATTTTTCCCTTTGAATGAATGCATATTTTAAATATAAAAATTAATATTCATTCAATTGAACTTTTTAGGTACAAATTGAATGCCATTGTTGAAGATATTACTGAAACAACAAATTTTATTATATTTGGAAAACTAGCACAGTAATTAATAGGTATTCTAGCATTAAATCTTGCGATTGATCAAATGTCTGATAGATTCACTTTATCAACTGTGATCAGGAAGATCCTTAATGTCACTTATATCTTTCAAATTATATTTGGAACGTAAAATTTTGATGACAACAATCGTACTTTGAAAATAACAAATATTTTTTGGGATCATGAATCTGAATCAATTAATTTGCCTGGAAGTTCTATGCTACATCTTCCATGTCCTAAATATTGCAGGAACCCACTTTTTCAACTCCTAAAAAACAAATTTGATTGAACTTTTTCAGGAAACCACTCCCTTACAAAGAACATCAAGCACAGAATAGGTAATATATTTTAATTACTAAAAATTTTCTTTCAAAACATAAAACTCAGATAAATTTTATCGCCTATGTAGGGAATTGCTGACAACACCACCAACAAAAAAATTATGTCCTAGGTATTTTCACATCATATTTCTTATTTCTTTCATGAAAAAAATCTTTATAATTTGATCATTGTTTTAATAATTTTTTATAATATTTATGCAGTTTGGATGAGTATTCAAAAAGAGTTGAAGATTAAAATTTTTTTAAAATATTACTTTATATTTTATCAACACCCACTGTGCAGCATGGGTCCTATACTAGTATATCATCAGATCTTAACCTTGCAAACCCTTAAAACTCAACAAGATGTCTTATCCCAATATGACCATAAGAAATTATTGATGCTTCTGTAGGAATATCATCACAATTGGAAGCTATGAGAATATTTTTGAAGACAAAAATCTAAGGTCACTTGGCTTCATGAGGGTGGCTCTAATACAAAGTTCTTTCGCAGATCAACTATTCTTCGACACCGCAAGAATATAATCTATACTCTTAAATCTGAATTGGATGACTGGGTGGAAGGGGATGAGGCTGTAAGTGTAATGCTTTTCTCTTATTTTCAGAAGCACTGGGATAACTCTAATCAAACCCAGGATTTATGGCTTCCACAACCTTCAGTTACAATTACTGATGATCAGAATGCTAAATTGATTTCAACAATTTTTGAATTAGAAATTAGTTAAGCTCTAAAACATATGCACTCGAACAAGCCCCGGGGTTGGATAGTTTCCCATCTTTTCTTTTTCAGAATTATTGGCATATTATAGGGAAAGAGGTCACTGATGCTATTTAATACTTTTATTACAAATCGATTATGCTTTTATCCTGGAAGCAAACCTGCATTGCCTTCATTCCTAAAATTGTTAATCTGTTGAGGCCTGTAGATTTTAGACCAATCAACCTCTATAACTCAATTTATAAATTGGTGGCTTTAATCCTTGCCCGAAGGTTGAAACCATTGCTTTCTAATATAATCTTCCTAAAGCAAGGTGCTTTTATTTTTAGTAGGAGTATTATGGAAAATATCTTAATTGTACAGAATTATGCATTCTCTTCATGTTGCTTCCCGGTCCCGTGGATTCATGATAATTAAGGCTGATATGGGAAAGGTTTTTGACAAGGTTCAATGGCCTTATTTGCTCCAAGTATTACATACTTTCAAGTTCCATCCCCAATTTATTAATTGGGTCCAAGCATATATTCTGCGGTCTGAATTTTCTATAATTGTCAATGGCAAGCCATCTTCTTGGTTTTCAATAGCTTATGGTTTGAGACAAGGCTGCCCTTTATCTCCCTACATATTTATCATAAGTTTTGAGATGCTCTCTCTAACTTTGTAAGCTGCAGTTCATTTCAATCTCCTACATGCTTATCAACCCAAGGTCATTGGCCCTACTATCTCTCATATTCTCTTTGTAGATGACTGCATTCTTGTCACCAAAGTCTCGAATTAGGATGCTTTAAGCCTAAAAATAACCCTGGATTCTTATTGTCCTTGTTCCAAACAAAAGGTTAATCTTTCAAAATCTTATCTTCTCTTTAGCCTGAAGATTCCATCTCATATCAAGATCACTATCTCCTCAACATTTTAAATGCCTCAAAAGAGAGAAGTCTAAAAGTATCTTAGGGTTCTTATTTCAGGTAAATGCTTAAAAGTTGCAAATTTTAATTTTCTTATTAACAAAATTTTAGCAAAGATCACTAGTTGGAAGTGAAAAGCTCTCTCATTAGTGGGAAGAGCAATGAAGAGCAACCCTTCTTCACTCGATGCTCTTGTTAATGCCAGTTTATTCAATGTCCTATCTTGCTATTCCTTCTAATTCAGTCATCAAATTATTAGATCGAGAATTTCAAGCTTTCTTATAGGGACACTCTTCATCCAATAAAGGACTGCACTTTGTTGCTTGGGAGGCTCTTTGTAGACCTAAATCAATGAATGGGTCGGGCCTTCATTCCCTCCACCTAACTCAACAAGTGCTATTGGCCAAAATGGTAATTAACTTGGTCTTACATCCTGCTTCTTTATGGGCTCGGCTTGTTACAGCTAAATATAAGTTTTCTGAAAAATGATCTATATATACAGCACCAAATGTAAGCTCCCCAATTTGAAAAAAAATTGCTTTCAGGGGAAAATACTGAAAGCGTTGGTCTGATCAGCTTGGATGGACATTATCCAGATCAAAGTCGGTCTCTATTCAGGATATCTTGCATTTGTATCAAAAATCAAAAGATCTAGAAATTTCAAATTCCTTCTCTTGGACCTGGAAATTAGGAGTACCAAGGAAAATAAAATTTTTCTATTAGAAATTGTAATAGAATAGATTACCTTCTAAAGCGACTCTTCATTCCCATCACATCCTATCTAATGATTCTATTGAATGTGACCTATGTCAAGGCATAGCAGAAGATTGTCAACATTCTGTGGTGACCTATGAATTTGCTGATAGCTGCTGGACTAAACTAGCCAGGGAGATCACTAGCTTCAAGCCACAATCCTTATCGAAATTGTTGATATACTTAGAAAATTCTAAGATAGAGATGAATGCCTGAGCTGTGACAGGCTATATGGCTTCTATTATTTGGGACTCTAGCAATTTTAGAGTTTTTCAACAGAAGCATAGTTCACTTAAAGATTTGGTTCGACAGTGTCTTGTCTTTATTCATGAAATGTTCCATAGCATTCCATACTTCCATTCTTCTCTCAGCTCCACTCATTCGAAGAGCTGGAGCACCTTTCAGCTGAATCATCAACAATCCTCCTGTTCTAACTTAATTTCTTAGGTGCCCCCTCCCTTCGAAGTGCTTTTGTTAAACTCTGATGGAACAGTCCGGAATGGTTGTGCAGCAGGGGGTTTTATCCTTTGTAATCATGAAGGAGGCTTGATTTTAGGTGGTGGCAAGCGCTTGCTACCTTCAACAATTCCTTATGCAGAATTAATCGAGGCCTGGATGGGTCTCAAAATCACTATTTTCTCTCTTTTGCACTCTAAGGTATGGCTTCAAGAAGACTCCTCTGTAATTATTTCATGGCTAACCATCCAGACTGAGCAAAGGATGAACGACTCTCCCTGGTTACAAGACATTTCTATATGGATTCAATCTGAAATTGTATTAAATATTTTACATATATGTAGAGAAGGTAATCAAGCAGCGGATTGGATGGTTGAACAGGCTTTACAAGGAGATTTCTTATGCTATACAGGTGAAAGTCTTCATCCTAAGCTAGCATAAATTCTGGCTGCTGATGCAGCTCAAACCCCTTTTGTTAGGCATGGATAGCCTCTCAACTTTCAACTCCCTGCTATATTTAGAAAATTGTTATGATAGGTGGCTTTTATTTGGATTACAGTAGGGTGCATGTCATTTCTTTACCCCAGATGATGTCCAAGCTGATGGGTTTTATGTTTCTAGATCATGCTTTCTGGGTATCAATCACTTATGTTGCATCTGGTTTTCATCTATGTCAACTTATGCCATCCTATTTTTATTATGATTTCCAGTTTTCTCTAGTTGGCTACGCTTCTGCTACTGATTAAATTTTAGGGTATCTCTGGTTCCTTTACCTCAGATAATGTTCAAACTGATGGGATTTGTGTCTTAATTTACATCTTTCAAATGAAGTGGGATATTGACAGGCATTTCAATTATCTCCCAAATGATGTTTGTTATATCCTATTTACTAATGGGAGCTGGCCCTAATTTCACTTGTTCATCATAAACCGTACAAGTGGTCGTCATAATTGTTATACTCTATATGCAGACCCAGTTACTAATTGATATGTATGGCAAATGGGTTGTATCTGTTATAGTTTGTGCTACGTTCTAAGTTCTGCTGCTTTGATTCTCATTTTTCAAATGATGTATCAATGGAATCTTATATTGATGAAAATGGATATACATTATATATGATGGGCTTCGCAAGGGTGCTTTGGGTGGATCTTTTGATTTTGCTTTATAGCATCCTGTTGTCCTTTTATTGTACTCTCAAATCAGTTTTTGTAAAGAATCAGTGCTATTGTTCCATCCTGAGGATACACAGCCTCCATCGATCATCTCTCAGTTCACATTTCTTATTGTGGAGGAGTTTAATGATCCTCAAAGCTGATATATCATAACTTGAAAAAAAGTAAGAAGCTGAGGAACTCAATAGGAACATTGTATACTGTAGAAATGAAATGAGAGGAAAACACTGTAATGGAAAGAATGAGTATCCATTTGGAGAAACCATTCAGTGTATCAATGAGTCATTTCTATTCTTACAATCTGATTTTTTGTGCAGGATGGTGGCTATATCATATTTAAATACAGAGCCGGTACAGAGCCCATCCTGATATTTTTTAGACCTGAGACTAAATGAAAAAAATGAGACCTTCTTTATTAAAAATTAACATATTGTAAATGTTAATTATCATTGAAAATTAATCTACATACAATAATTTTTTATAAATACATTCGTTAAGCAGTGTATAAAATCTATCATTTATCTATTTAATTATTTTTTTATTATAATATTATAGAAAGCCATCTTTGTATCCCATTAGAACATCAATGCAGGGTCTGGGGCTTAGGCGGTCGTCCAGTTCGACCTGCTCCAGGGCCGATCCTATTTAAATGCAACTTTAATTTTATCTCCATTAGTAACAAGGTTTCATTATCACCGGCATTCAATCCGGAGAACCATTGGCATTATCTGTTCTCTTCATATATTAGTTCTTTCACTTCTGTTGCAGATCTCAACTCAAAACATTGCTGCGGAGCCTGACTTATCAAACAATTATTTCTCTGTATTCCTAATAATTCTTTTTACTATTTAGGCTTTGCTGTTCCATCATCACAGGTTGGCGTATCCTCTTAGTTACATATCTAAGGAGCTACTATTTTATGAGGTCCTTTCCTTCAACATAGCAATTGCTGTTTTAATCCAAGAAGCTTCACAAGTTTCCTGTCCTCCGGACTACAAGGTGTTCATACAAACGAAATTTCAAGTGCTTGGCTGGCTTGTTCTACAACTTTTTGTTTCCTCTCCTCTCTCTTTTGGGTTTGAATCTGGTTACCCAAGTTATGATGTTATAGGGAACTTTGTATTTGTACAGCCTTATCCTGTTCATGATTTTCTATGGGTCTCTTTGTTGTTTTGGGGCAAGCAGATGTCTCTGACCCCGTCTTGATCCACTGCTTTGTTTATTCTTCTTGTATACTTCTTTAAGTTCTTATTAATACTTATACTTCATACCAGAAAAAAAGAAGCGACTAACTTCAAATATTTCTTCCCTGATGGTTCAAACAATTGTAAGTTTTTATTATTATTATTTTTTAAATAACAAATAAAACAATGTGATAAAGAGATGCTTTGAACTCAAAAATTATCACCCAGCCTGACTTCTGAGGTTTAGGATCTGTTTGGGAATGCTGTAGCTTTTGATCAAAAATCAATTTTTAATAAAAACTGAATTTTCATATCAAAAACTGCTTTAAGATAAAGTAGTTTTTTTGTTTGGCTGTCACTATTCTAAAATTATTCTGAAGTTGTAGAAATAATTTATTGTATGTTTGATTAACAGATTTAAAAGCTTCTTTTGCATGGCAAAATGATCAAAAAGGAAAAGGATAAAAATGATTCTAAAATTATTTGGATATAAAATTTGCTATTCTAAAATGATTTCTTATTTCTTTTGAAATTATTTTTGTGTCATTAAACAAGGATGAAGGAAATTATTTTTATATCATGGAACAAGGATGGGATTAATCAAAGAAAAGTTTTGATACACAAGAAAGTCGGTAAAAAATGTAATATGGATGGAGATGAGAGGAGATTGATACGAAGAAAGAAAAAATCATGATAAGAAAGTCGAACAAAAAGTGAGAAATGAGAGAAATTGAAAAAAAATCTTGCAGATCGTTCCAGCATCCTGTGCAGGTCCAGTAGTCACCTCTTGACTTCAGTCAGAATCAGCAGTAACAGAATGTAGATGGACATGAGAAAGATTAATCAGAAAAATAGATGGAGACGAGAAGAAAGAGTTTCGAACAAAAAAATGTGGATCGAGTAAGAACATATTAATAATCGTGAAAGGGACGTAGATGAAGATGAGAGGAGACTGAAAATCGAAAAAAAAAAAGAGATGAGAAAGATTAATGAGAAATATGGATGGAGATGAGATGAGATTAATCTAAAAAAAAAATTTGATAGATAAAAAAAATATATATTAATTTTCATAAATACAATATTTAGTTTGCAGTACCGTGTATATGAAAAATAGGAGGTGATCAATTTTATGTAAATTATATTTTGAGAAATTTTAAATGCGAATCAAAATTATTTTTGGATTATAATCAAATATTTAAAATTTTATTTTTAGATTTAAAATTATTTTTTATGATTATAAATACATCGTCAAACATGGACTTAAGCTTAGACTCGGAGAATTTGACTTTGATCAAATTTCCAGGTTAAGGTTTGCGCTTAATAAACGCTCCGCGGATGAGAGCACACCCTCCTGGACTTGTGGAAGACCAGGACCGACCGACCAACTCCGCGCCCTGTGGCGTTGAACGGTGCTTGCAGACAAACCACCGGACCTCCTCTGCTCCTTTCCGCGTGGGTCCCACCGTTGCTCCACTGTGTCATCAAATAGAGTATAAATGTGGGTCCCTTCAGGAGCGCCTCGCTGCCGACCCTGGACCTCTACGGCGAACCAACTTGAACCGGGACCAATTGTCGAGCAACAAGTCCACCACAATACGATATTCCAAGCACGCGCATATAGTCCCTGTGCGGAAACAATATTAACCGTCCAATCATCCACAGAAATCCATCTCGTCCGCCCACACGGACGTCGCCCCAAGTCAGCACCACGACGCCCTATTCGAACGGCAGTCATTTACCTGTATACAAACTTCTCTGCGAATATTATCCCCCGCAGTCCGCAAATAATCGGCTACGTACTGTTCTCGACGAGATCCCCGTCATGGAAATCGAATTCCCATATCCTGCCTTCCTCTCCCGTTATTCTAAGCCTATCAGTACTGTAAATAACTCGAGATACTGAGTCTGTTTTCGTCATTTAACCCACCAATTAAAGATTCCCCCGAGTTCCGAAATTTCTCCACCTCTCCGCATCTCCGCCATCTTCGCTGCTCTCCTCCCGACTCTCCTTCGCCTATCCGAAACCCTAATCGGGTTTTTGCGAGGAAACACTCCTTCGATCCGCTCTAAACACTCGATTTCGTCGTTGGAGGAGGATCAGATGGCGGAGGATGCGGCGGCGGCTGCCCCATCACCAGCGGCGGCAGCGGCTGGGGCGATCGGGAGCTCGGTGATCCCGATCGTGAACAAGCTCCAGGATATCTTCGCCCAGCTTGGGAGCTCCTCCACCATCGATCTGCCGCAGGTGGCGGTGGTTGGAAGCCAGAGCAGCGGGAAGTCGAGCGTGCTGGAGCGCTCGTTGGCCGTGATTTTCTTCCCCGAGGCTCCGATATTTGTACCAGGAGGCCGCTCGTGCTCCAGCTGGTGCACTGCCCCCGGCGGCAGGAGGCGGTGGAGGGAATGGACGAGTGGGGGGAGTTCCTCCACTTGCCCGGGAAGAGGTTCTACGACTTCTCCGAAATCCGGCGCGAGATTCAGGTGATTAGGGTTTAAACTTCTTTGTTTTAGGGTTCTTGGATTGATAGATTTTCTTCCTCTTCTTAAGAGTAGTTGACTTAGCTGATTGGAAGTATTTTTAAGGGTATAACAGCTTGTTCTCTGCATTAGAGTATGTTTACTTGTTCTGGTGATTATGGGAGAGATTTTAGTGGATAGGGGTTTTCAAAGTATACGGAATGCCATAGGCATGGATCTTGTTAGGACCTAGGAGCAGTTTTTCACTATTTTTCAGTTTATTTTTTTAATCAGTTGTCAACTGTTGATAAAAAGTTGATTTTTCAGTGAACGATAGAACTATGTTCCTTGAGGTAGCAAGAAACTACAATACTTTCTGTCAGATATTTATGTGGATAAAATATTCATTTGCTGTTTTTGGTTTTGCTAGCAGGTTCTTTTAGCTACACCATGTTTAGTTGCTCAAACAGAAGAATCACTAGATTGAATCCAGGTGTATGTGAAGACAATTTGTCTTCTTCCGTATTTTTTTTTAGTATATCCTAAAAATCTTCCAAGCATCACAAATTAGAGAGAGCTATTTGCAACATCATGGGATAAAATGCAGATTTAGCTATCCCTGATATGGATTTTGTTTTACCTGAAAAAATTGTTTCTCACATATGATTACTTTTGTTAAATGCTGTTGAATTAGTAGTTTTGATGGTAAACTCATGTTTATCTTAGTTAACATCCTTCTTGCCTAGCTATGAGATGCTGTCTTCAAGTATTGAAAAAATGACTCTTTAACTGGAGCCTTTTATGTCATTCGTTATTCCTTATTTGAACAGTACTTCTGATTCTATTAGTACTTGAAATTCACTATGCAGACAAATGATATTTGCAGTCGCATCATTATAATCATTTTTAACTGGGTATTCTCTAATAATTCATCATGGCAGTTATGCCTATTTTGTACTAACTTGTAGACATACTCCATCAATTGTAGGCTGAAACAGACAGGGAGGCAGGAGGGAACAGGGGAGTTTCTGACAAACAAATTCGTTTGAAAATTTTTTCTCCAAATGTTCTGAATATTACTTTGGTAGATTTACCTGGAATAACTAAAGTACCAGTTGGTGATCAACCCACTGACATTGAGGCAAGAATTAGAACGATGATCTTATCATACATCAAACATAGGACTTGCATAATATTAGCAGTTTCACCAGCAAATGCAGATTTAGCAAATTCTGATGCACTTCAGATGGCTAGACTTGCTGATCCAGATGGTAAGTTTTTCCAAAAAAGCATTTAGCTTGTTGGTAATTTAAATATCAAGTTTGGACTTTAATCATGTAATCAATAAATAATATAGCAGCTGTGATAAAATACTACAATAACTGCTGCTTCTTTTTTTTTTTGGGGGTGGGTACAGGTTCTCGGACTATTGGTGTCATCACAAAGGTCTTATTTGTTTGTTTTTATAGTTTACATTCAAAGATTGTTGTAACTAATCTTGGATGAGACATGATAACTTTTGCTTTGGGGTTTTCAGCTGGATATAATGGATAGAGGTACTGATGCCCGTAACTTTTTACTGGGAAATGTGATCCCTCTCAGACTTGGTTATGTGGGTGTGGTGAACCGTAGTCAACAGGTATGTCCTTTATTTCCAATTAAAAAAGGTTAAAAAGACTAATCTTCTGTTGTCTTTTCTCAGTAGATTTCTGTAAACATTCATAATTACATATGAACAGTTTTTTAGACTATTTATCATGTACTATTTCTGGAAGGAATAAAAACAAGTGAAACAATGCAACTTAGCTAGTAAGTATATAATCATTTGAAGATAAGTTGTAACTTGAGACTGAAATGCTTAAAAATTGTTCAACTGCAAATGTGAGTTTTGACTTTTTACTATGCCTAATTTGCCAACAATGTTTTCTTGGGGTTAACCACCATCAATGTTTTTGCAAGTGATATGTGTTCCAAAATGCATTCATATTCTTCATTTAATTGGAAAGAACTTTTATGTGCCTAAATATTCGTTGAGACAAACAAAAGGATTTCAAAATCAATCCTAGTTATCCATTTATAATTTTTAAAACTAATAGTTTTTATTCTTGATGGATAGATCTTTGGGCATCTAAGCTGTTCCCTTATATTGAGTTTCATATTGTGTTTTGAAGATGCCCAAAATACTTATGTTGATTTAACACCTAAGACAAATCATGTTACTGGATCTTCTGACACCTATAGTAATCAGAAGTGATAAGTTGATCAGCGGCCCTTTTTTTTGAAAATAAAAAAAAAGCTCCCATCTAGTCAATTTATAGATGTGCATACTATCTTTTGTGATTCTCCAATTTATTTATTATTCAATGATGCAGGATATTAACTTCAACCGTAGTATCAAAGATGCATTGGCCTTTGAAGAGAACTTCTTCCGCAATCAGCCTGTATTTTTTCCCGGAAACATTCTTTGCTTTTTTTCTTAATTATCATATCTTTTCAAGCACACATGATGTCCTTGTGCTGTTTGTAGGTATATCATGGTCTCTCTCATTGCTGTGGGATTCCTCAGTTAGCCAAGAAACTGAATCAGGTCAATATTGCAAATGACCTTTATCATTCAGCCTTAAACCAAATGACTATTACTGCTATGAAATTAAGTTCTTCTATTGGCCATGACCAGCAAGGCTTTCCCATCTTTTTGGCATCTCTTCTCCAAAATTTTTGTTATCTTTCTTAACTCCTTAAAAACAATTTTTGGACTTACATCATTAACTTAGTTTGGTTAATCAGTCATAGGTAATTCCTGATGACACTTGTTATTTTCTGCAGATTTTAGTGCAACATATCAAGGTTGTCCTTCCAGCATTGAAATCTCGCATAAATACTCAATTGGTGGCTGTAGCAAAGGAGCATGCTGCTTATGGTGATGTCGCAGAATCAAAGGTATATGCTTCTGGTTGTTATTATGATGCATGCTCATGATACTTTTTATATAGGCAAATGCTTTTAGAATATGTAAAGATCTAAAACCTTGATGATGAACACGGTATGATGGTTTTATCTAGTCATGTCCCTAAATCATATAATGATATTGGTAGATGCACGTGCTAGTATGTGATAGCAAAGTCATACATTCTTATGAAAGGCTTGACCCTAATGCTCAGATTGAAATTTACCATTGTGCCCCAACTTTCAAAATGATGAGAATTGCTTTCATTTGTTTCTTTGGGAAGGTAAAGGCACATGCTTTATCAATGTCCCTTGTGTGGATTTTATCATATTGTACAATTATTGACTAGAAATCATGGGGGACTGGATGAAGATGCTTGTTATGCAACCTTCATTGATGTTCATTAGATATCTTAGAACCCCTTTGAAGAAGTCCTAAAAAAATAATGTTCACAATCTCTAAAATACCCTTAACCAAGTGGCCAGCCTCTTTGAGAGAAAAAGGAGACATGTAGGTATGGACGCCTTACCCCTCTTTCTTTCTCTTTATTTAAGGTGGCCCCAACAAACAAAACAAGGCTGATGTGACAATTCAAGCAACTATTCCCACGTTGTTGCCTCATCCAACCCTCCAATTACTCCTAAGATCTTTTAATCTCAAGACAGTTGAAAGAACTCACCAAGGACCTGATGTATTAAAAAATACAAAATCTATTAACTGAAGACCAGAACCAGTGACTGTGGTTTCTATAAACTGATTTTGGTGAAATTATCCTCCAGCAAATGGTGTCCTATGATGAATGTGAAGTTTTGTAGCCTTGGTTCATGAGCGCCTTTTTTTTAGAGTCTTCAAAAGATGCTCCATTTTTCAGATCATCCAGTTCCATACCCTTTTGTCATTGTGAATATCCATTTGTTATGGTTGGTGGTCTAAGAAGATTATGCTTTGAACAGAATAAATTCTTAGCTATCAATCCATATATTTCAAGAATGCATAAAATGTTGCTTGAATATCAACACCCATTCCCACAATTGCACAATGCTGGCATTTTTGTTATATAGACAAGAGGTAAGTAACTGATCTAAATATCAACTTTTGACATGTCCAAAAATCTGCTAATGCACCATGAGAGAGAGAGAGAGAGAGAGAGAGAGAGAGCGAGAGTTAATTCTTTGCATGCGTAAAGGATTAAACAAGCTAAAATATTGACCTAAATAATATAAAGAATAGTGATTTCTACAACAATTATCTACAGATGTCAGAAGATTTTGAGCAGTTGATTTCATTTGTTAAAGTAGTGTTTTAGATATATTAGAGCATTTGCTTGGCATGCCTTTAATTAAGGTTCGCAAAATCGGTACCGAGAATTGTACCAGTTATTATTGGTTTGTACAGTATGGTTGGTACACATCCCATACCAAGACAGACTTCCAACACTTTTTCTCATTCTCAGCCAGGGTACCAGCCAAAACTGGGTCAATACTGGTATTACGGGACAATTCCGCTCAGTTTGTACGGGACAATTCCACTCAGTTTGGACCTGTTTGCCTCATATACTGAACTAAACCTCGGTACGATAGCGCTACCTTACCAGTATAGTATGGTATGATTGGTGTGGCAGACCTTGCCTTTTTCCATAGCCAAAAATGCTAAACACCACCTGCCAAGAATACTCTCACTTTAGCATTAACATGTTTTTGTTTTAAAAAATCAATATTTTCAACAACTTATTGTACTATATTGTAATTTCACATATTGTTTTATTTTCTCGCCAAGTGTAAACTTTTAAGGCAACCTGCTCCTGTCAGTTTTTGCAATCACCTGTTTCAGCTCTCAATGGTACTTGTATGCATTAACAGTAAGGCTTTGATATTTTATTTTTTTAATGATATTATTATTTATTTTCTACTTGAATTTTACTGCAGGCTGGTCAGGGAGTCAAACTCTTGAACATTCTTACAAAATATTGTGAAGGTAATAATAAATTTTGCTGATTTCCTCATGAAGGTTTTGTCTTCTTATCACAATCACAAGATCATGCTGTTTTTCACTATTCACTTGACATAAATGTTCTTTAAATTTTCCCATTGACCTGATTGTGAAACTTTTATCTAAATCATCAATTATCTTGCAAACTTGATGTACAATGAATCTGTTGGTGGAACTTGCACCGAAGGAAAAGAAAAATGAAAAAGTGGGGGGGGGGGGTGGTCTACTTGATAAGGCTTGAATTTATTGTACTTCCATTGCACCATATTGAGTTTTTTATATATTACTTACATTCTTGCAACTTGTACTGATTTGTTTTTTTGCAGCTTTTTCGTCAACATTGGAAGGGAAAAATGAGGAATTATCTACTGCTGAACTTTCTGGTGGAGCACGAATACACTATATTTTTCAGTCCATCTTTGTGAAGAGTTTGGAGGTTTACATAACTACTTCTACATGCTGAGTTTGAAATATTATCTGTTGAATATATTTTAAACTTCCATTAATTTTTCTTTTTAGAGTTGTTTGCTACTATCTTGAAATTGCCTTTCCCTTAGAGCAGTTAACAGATAATATTTATTGAATTTGTAGTTAAATGCGCTTTTGTCTTGATTGTTTCACTTTGGAGCTTTCTTCTGTTATGTTAAATATCATTTGTGACTCGCTGGTTTCTTTTGTAGGAAGTTGATCCTTGTGAAGACATAACAGATGAAGATATCCGCATGGCTATTCAAAATGCAACTGGTCCTAAAAGTGCATTGTTTGTACCTGAGGTGATAGTTGTCAATTGATGTCATGCTTGTTGGATGTGAAGAAAATTAAACTTTACATTCAGTTTTTGTGCTCTTGTTTGAATGCTTACAGTTGTTCATTTTAACAAATATTTAGGTGCCATTTGAGCTTCTTGTACGGAGGCAAATAGGTCGTCTGTTAGATCCAAGCCTGCAATGCGCAAAATTTATTTATGATGAATTGATTAAGGTAAAGACTCATTCTAAATCTAGAATATAATAAAAAAGTCTAATAATTTTAAACTCGGTACTGAATTATTTCTTTCGCCTTCTTCAACTTTGTTGTAGATGAGCCATCGTTGCTTAGCTAGTGAACTTCAGCGGTTTCCTGTCCTTCGAAAGTCCATGGATGAGGTAATTGGGAATTTCTTACGAGAGGGCCTTCAGCCTGCAGAGACAATGATAACCCACATTATTGAGATGGAGGTATAGAGGAGATAGTATTTCCATTCCATTACTGTTGTGCCTGGTGGATATTTTCTGCAAATTTCATGAAAGAGAATCGAGCCAAGAAAGCTCACATTCATCATCATTCGACACTAATCTGCGCTGCATCCTTTTTACATCCACTGTCTCTCAATTTTCCTCAATTTTTGTATGCTGACTGCTAATATGCATTCCTTAATTCAACATTTATTTACCATGTGATCAAGGTTTTAACTATTGGCACCAGCTGATGTATTACCGAATGACTGACTGCTTCCACATTTACAAGTCCCAACAATTTTGTGTCATGATGCAAAGCTTTTTGATCAAGGTTTTAAATCCTGTGGGACGGTGGTGTCCTGATATCTTTATGGAACGGGACGTCCTGCTATCCCATCTCATCACGTTAATTGTCCCGGTCGGTCATCCTGGTATATATCTTCCATCTCTCTTCCTTCTTTCTTTCCTTTCTTTCTTTTCTTTCTTTCTTTTCCTTCTTTTGTTTCTTTTTCTTCTACCTTCATTTCTTTCCTTTTCTTTTTCTTTCTTTTCTTATCCCTTCCTTTCTTCCTTTCATTCTTGTTCTTCTTCTTTCCTCACACTTTTTACCTTACATCTTTCTTCCTTTCTTTCCTCTTTCTTCTTCTCTCCCCATATGTATGGGTTTCGGAGTCCTAACCCCATCTGTCTTATTTTCTCACAAGAATGGGACAGGAAGGCGGGATGCTCCCCATCCCGCTAGGACATAAAGCCTTGCTTCTATTCTTGATGTTGACTCAGACGACTGAAGCCAAGACAACAATTTATTTGAAACTTGTTTAACTATTAATTTCTATACCTTATAACCGGACATGAGAAAAATAGAAAAAAAACTTGAATGTTGTTTTTTCACCCAAGTATATTCCCTCAACCAATGATGATAAACCATCCTATTTTTGAAAACAATACATGGCATTATGTTGCATGCGAACTTGGTACTGATGTAATATGGCCCATACTCTCTTCTAGTATCTCAATATATGGCTGAAATGAAGTATTGGAATGGTTTGCTTGGACTAGTCAATTTTATGGCATGCTGAGTTGAAGCATGATGTCATAAGAGTGGATACATGCTTTTGACCTTATTCCAATTTGTTATGAGCATTTTTGGTTTTAAACACATCTCTTGTGAGAGTTCACTTTGATTTTGTTTGGTATGCAAAAAAGGATAAGATTCATAACTTGAAATTACTATTCATAATTCCATGTATTTAAAATATCAGCTACCAAGAAATGTCCTGTAAACTAAAGTTTTTGTATAAATTGCAACTTATTTGATAAACATTGTGAATATGCATTTCATGTTAAGAGCATTCTAGTTAGCATAGTGTCTTAGTATGATTCATTCTATCTCCTATAAAAATTCCTTCCAACTTTAGTTCAAAAATGGTGGCTTGAAGTTGTGATGTTAGTCATGGGATCTCTTGAGGCCTTGTTTCTGTATAAAGAGGTTGTGTAGGTCACAACATTGATGGGAGTCATCATAATATGAGTGTTAAGGAAATGATGAACATGCGTCTAGCATGCTGGAGCTTAGTAGCCCTAAACATTTACTTAGGGTGTTATACTTGCTACAGTAACTTGTCCTTGGAGCTGCTTTCTATACATTTCCTTATTTTCTTTTTTTCCCTTTTTTTGAGAGAGAACTTTTTTTCATACCCACATTCATTATTGTTAAAAACTTAAAAACTTGTGATTACAACCTAAATCTTATATTCTAGATTAAATTTTCCCTAACTGATCTTTATCTCATCCATGGATCAAGATTGTTTAGGATCATAGGATCTAGATCTGCATTTTGGATTATACAACCCCGTAAATCATGGTGCCGACTTGATCACAGTATTTATATATTAAATCATGTGGAGGTGTATTTTACTATAAATTATCTGACTGTATTACTTTTAAAATTACAGATAAGTCTTGAGTAGTAAAATCAGCAACCCAGCTTGTTGTAAAAATTTATTGAGTTAATAATAAGCAAATTGTCATATTTTTACAACCATGTGATAAAATTTATTCTTCTAAAACATTATAACTAAGAGGATAATTGAAATGATACATGGTATATAAACATCTTCAATAACCAGGCACAGTGTTTGTTTTGTTACATATGCCATATATTGGCTCATAATGCTGAAAGCTAGTTTTTTTTATATTTATTCCTTTTTATTATGTGTATCTCCTATATATAGCAAGGTTTGAAATACCATGGCAAGGGTATACTGGTGACATCTCTGTAAGGTGTGTACTGTGGTATACCCCTATTTCTGCTCATGGTTTATACAAGATTTGAAATTCTGCAGTTGGGTACCATTTAGTACGCCTTCAATATGCCTCAGTACAGGGAGTATCTTACTGCAGTACAGTTGGTTTTCAAACCTCCATAACCATCCAGCCTTATCCCAGCTATTTGTGTCCACTTTATGGCTTCTCATTGCCAAGAATTCCTATTTATGGCCATGTCTAAGTAGAGTAACATTAATGCATATTAATTAGGTTCCATTTATAACATATTTTTCATGGCTAGTTGTCAGTGTATGTGAAGCCGTAGACATTTCTCATCCAGACTTGGGATTAACCATGTCCTTTTTCTGTTGGCTCATATTTCAATTTTTCATTTCTCATGTATCTCAAAAGTATTTGGAAGGAATTGAAAAAAAAATCTTGCAGTCTGTGATCTAATCTGTTATTTGATCTAACCCTATCTATGATTCACGACTTGATTTCAACCTTGACAAGATTGCTTCCACCCCAATTCAACTGCCATACCTTCTCCCATTTTCGGTAGCTAAGTGCTGGGGTAGATACTGTTCTGAGTGACCTTAAGCTTTTGGCAGAAGACCACCACAGAGAAGTTCATGCACTTTTTAGGTTACAAGCAGCATGTGTGAACAATGACTGTTGAAGGTGCTGAAGTCTGCATCGACAAGTATTTGCTCGAACGTGTAGTAATATCTAGTAGAGACGTGTTTGTCCAGATATTGAGCAAATTGGTATCTGCGGTACAAGTTTATAAAGATTTGCTTGAGATATTATTATGGTTGGATAAGCATGTTATTCATTAGATGACCTTTTTTATCCTCTTGATTTTTGAATACTCTAATATGTAGACAATCTACGATGTGCAAATGTTATCTTATGTCTGTTGATTTGGTATGTCATCCATCCATATAGTTAAGCCATGCTAACCTAATGTGTCTTGTCATATCTCTCTCCACATCTTTGTTAAAGAGTTTTTACAGATAATTGTCATAATCATTGAGCCCTGTTTAGTAGAATTTATTAAAAAACTGTTTCTGAATCTCTCCTAAATATAAAACATCAAATGCAAGATATTTTTTCACATTTTAGGAAGTGAATGTCTCTAGATTTGGTTATTTTCCAGGGGACCTATTATATGTTTATATTTACATATAATATATAAAAAGTGATTAGATTTTGTTTTATAGTAATTTCAAAACCATATTCTTGTCATGGAACCATGGCATTCATGGTCTGTATATAATGATACCTGGGCTGCAGTCATTAGGAATATATGAACTCTACTTCTGCTTTGAATTACTTTTCATATGTGAATTTTTAGAAATTCACTGGGTTTTGTTGTGAAGAGGCTTGTTGAACTGTCTCAACAACTGATGTTGTGAATTATTGAAAACCCCGTGGCATTTTATGTTACTAAAGGCTGTACCCTCCCATCCCCGAAATAAAGGACAGCATCATACTTTAAAGTGCAATATGCACCAGCACTTCACATGTGCATACTTTCAAGCTTAAATGATCAAATAGCTTGCATTTCCTCTTTCATCACCAATGAAATGTTTTCTTAGATGTAGAAAAATGATAAATTGCCAGCCTTGGCCTTACCTGGTTGATAGCTGCGAGAAAAATTGGTTGGTATCTTATGCTATTTTATGCTGTATTCTTACTTTTTACACTTTTCCTGTAGTATATCTGTTCTCTTATTGGATTACAGCCATATGCATTCTCATCGATCTGCTTTTGCTATCATTGATTTGAGTACTTGATTTTGCAGATGGATTATATAAACACTTCACATCCAAATTTTATTGGTGGCAGTAAGGCTGTAGAGATTGCACAGCAGCAAGTTAAATCTTCTAGGTTATCAGCATCAGTGCCCAGATCTAAGGTAATATTTATGTTTTTGAGTATGACAAATCTTGGATCTTAACCGTATTTCTGGTGTTTATACTTGGAGCTGGAATGACAGAGATGGTAACTTGTGTTTTGAATATCTCCAATCACATTTAATTCTTGCCTATGGTTTGTTTTAGTGTTGTTTTATTATTAATGCTGGATCTAGGACTTATTCTGAACAAGGCTGAAACTGATGGATAAGCATAGATTTTAAAAGCTATTTTAAGTAACAGGCTTGACTTAACTGTATGTTGACTCTATAATGGTCTTGTTATTTTTTCTTTCTTTTCTTGTCCCTTCATAAGAACTTAATTTGGGAATATATAATGATATTGTTGGACCAGCTACTTGTTTGAGGATTTATAGATTCCACATTGCTGCTTTTAGTAGAAGTACAGATCTTTTGAGCAAATGTAAAGTGGCAAACCAACCATAACAATCTATAACATATGTTGGCCTTCTAAGTCAAACCAAGGTGGGCGTACGTGCGTGCGCACATCATATATCCTAGGCTCAAAGCCTTGGTCTGATATAGGTTATATAACATTTTTTGACCCATTTTTTTTAATGTCTTGGCTACCTTGATCCTCTGATATCGTGCCTAGCTGTTTCATGCAATTTTCATGCTTCTAAGCCAAAAAGACCAACAGGCCTTTGTCGGAAGAGCAACAGGCATGGTTGGTCTGCTGGGCATGTGATTCCTCTTTCTAATGCAAGATTCATCCTGTCATTTTATTGCTCTTTGGTTCTATTGTCTCTTGTAAGTTTCATTTTAAATCTTATTATATCTTTTGATTTCATGGTTGCAAGATAAGATTTAAACTACATCTTCAAACCTGAGAATGGATAGCATGTTTTTGACAAATAATTTTCAAAACCTTTTTTGTGGAAAATGCTTTGTTTTTGGATACTTTAATTTTAGTCTTTCTTTCGATCCTTTTTAACCATGACTTTTGTTTCTACAAACTATCTTTATGAACAGTACTATTAGTTCTGATAATTCTGTTGAGATATTCTTCTTAGGTAAGTCCAAAAACATAAACGCCATGAATTATTGTAATCCATCTGCATCTGAACATCTATCTTCTGATTGTAAGATAATTCCATGTGTACTTGTAAAATAGGCTAATAGATTGTTAAAGAGGTTATGATCATTTGATTGAAAGAGGTTATGAACTTATTATTACTTGGCAACAATTTTTTGCGATATACAAACAGATGTATCTATGCTCAACGGATAAATGATTGTGGTATCAGATATGCCAAAAGTTTATGATATCTCTATGATTTTCTAAATTTTTTCCTTGAGATTTCCCTAACATTATATGTTTGGAGACAATCATCAGATACTAATTTCATAAGAAGAAAGAAAAATGAAATGAAGGTTTCATGTTGGATGTGTCAAAGGATTGATGGTAGTGAAACTTGATTTTTACACATAACAGTTGAGTTTTAGCATCTATTTATGCCTTACGTTTTATGGCGAAGAAGAAGAAGAAGTTACCTTAGGTTGTTTTGTTAACCATTTTTTATATTTGCTCCAGAACTTAAGCTTTTTCATGAAATCTACTGTTTCATTCCCTTGTATGTTTTTGGCTTTATCTCAGAACAACATTATATGCTTTGTCACAGGATGGAAAAGATTCTGATAAGCCGCAAGCATCTGAAAAGAGTCTCAAATCTCGAGCTATCTTTGCCAGATCCGGTGCAAATGGAGTTGTTTCTGATCCCCTTCAGGTCAGCTTTTGTTTATTTCCTGTGCTGCTATTATTAATATTTGATATCATATTAGATATTCAAATTTGTTCCATGTGACATCCAATGACTTGGTTTTTCATCTTCTGCCTTTGCTGGGTGATGACCAGGTAGTTCGCCCTTCTATGGATTCTGAAAGGCCAGGTTCATCTGGTAAGCAAAATTTAGATTTAATCTACAGCAAGGAAAGAGTTGTCCAGCTCTTCAATGGCTTTGATTATTTGCATATTGACAAATGTATAAGCAACAGTTGGATATCTTGTTTCCGAGGGAAAAAGTTATCAGGAGCTTAATGTAGCATGTCTTCCTCTAGAACTAATCTTAACTATCGAGAAGGAAGTTTCGCTTTCTTATCATAGTCACATGAACTTGCTATCTGGTCAGTTTTAGTTACATTAGCCTCCTCATAGCTGCCACGATGGAATGTCTGGAGTATCACATATTGCAACTACCTTACAAACTTCTTTGATACCACTCGATTTGTGATTGCAGGAGGTACAACCGGATCAAGCTGGGGCATCTCATCAATTTTTGGCTCTAGTGAGGATCGTGCACCTGCAACAGAGAGTTCACTGAACAAGTCTTACAATACACCTTCTCACTCCATTGAACATTCCCTCTCAACGATCCAGCTAAGGGAGGTAAGTGTTCTTGCAAGTTATCTAACTACCATTCCACTTTGTTATTTGTTATATGCATCCGGTTTGTAACATTTGTTATTGCTCAGCCACCAATCATCTTAAAGCCCTCAGAAAATCAGACGGAGCAGGAGGCTTTGGAGATAGCGATCACAAAATTGTTATTGAAGTCGTATTATGATATTGTCAGAAAAAATATTGAGGACTCTGTACCAAAGGCAATTATGCACTTCCTGGTAAATGGACTTATTCAAGCTATGAAGAATTTATTAATCTGTTTGGTTTTTTTCCAGCAGGTCCATGTGTTCTGTTGAGTTAGAGAAATCACCTTTTGTTTCAGGGCTGGCATAGTTGCCTCATGATTCAGATTGTCTGATATATAAGCAAAGTTTAAACTTCATCTGAAAGGAGAATATATAAATGTTTTAAGCTCTTAAATAACCACATGGATTTACAGTCCTTGTTCTTTTATTACCATTAAGAATTAAGTGCAGGAGTTTAAGGTTAATTTTGACTAGAAGATGCAATTCCACTCTCATCAAGTCTTGAATTTTAATATATATTTATATTTTTTGCACTTTTTTTTTGGCTCTCATTACCACATAACTGTTTGCACTTTTAAGAAAATATTGATGTAACCTATGTTTTAAATTTTGGTACTAAGCCCTGTACTGGTACCTTACCAGTATGGCATGGTAGGTATGGTTTGCCCCCCTACGAGCACATGTTAAACAGTTGGAGTTGGCATAGCAAATAGTACCATGTGTTGGTATGGAGGCACAGAGCTCCTGTATAGTACCAGTAAGCCCTGTATCTCATGGTGTGGTTCAGTACTTGCAATGCTGGATGGAACCATAATGATAGTTGCATTGGAGAACTACTAATAAAATGCCATGATAGTTGCACCTAATGTTGTTGATTATAGATTTAATATACAACAACCTGGAGAAACTTAATCATGAAGTATCATTATTACTATTATTTCTGTTGCTAAAATATGGCGATTGCTGGAGTTTTTAGTAACTGGGAGTTCATAGCTCATTGCATTCGCATGCATGTGCACTCTGAGAGGTGATACTTGAATGTTTACATATATACTAGGTGTTGCCATGTGCACTTCGAGACATTAGATCCATGTTTCCCCAGTTTGGTAAAATGATTCTGCTCCTCTGTGTTTCTCACAAACATGAAATTGTGTGAAATACATCCCAATTATCATTCCTGATTATCTTGTATGACATGTTATTGTGGCTTGTGCTGATTTATTACCATTATTCCAATCCATTTATGTGTCAATCACTGTTATGTGTCCATGTTGATTTGTGTTTCTTTTTCCCTCTTTTCTATGTAAATGTGTAATTCATGCTAATATTTTTCTAATATTGATGACGTGCAAGTTTTTTAATGAATGATTGATATAGACTTCACATTTGAATGGATTTAGTTTGGTATTTCACTATCTGCTCCTTGCATAATATGTGTATGGTTTCTTGTGGTGGAGAAATATTGCATTTAGAAAAAAAGTGGTGACAGTGGAAACCCCAGATAGTATAATTAATAGTTGTGACACAACTGATCCCTTTGCCACTCTTGTCCAGGTTAATCATACAAAGCGAGAGCTGCATAATGTTTTTATTAGGAAACTTTACAGGTATAGTGGCTGATCACTCCTGAAACTGGGTAGCCAAGCCCATTCATTTATTTCAAATCTCAATAATTCCACTAGACTTCAAAGTCCACATGTTTTCTTTGAAGCTTTACTGGGATTCAACTGGAAAATTAAACATCCATCATTAGGTTATGGTTGTGAACTGCAAAAAAAAAAAAAAAAAAGGGGAAAGAATCTTTTGTAATGGCAGCTTTGTCAATGTAGGGAAAACCTCTTTGAAGACATGTTAAGAGAACCTGATGATATAACTGCTAAAAGGAAACGGATCCGTGAGACACTCAGAGTTTTGCAACAAGCTTACAGGGTAGGTGTTTTCTTTCTAAAAGCTGGAACATTAATGTATCATCACTTTTTGCATCCGTACTTTTGTATTTATTTCATTCTTTTGGTGAATAGACACTGGATGAGATACCAATTGAAGCTGAAACTATTGAGAAGGGTTATACTCTAGACACTGATGGAACTGGTCTGCCAAAGATCCATGGGCTTCCTTCATCGTTCTATGCTAGTAATGATTACAGCACATCATATGCTGCTTCTCCTAAGAATCCCAGATCCAGGAAGTCAGCTCATTCGGGAGAACAATCATCACCATTGTATTCAAATGCCAATTCCAATGGATTGGGTTCCTATCCGACAATCGATGCATGAGTGGTTGGATCTATTGATATGAGACACCAAAATTTAATAGCGCATTAAAACATGCACTAAGTTGGTTCTCCCACAAGATAATATCTGAAGTTTATTCTTTAGTGCCAGCTCCAATTCCAGTGAGAGCAGTGCACATTAGTTATTTGCTTCATGTATAGTAATCATGCTCCATTTATTTTCGTCAACATATTTGTTATAAAGTTTGCCCATGAGAAATAACATGGGTGCTTCTTTTTGACTCGAGTATTTTTTGCCGATTTGCTACTGATAGCTGTCAGACTTCATATGAGAAGCGTTGGTTTAAAGTTCTTTTAACACAACCTAATTGATGCTGTTATGTCAATGTCAGACATCATTGTGATTTGTATTTACCGTGAGGTTTGTATCAGTCCTAAAGAATTATAATGCTGTATTTTCTTACAGAACTGATTTTCAGTTTATATAGGGTACAAGATTAAAGGTTGAATTCTGTGTTGAACCATTATCATGAAGTGTTTTTTGTATGCTTTATGTGGCAATGTTGTGAAATTTTCAGACAGATCCAAGGCCATTCACTGCCCAAAAATAACATCTCTTCGGCAGATATGATTTCTGAATTGCGAGTAACTCATTAGATAAATTCTTGAAATTTTCATGTATTTCGAAAGAGAGATTGACTTCAAAATTTTCTTGAAGAATCTTGTTTGATGAACAATCTGTGCACTTCTTCTGAGAGAGTGCAACAAAGTAAGCTTTGCAGCAGTCAGTCTTCTTTCTTCCCTGTTGTGGAGAATGACTGTGGTTCCTCCTTTGGAGATCAAGTCTCTCAAATCAATGACCTGCCCCTTCCATGTCAAATAAATTTTCAAATTAACTTGATGTACACCATGGCTGATGGTTGTATTAATATTGCAATATTCAAGGTAGCGTTGTATGAAGATAAGCACACGTGTGATGAGATTGTGAGCAAAGGAGTTGCTGTGAAGGAGGAAGAAACAACCACACTACTGTAAGGAATGCTTTTTAAAATTGTGTAGGGGAATTATCTTTTAAGAAGAATAAAAAGGGAAAGAGGTATCAGGGTTAGTTGAAATGCTTGGATTTGTAAAATTATGGGCTAACTTGGCTTCCAAGAAGCTCCAGATGGCTTGGACATAGATCTAAATAAAGATTTAGCCTCAAATTAGGTCAGATGTGGATCTTACAGGATTGTATTCATTTTGATTGGTTCTAAGAGGACCAAATTATATGAGATGTAAGTTAAACAATTTGAGGTTGACATGGAACTTATATGTAGACAAAAACAATATAAATCAGATATACGTTTAAATCTTAAGCATTTTATAAAACATGTACTTCTCTTGCAATTTAAGTCGTGCTTACCTAATATGATCCAGCCAATTTGACGACCAAATCAGTGTTTGGATTTAATATTTTGGATACAGGTTAGATTCCAGTTTAATTGAATAAAGTTAATTCACACTCGAGTTGGAGTAACTGAACCAATATAATCTGACTTGATTAAATTTGCATGCAGATTTAAAATTTTGAATTGGAGTTAGATAGCTACTTAATTATTTAATGTAATGGATTTGGATTTAATATTTTGGATATGGATCTATATTCATAAATACCCAGAGTATCTCAAATGATCTTTTTTTTCTTCCTACGGGATTCAGATTGGCCCACTCTAAAGACACTTCTAGGTACTTATGAATATAAGCTTAGCTCAGTTTGTAATCTAATAATTTTATAGATTATACTGGCCTAACTCATCAATTTCATAAAATTTTCAGCTCAATCATCCAAATGGTTCTTAAACTTTAATCATTCATTTTAGTATTTTAGATCTTAATTATCTACTCCTTTTAAGGTCCTACTTGGATCAATGGAGTGCAATGATGGTGAAACTAAAAGCAAACAATCATTGTAATAAGAAAAAAAATAAGCTATGACTATATGATTCAACTAGCATAGCCGATAGAAATGCTTTGTCACATTTACCTTCACTCTTCTCAATTGAAATCTCACACTAGCTTCACTGTCACGAGTGAAAATGCAAACCACATAGAGGTTTTGCCTACAAGTCCATTAGTCTTTACATTCCTAAAGCTAGCACTCATCCTGTAGTCTCTCCAGAACCGATTCAAAGTGTCAATGCCAACTTCCAGACACAGCACTTTCAATGCAGTTCTCAACCTTTCTAGATGTACTAATTACCGATAAAGAAATCAAAAAACCTCAAGAACAAACCCAACTCTTCCAAATCCAATTCTACTTGAAAATAGTCTAACATGATGAATTGTATTTGGATTTAAAATTGGAACTTCAATCATGTTCAAATTTCTTAATCAAATTAATATTATATTTTGTTGGTTGAATCTAATATGAACCATCCTAAACTGGTTTTTACTAAAGACTACCTTAGTTTTCTAGAAGAAGAAATGATGATTTTTTATTTTTAAATCCTTATTTAAATTTTCCATATGTGAGATCAAGGGAAGGGAAGAGAGGATGCTCAACTCAGACAAGTGGCAATTTTTATTTAACATGTTCTCTGAATTGTATAGATAGTGCATGTGGAGTAACATGATTAGCTTGGTAAGTAACAATCTGTGTTTCCTTTCTCAGGACGTGTTTCGAAATGGTGGGATTGACCTTCTTGCAGGATCTCTGGATCCTAAGGATAAAATAACCATGATCAATTATGTAGATTATTTGGATGGCTGAATCCTAGGATTCTAAGATCATAGAAAGTGGTTGATCCTGTGGGAAAAATAACCATTACCAATCCTCAAAAATGATTTTTTTTTTTTTTTTTGGCTCATGATCATCATGTTTTTCCTTCATGCCCCCTTCTTTGCATCTAAGACAAGCTTCCCATTAGGCCAACAATAGTTGTTACCCTCAATCTCTAGTTTTTCAATTTGATCTGATTACCACTACCTACCTTTTCTTGCCACCTCTGGTTAGATGTATCCTTTTTCTCTCACACGCATCTCTATCACTTTAGTGCAGACCAAGGCCTACAACCACCATTAGCCCATTCACCTCTACTCCCTCAACCTCTCTCCCATCCTGGCTTGTTGCTTAATGTCGATAGCCCTTCTTCCATCTGTTCCTCTTATTTTCCTTCTTTGGCCACTAGCCCCTCTTCCATCAACATCACTACCTTGCCATCTATCACCACCACTATCAATAGCTTTCCTTTAGCTCTACCATTAAAAATCCTTGTAATATCTTTTTATTTTCATTTTAAATACTATAAATGAGTTGCCTATACTATCTATTTGTTCTAATGCCCACTAGACTTTTTTTTTTTTGTGGTAAGCATAGGAGCATAATGCTGAAATTAAACACATTCAGTAAATTTTATGATACATACCATAGTACAAGAAAAGTTAAAAGGATTACAGCTCATAAATGTTACTGCTACACTATAGCCCATAGATAAGCCCATCAAATGCCCAAAGTGAAGAAGATAGGCCTTCTTGCCAACAAAACCCATATGAAGAAAACCTGACCGCACCCATTATTCCTTTGTGAGAGCATATAACCCATTCCGCTCCCAGAGATGCACTACAAATACTACGCTTCCTCAGTTCATAACATGATGGATCCTTCTGAGTATTAAATGTGCAGTCAATCTTTTTCTGTGGAATCTACGCATATAAGTCAAACGTATCACTTTTGGAGTAGTCTTCCTGGTATGCAAATCAAGCATAAGTTGCATGTAAGTAATGAAATCTAAATCATAATTGATATGATGTGGGCTATCAGATATATAACATAGCAGGCTATAACTGAAGCTGGCCTGTGGACCAGCTACTACAAAATAGTTGCCACTTTGTAAGTCTTGGTTAAAAACTACTGAAACCAACTCCAACTACGGATGGGTGAAAAGGATAATGGAAGACTGGACTCATAGCTTATTTGAAGTTCGCCCTAGCTGAACTTCCTATTCCCTTCATTCAGTTTACCCCAGAGACTGAGGTTGTTACTAAAGGGATGCAAAAGACCCATAATTAGCCATTCAGCAAGAAAGCTATGCCTTTTTCCAGCTTCAGTGTTGCAGTATCAGAATGCCCATGCAAATTGTACCTTGTTCCAGAGTATAAGTAATATGGGCTTGCTTGATTCCACTTCTTCAAAGTAAGAAGTAACTTCTTTCCAGCAAGAAGTAGAAGTATCTTTTTTGTTTTTTGAAGCAAAGGGGGTGTTTGATTCTTACCTCTTGAAAAATGAAAAAGTAAAAAAAGTATTGTTTGTTTTTACTTTCTCAACATACGAAATAGACTAAAATGATATTTACAAAAATACCATCCTGACTTTTTTTTTTTTTTTTTAGCTGGTGCTCATGAATCAAGGAAGAAGGATTTTTTTTTACATGTAAAGTAAAGGCGAAAATGATAAATGAAATAGTCTATCAAGTTTCCAACAAATAGTATTTATGAAGGTCCAAATATTGTTTGTAATGCATCCAAAATAAGAACATAACTATTACATGATAAAAGCTCTCCTTGCTCATATTTCCTCACATATTATATCACTCACATATTATATCACGAACGACATCCATCTCTCTCTCATTGGTACTACTACCATTAGGACTTATAATAACTATAGTCGTTCTTTCAACTTCATTATCGTCTTGAGCAATGATATTTTTAAAAAATAAATTATTTATATTTTATTGACGAATAAAGTTGTGAATAGCTACAGTAGCCATCACCAATTTCACTTGCGTATCCCAATCATACCTATAATGCATTTTCTTCAATAGAGCAAATTGATTTTTCCATACTCCAATTATCCGCTCTATTATTGTCCACAACGAAGCATGACAGTAATTAAACAGTTCCTTTGAATTTCTTGATTTCTCAACATCATAAGATTGCAAATGATACCGTACATTCCTATATGGAGCAAAAAATCCTTTCATATTTGGATAACATGTATCCACAAATAAAATTGCTCTGCAATCATATAAAATGAAGATATGACATGCATGTTATCATAATAATTTTTGTATAGAAATTAATTCATAAGCAAAAACTAACCTCCACTTAGGCATTTTAAATTCTTCCTCTCATCATGGATGGTATTAAGAAAAACACAGATGTCATATGTAGATCCTTCCCACCCACCAATGCAATATGTGAAACACAAATTGAAATCACAAACAACCATAATATTTTAAGTGGTGTATCCCTTGCGACTATAAAATGATTTTCCCTTGTCTGATAAAACAACCTCAATATGTATCCCATCTATTGCACCAATGCAATGCTATACATTAAAAGAATAAAAAAATTTAGATAAAAATATTGCAATACTCAAATTTAATAGAATGAACATCTTATTACCTGAAAATATGGATAATATCTAGGATAATTCAGCACATAAGGATGAATTGTTGTCACAGATGTCTGCACGATGTTGTCCATTGATAATCTAACAAGAGCATCCAATGATATATGAAAATATTGGCTCACGGTTTGTCCAGAATGTTGAAATCTTTCTTAAACTACTCTATTGCTAAAATTTTGACCAACAATGATAGGAACATCCCAACTTACTCTTCAACTCTAACAGTATAACCACGAGATAAGCCATAGGTATCACCAAGCAATTGACACAACCTTCCAAATAACATGGCATTCATGCTTAAACTTTCATAGCATCTATCTATTTTTGATTGATCATTCAAAAGCTCCAAGATCCATGGCCAACCCTTCAATGTAGATGTTCTACATAGTCGTCATTCAATATATGACTGTTATAATAATTTGCAGCATAAACATAGCTCCAGCTAGCACCAAGTTCCTATGATTATTCTGAATGTCCTCATACATATCCTCAATCTCATCATCCTCTTCATAAATGTCATTCTCCACATCATTCTCATCATCTTCGTAAATGTCATCCTTCACATAATTCTCATCATCTTTCATGATCTGTCAAATTTGAGAAAAAAAATTACAAAGCACATCCGAAATAAAAATAAAAAAATATATTTATTTTATCTCAAAGAATATTCACGTCTATCAATAAGCAAATAATCCATGAAGTTCAAACAATGTTTACATCTATCAACAAGCAAATAATCTATGAAGTTCAACAAGCTGAGTGAAATTTTTATAAATAAACAACAAATTGCTCAACAAGCATTTGGCCTTTGTTCCCATTCAGCTTGGAGGAACCTTAATTGGAGGCTTGGATCTTTGAATGCCATGAAGCATTGCCTCCACCGATCATTTATCATCTTTCGCACCCCAGATATTACCATCGGCCCTTCAATGTCAAGTCCAGGTAATTCTTTCAAGTGTGAGATAGGCTCTTCAATTTCATTCCTAGACTTCTCAATGCATGAAGTGCCCGAACTAGTCTCAAATGCAGTCACTAATCTCTCGAAATTACTATTAATTTTGCTTGACTCAGCCTGCTGTACAAATCTCTTTCTTTTCATCTTCAAGGAATGTGAAGTTGAACCCTTATCTTTAGATTCAACATTAGCAGAGTCCTCGCCAAGCTCAGCCACATCTTCTTTCTGAGTATTAGGCTCCATACTTTGATGAACATGGCCAGAATTAGCGGTGTAGGCATATACTCCAGTAGCTAAAATGTCATCGAATAGCCTCTCCATCAACCCATAGTTTTGCAAAGGCTTTCCTCTAAACATTGCAAAATCTTTATTCATCTACATATGTTGGAAACCAACAATCAGATAGTGCAAAAAAGTATAAATAGTAATGCAAAACTTAAATATATTAGTAACTTACCACAATCTTGTCATGCCATCATTCATCTGATGCAGTGATGGTGCCATTCTCCTCATGCCAACCAACTCCAGATTGCAATCTCTTTAAATTTTGGTAATTTTTTCAGTCGATTTTCAATGAATCCCTATATTTTCTAAATTGTTTGTTCGTATACTCTTTATCGGTTATTTTCTTAAACTTTGAGGCTACATGCTTCCAACCATCAGCATTCAAACAAGTACCAGGCTTATTTTCTTTCTCCACTTCACCAATACAAAGATCAAGAAAGATTTTTATTGTATTTGGATCCCAATGAGCTGACATACTGAAACATACCAGCAGTAAATGTATGTGTATGCGCATGATTTCAGTCTTCAATAGCGAAAGAAAAAAAGTGGCAGAGAAGAAATAGGCATAAACAAAAAAAGAAAAGTGGCAGAGAAGAAACAGGTAGAAAAGAAAAAAAGAAGTATTAGAGAATAAATGGGCAGAAAAATAGATAATGCGCTATTAACCATGCTACACTAATCTTAAGTATATAATACAAGTTTGTCACTTACGCATATACGATAAAATAGTGCTCTTCCAGCAGACAAGAAAGAATGGATAAAAGCTTTACTATAATTAAATATCATCCATGATAGAGCCTTTTATACCATTAATCAGTTAATCATGCAACTTCTTACGTTTGTTCCTTATATGCATTTGATCGAACATATGAGAGCACAAGGAAAAAATTGAAAAGGTACAGACCTTTTCATTAAAATCTTGTGAATGGATTGGCCTTCCCCAATTAAACCAATTAATGATGACATGAGTTTAGGCAAAAATCAAACCTTCCATCTATTTTTAATCTCATAGAGAGAGAGCGCATGTAGAATAAGTCAAAAAGAAGTCCACAAAATTGCATAGAAGAAGGTCAGAAGAAGAGATCTAACCTATAGATGACAGCGACGGCGAGGGCGAGACGACGGCAAGAGATCTCCTACTCTCAGATCTGGGTTCAGTCAAGGTCCGTGTTCAGAGTTCTGGATTCATCGAGCTCTAGGTTCCTCTCGAGAAAGAGAAGCCTTATATGGAGTTATTTTGAGATGTTAGCGATGGTAGAGTGGGAAGCAAAGTTTCATTAAATTTTGGAATAATTTCGAGCATGTCCCAACCTCATACTTTTCAAAAAAAAGGAACTCGGATACTACTTCTTTTCTTCTCCAATTTTTGCCTTGGTGGAAAAAGTGACTTTTTTTTCAATAAAATCAAACAACATTTTTTTGTCAATTTTACTTTTTTCCAGGAAAAAGTCAAAAGTTGCTTTTTTTTTTTTTTATGAACTTAGATCTGAGATTGACAAGTACCACAGATCAACTTCTCCTCTCCTCCAGCTTGTCAAAGAACCATGCTGTGGTGGAGAAAAAGGGCGTAATAAGATGTCACAATCACCTTCCATCAAAATGGCAATACTAGAATATATCAGCTTCATCATAGTTCAAAATATCATTTATAAGCATCCGTCATAAATAAATTAGCAAGCTCAGGACAAATAAATCATTAGCATGAAGAGTAAAGTCAGCCTTTCGAGTTAGATTTGCCAAGAAATTAGCGATCGAATTACCCTCTTGATATATATGAGTTACCTTCCAAACTTGAAGACATTGTTTTCATGATATCAAATCTTTAAAAAGAGGATGTGAAGACCTAATATGCTTATAATTAGATGACAACCAGTTTATGACAATAAGCGAATCACCTTTTTCCTCATAGTTGTTGTATGTTTAGATCACAGATCACTGATTTCATCGATCCCCATCCCAATAGCTACCATTTCTGCAAAGGAGATTGAAGAGGGTGGCATTGCCTTCCTTCAGCTCTAATCAACTTGCCCATAGGATCTTTGATGACATAGGCTACTGTTGCTTTGGTAGTGCGAATAGAGGCATCAAAATTCAATTTGAGAATTCTCATGGGAGGAAGAAGCTAACTCACTTGTTTTAAGACTCCAACACAGAGATGGGGGGTAGTATCAACTCTTTAGTGCCATGACTGATTCCCAAGTTGAGCATGAAGATAGCATAAATTACTCCATGGTACCTACCTTTCCTGGTTAATTGATTTGAAGCAGTGGTCTTAATTTGAAAGGTCCTCTCAATGTGAGCTGTCCGAAGCACCGTGGAATTTAAGCCATGATGAGTTTCAACCCTTCCTCCACCCAGGACTCAAAAATTATGTGCTCTAAATTCGGCAAAGAATTAGGTTGAAGACTCACTCCAGACATATTGTCAGAGCACTGCCAGCATTCCACAGGCAAAAAATCAACTCACCACCACATGATGGTAATCTTCAGCAAGTAGGATGTTTTGGTTGCACAACAATTCCTTATATAATAGCTTTCGCCATAACATCTTCCACTAAAAGGTTTTAACTCTTATAGAGACCTCTAACTTCCACATCCATTTAAAAAATCTTTTACTGACTGAGACTAAAAGATGCTAAAGCATAGGGATCATATGTATTAGGGCTATATGGTCAGCCTGCTTTTATCCCAACATATTTGATCAGGCCATGACCCTTATGAGCAATAGGGATAATACTAATTTGCCACACTAAGTTATCTGAAAATATAGACCCAATATATCTCGATTCCATTGCTAGCTAGGAGATATTAATTCCTTGACTAGCATATTAGAGGAGATAACATCCATGTTCAAATATGTCTGCCACATATGCAAAGGTATGGGGGTTGTTGCGGCTGGAATCCATTCTAGATCGGAGACACAGGAGCAGAACGATGTCCGATGCATCAGTGACGATCGGACCTACAAGAAAAGCCTCCATCAGAGTTAGCTCTGGTGGGGACCATCCAATGCTCAAGTCAGATTTTTCACAACAAGCGAAAAAGAGTGAGTGTTTATGAGAGAGAGAGGAGGCATACTAGGAGGATCCCTGTTTATCTCTTTATATAGATGAGGTTGGAGCCTTGAGGAGAAGAGAGAGGTCGTAAAAGATCTTTTTACCATTAATTATGTCTTTAAGCGGCACCGTGCTTGGTCTTTTGACTTTTTTGAGTATTGTCATTTCGTAGGGGCCACCATAGTCAGAGGCAAGAGCCATCTAATAGGATCTTGAGAGTGACGTGGGCTTCTCAGAAATAATGTGACTTGATGTGATCTGATGGATTAGCGTGACAGTCATGCTTGAGGTTCATCTGCTCGGTCGATATCCATACTCTGGGTGTTAAAAAATATATCTTAAAGTCAATCGTCTGTTTGTAAATGATTGTGCTATTTATAAATTATATATAAATTATTAATTAATAAAAATTATTTGATATTTTCATCATAAACTATGCATCTTCTTTATTAAACTCCTATATTATGATGAAGTCCTTAGAATTAATTTTCAATCGATAAAGAAGGATGTATCATATAGTTCTTAAATTTATTCACGATCAAATGATATATTATTATTAGGATAATAACGTTTATCAAGTATAGATCATTGTATACCATATGGGTTACTTGTCCTCATAACCAAAGAGTGTGGAGACACTAGGATGGCATGCAAATAAAATATAGAAGTACATTTACACTAAACGTGATCAAACTGTGAAGTACTCTGCTATCAAGAGTAGCTCATGAAGGATATTGATATAAGTATCCCTCTGATCTGAGATCACCACGGTGACTTACTAGCAACTCATTGTGCTTTAGTGCTGGACTATTTGAATTTTTAATTCAGTGATGAAAAATTTTTGAATACAATCAAGTACTTGCAAAATCAGTCTGTGAGTCAAGTTGGGATTGATTTGCTCCTGATTTCAAGAGTTAGTACTGCATTGTATTTTAATTTAGTAAAATCTTGACCAGGATCATCTTTATGAGGAGTCACAGAATTTATAAAGTTGAAAAATACTACGGATATACTGATCAAGAGTTGACAGTTTAACTCTGAAGTTATCTTGAGCATTGAGGGTCAAAAGAATGAATTATACGGTAACCATATGTCACTAGATTCTTGAATGTTGCTTTATAATCATTCATCTTATCCAAATGTTGGATATTATTGCTAGATGATCACTTTGATTAGTATAAAAATTTATTCGTATGCTACCAACTTAGGTTCTAACCAATGGGATTATACATAATAGAAGTTTCTATCTAATCAGATGACTGATCAACAATTGAAAATCGTTCAAGGGTATAATCGTTAATATGATTGATGATTAATCTTGTATAAATGTTACGATAAAATAATTTGCTAAAGGTTAATGAATTATAATTAGCAATTAAATTTTTAATTAGCTCAATTTGATTGATCAATGAGATTCAGATCGAGTCTAATTGAATGAGATTCAATTAGGTTTAGCCCGATTAGGTTATAAGATGACCTAATCTTTAAGGATGTTTGATTTCTGATTTGATCAGGATTTGAGCTCGATTAATTTTTGATTGGATTAGAATTTAATTAAGTTTATTTGGTGTCTAATTAGATTAGGTACATTCATCTAATTGGGTCTAATCAAATCTGATTTGGATGAGGACTGAATTGGATCAAATTGGATTGAATCAAATTCAAATAAGTGAATTTTGAAAACCCTTGCATCACTTCATCTTATGCCTTTTTCATTTCTTATCACAAATTCAGAATTTGTGTGAGAAAAACTCCACGCCAAAGCCTATTTTTCGCCCTCCCCTGGATAAGGATTAGACTGGTTGAGTTTAAATTTGAAAGGGATTTTGAATTTGAACTAAAACTAATCTTTATTCTATCTCCTCTAACCATCTCATCATCTACCATAGAAGACCTCCATTTTGTGTGACAAAGGGAGGAGAGTTTTACCATGAAAAACTTATCTAAATGGGGTGTGAAACAGAGAGTGGGGTGGGGGGGTTGGGTCTTCTATGCGTGAAAAATAGAGGAAAGCAATTCCTCTTGGGCGTGAGTTTTGTGGTTTTCCTAGGGTTCTAATTCTAGGGTTTCAAAAAGAGAAGAAAGTAAGAAGAGACATTGTCTCATCTTTATAATCTTCCACTACTTCATCCTTTTAAATCCATCTTCAGCTTTGGAAGAGTCCATGAGATCCGAAGAGGGGCGTAGATCAGCCTGCAAAAAGATCTCTGTATGAGTTAGCACTCTCAAAAGATCGATCAACTTCAGGGCTTTGTGTGGATGTCCTGTAGAGGTAGGATATTTTGTGTGGCTACTCAACATCAAGAAGAACCTCAGTTCCATGATATTCAATTGCGGTGATCAGCTACTTGCATTCTGGTATGAGATCTGATCTTAGTAGATATGATCTAATTTATCATAGATGTGATCTTCTACTTTATTGATATGATCAATAGTGTTCTGATTTCATATTATGCATATTTTTTATATCATATGATCCTTAGTAGATAGTTTTTAGATCTGATCTAATGTATGCATAGTAGTTAATCTAATCTGCTTCCGCTAATTTTTTTTAAAAATACATGCATGAAACTATTTATGTTTCTTTCAATTGGTATTAAAATCAGGTTCGATATGACATGAATACATATGCATATAGATCTGAAATTAATCTATCTCATATATGATATATTAGATTAGATGTCTTAGTAGCCTAGTACTCGGATTGTACATCACCAGACCATCTGATCATAAAAACAAGTAGGACTTAAAGATCCTCTCTTCTCATTCCATTGATTCTCTTATGGTGTGTAGGGGTGCTATTATGATGTTTCATGAAGAAAAATTAAGAAAATTTTTTTTTAAAATTATTTTAATCATGATAAATAAAATTTAGAATCATAAATAAATTTATATTAGATCTAAAAATAATTTATGATTGATTTTATTATTGGTTATGTAAAAATATTTATTCTGAAAATTCTGTAATGTATTGCTGTCAAGCCTGCTGAGTCGACTTAGTTTTGATTTGAGTCGACTCAGAATCCTGATGGATCGACTCAGTTCCTTGATGAGTCAACCCAGTCTATGCAGGTTGAAATAAAAGTTACTGTTTATCATCAGTGAGTCGACTATGTTTCAGAACTTAGTCGACCAACTGTAATGAGTTGGCTCAATGCATGAGTGAGCCGACTCAAATTTTAGAACTGAATATTTATGCATAAAATTTAATATAAAATAGTTTATATTTGAAATGGTTTTAAAATCTAACCAAAATCCATATTAATTCTACACTTAATTGAGAATTAAGGGTTGAATATTTAGATCTAGAATTGTGAATTTAAGATCTCATGACATTGTATAAAATATGGGACTGTAGGTTAGCTCGAATCAGATCTTTTTAACTGGATTAGACCTAGAATTATATGAAGCGAAAATTCAGTGTAGGGGCAAAATGGTAATTTTAAAATTTTTTCAAAATTATTATTTTACAGTAAAATTATTAATTAATCTCATTAATTAATACTAATTAACCCTATACTAGGATCTAAATATGATACAACAGCATACATTTAAATTTGAAATTCAAATTTGAAACAGTAAACTTTTTACTGTACTGTGTTCAGAACACATCACCTTTTGCGGGTAGTCGATCACCGCAATCTGATCACCATCGAAGGGCTCTGATCGTCAAGTCGTAGCCACACTAGTGTCTGACCTCTGCAAATCGTCCACACGAAGCTCTCGTCTGATCAGCTCCTCACGAATGCTAGTTCGTGATTTCACTCTTTTGATGGTTGATGTTGATCGAACTCCTTCGATCGATGTGTGCCGACTCTTCGGATGCTCCAGATCGTCTGCACGGTTGGTTGAGAGGCTGATGGATCTCTCCTAAAATTTGATGGACTCACGACACTCGTGGCACACCAATCTCACTTTCCGAACCTTAGGTAGAAACCCTAGGGTACACACCAAAAACCCTGCGCCCACTTCTCTCTCCTTTTTCTCTCCTCTCGATAAATTTTGAACACTTCAAAATTTTTTCAGAACCTCCCCACGCCCCTTATCTCTTCTTTCTTTCATTGCCCACGCCCCCTCCCTTTCTCATTTTACAAAACATCGCAAGAGATGTTGAAAGCATGTGAGTGGATAAGAAGAGGTGGTTGCTCACTTGAATTCAAATCAAATTTGAATTCAAGTGCCAACCAATCTTATCCTCATCCATTTGTGCGAGAAAGAAGAGATGGCGTGGCCTTCTTTTTTCTTTTTTTTGTGCGTGGAGACTTTCACGAGAAACTATTTCTCGTGTGGAATAAGGGGTGCACAAAAGAGGATAAGCTGGCGCATGGTTATTTGGTTATCCATTCAAATTCAAAATCCCTTTGAATTTGGATGGGTAACAAACCAAGTTAATCCAAATAATTGGCGCACAAAAATATGGGTGTGAGAGAGCTTTGCGTGGGAGAAAATTCACGAGAAAATTTCTTCTCGTGAATTCAAATGGGCGCAAGGAAGTTGGGTGGCGCAGGGAATTTAAAACAAGATGGTTTGATTCAAATTGAGCCAACCTAATTAAAATAGGTTAAGCACAATTAGACCAGATTAAACCCAACACAATTAAGCTTAATTAGGCTCAATAAAATTCTAATCAAATCAGGAATTAACTAAGCCTAACCCCTGATCAAATCAGGGACTAAACCACCTTAGCGATTAGATCAACACTTAACCTAATCAGGTCAATCCAAACTGAATCCAATTCAATTGGACTTGATCTAAAAATAATTACTCAATCAAATTGAGTTAATTAGTGATCAAATCACTAATTAAATCTCTCATAAATATTGAGTCCAAATCCGATGGGCAATTGGTATCAGAGACCATCGATATGAAACCCTGATCAAAGAGTTCAAATTTCAAATTCAAAATTTGAAATTCAAAATTTCGACTCCGGTACCCAAAATGTGTGGAACTCATGATCAGAAATCCTAATTCTCAATCATAGAGTCCCAGACACATAAGACTCATAATCAGCCATCAGATCAAAAAGGAACCTCTAATGTGTGTGACCCCGCAGGTTCTAACCTAAGCCGGTAGCACAGGAACCAATTCCTCTACTAATCGAAGTGACCATCTAGTAATGGTACCCGATAATCGGATAGGTCGAATAGTCGCAATCGCAACATTCATAACCTATGTGAATATGGTTACCGTATAATTCATCTCTTTTGACCCCTGTGTTTAGGACGACTCAGGGTTAAACTATCAACCCTGATGAGATCATCCGAATCGTGCTCAATTCAATTAGTCCTGTGACTCCTCACTAGGACTATCCTGGCTAAGGTTTTGCTAAATTGAAACATGACTATACCAGCTCCTAAACTGGAGTGGTCAATCCCATCTTGACACACGCACCGACAAGTCAAGTACTTGACTACACCCAGCAGCCTTCCGTCACTGAATTAGAAATTCAGGTAGTCCAGTGCCTAAGTGCAGTGAGTTACTTGTAAGTCACCGTGGCGGTCTCAGGTCGGAGGGACATTTATACCCATATCCCATCGGAGCAAATCTTGACAGCAGAAATAGCTTCGGAGTCGGTCACGTTCAGTGCAGATGTACCATTACATCTCATCTGTATGCCATACCAGTGTCTCCACACTTCTTGGTTATGAGGACAACCAACCCATATGGCACACAACGATCTATGCTCGATAAACGTTGTCGTCCTTGGTAACAACGTATCATTTGGTCACGAACAGGTTTAAGGACTAAGCGACAAATCCTCCTTTGTCGAGTCTAAATAGTCTTAAGGACTTCACCACAACACAGGAGTTCATTAGAAGATGAAACATTTATGATGAAAAAATATCAAAATAACTTTTATTTATTTATAATTCATGTACTAATACAAAAGGAGCACAACCGTCAACAGGCTGACGATTGGCTTTGGGATACTATTCCCAACAATCTTCCACTTGGCCTAAAGCCAATCGGTGCAGTATCTAATACCCATCTTCGACTTGTAGTCGTTGAACTCCTTCACCGCAATGGCTTTAGTGAATGGGTCGGCCAGGTTCTCCTTCCCGTCGATCTTCTGAAGGTCGACGTCACCTCGATCCACGATCTCCTGGATGAGATGGTAGCGACGCAGAATATGCTTCGTCCGCTGGTGTGCCTTCGGTTCCTTCTTCTGAGCAATGGCTCCAGAGCTGTCACAGTAGAGCAAAACTGGACCAACAAGGGAGGGTGCTACTCCGAGCTCAGTGATGAATTTTTTCAGCCACACCGCTTCTTTGGCAGCATCTGATGCAGCAATATACTCCACCTCGCATACTGAATCAGCCACAGTGTGCTGCTTGGAACTCTTCCAGCAGACAGTCCCACCATTAAGGGTAAAAATAAATCCTGACACACTCTTGCTGTCATCGCGATCAGACTGGAAACTAGAGTCTGTAAACCCTATAAGTCTCAAGTCCGATTCACCATATATAAGCCACTGGTCCTTAATATTTCTTAAATACTTCAGGATGGTTTTAACAACCTTCCAGTGATTCTCCCCTGGATTAGATTGGTATCTACTCACTATCCCTAGTGAGTATGCCACATCTGACGTACATGTCATGGCGTACATGATAGATCCCACTGCTGAAGCATATGAAATCCTACCCATACGCTCTCTCTCTTGAGGTGTTGTCGGACAATCCCTTTTCGAGAGAGAAATTTCATGGCCTATCGGTAGATAGCCTTTCTTGAAATTCTCCATGCTGAACCTTTTCAGCATAGTATCAATATACGTGGACTGGGATAAGCCAAGCAACCTTTTGGATCTATCCCTATAGATCCTCATTCCTAGGATGTAGGAAGCTTCTCCCAGATCCTTCATGGAGAACTGTGACGATAGCCAAATCTTTATTCCCTGTAATGCAGGGACATCATTCCCGATTAAGAGAATGTCATCCACATACAATACAAGAAATACTACTACTGGACCATTAGCCCACTTATAAATGCGGGGCTCTTCTCCGTTCTTAACGAAGCCATACGTTTTGATCGTCCTATCAAAACGTATGTTCCAACTCCGAGATACCTGCTTAAGTCCATAAATGGACTTTTGTAGCTTGCATACCTTAGACTCATCTGTGGATGTGAACCCTTCAGGTTGTATCATATACACCTCTTCGTCCAGCTCTCCGTTTAGGAAAGCTGTCTTCACATCCATCTGTCAGATTTCATAGTCTAGATGGACAGCTATCGCAAGCATAATCCGAATGGATTTGAGCATTATCATAGGAGAAAACGTCTCGTCATAGTCTATACCATAACGTTGACGATATCCCTTGGCAGCCAGACGGGCTTTATAGGTCTCCACCTTTCCGTCTGCGTCCCTCTTCCTCTTGAAGACCCACTTACACCCTATGGGTTTCACTCCTTCAGGTGAGTCAACCAATGTCCACACATCATTGACCTTCATGGACTCCATTTCGGATTTTATGGCCTCTAGCCATTTCTCAGAGTCAGATCTCTGCATTGTATCCATGTAGGTGATCGGATCCTCATCGTTTTCATCAAGTTCGACAGGATCGTCATCCCGGACCAAGAAACCATAGTATCTGTCTGGTTGATGTGGTACTCTACCAGACCACCTTAAGGGTGCATAATCAATGGGCTCCGGATCTGATCTAATCAAATCCGGTTCAGGTTCAGTAACATGTGTCGATTTTTTCACCTGTCGAACTTCGTCAAGTTCGACCTTAGAGGCAACAGTTCCTTCACTAAGGAACTCTTTTTCTAAAAAGATTGCCTTAAGGTTGACAAACACCTTTTGCTCATCAGCAAGGTAGAAATAATACCCTTTGGTCTCTTTTGGGTACCCTATAAAATTATACTTGTCAGACCTAGGTCTAAGCTTGTCTGTAATTAAACGTTTAACATAAACCGGACACCTCTAAACCCTAAGGTGCGAGAGTACTGGCTTACGTTCTATCCATATCTCATATGACATTTTGGCTACAGACTTACTCGAAACTCTATTTAGAAGGTAACAAGCCGATTCGAGCGTATATCCCCAGAGGGAGATCGGCAGACCAGCAAATCCCATCATGGATCGAACCATGTCCAATAAGGTCCGATTCCTCCTTTCAGACACACCATTATGCTGTGGTGTTCCAGGAGGAGTCCACTGAGAGAGAATCCCATTCTCTCCTAGATATGTTAGAAACTCATTGGAAAGGTATTCACCTCCTCGATCAGATCGAAAAATTTTAATACACTTTCCAGTTTATTTTTCTACCTCATTTCGGAATAGTTTGAACATTTCAAACGACTCCGACTTATGATTCATTAAGTAGACATACCCATACCTCGATAGGTCGTCTGTGAAGGTTATGAAGTAGAAATATCCACCTCTTGCACTTGAGCTCATAGGTCCACATACATCAGAATGTACCAGACCTAAGAGTTTACTGGCTCGCTCACCTTTTTCAGTAAAAGGTGACTTGGTCATCCTTTCAAGAAGACAAGACTCACAGGTTGGAAGTGATTCACAATCACCAAGTTCAAGAATTCCTTCTTGAGCCAACCTGTTTATCCTGTTCTTATTGATATGACCTAGCCTATAGTGCCAAAGGTAGACTTCTGACACATTATTTATTCTAGGGCATTTACCGAAGTTTTGAACCACATTAACAGGCTGTGATAGTAAGTAAATTCTATTATTTAATTGTCCAACAAACATTGTAACACCATTCAAAATGATATTGCAAATATTTTTTTTATTAAAAAATCATAACTGTACATGGCCAAAAGGCCTACAAAAATAATATTTAATAAAAAGCTTGGACAATAGTGACATTCACTCAGAATTACATTACGAGAATTGATTACAAGACTCATGATTCCTAAAGCTAGAACTGGAACTCTGCTTCCATCTCCAACGTTCAGGAACCTCTCGCCTTCATCAAATCTCCTACTGACCTGCAGATCCTGCATCGAATTACAAATATGAAAAGAGCTTCCGGTATCCAATACCCAGGCAGTAGTATCACAAATGAAAAAGTTACAAGGAGTTATCATATAATTACCTTGCTTCTTCTTTGGCCTGTTCGGGTCCAGGGTGGCAATGTATTGAGGACAGTTCCTCTTCTAATGCCCCTGCTTCTTGCAAAAGAAGCACTCCGCCTGGCTCTGGTTGGGCTTGCGCTTCTTGGTCTGACCCTGTGCAACCGTCCCAGCATGAGGCTGCACCTTCTTGTTCTTCTTCTTCTTGTTCTTCTTCCCCTTCCCAAAGGGTCGACGATGAGAAGAAGACCCTCCCACTACATTCACCGACCCCTTATGGAGCTGGTGATCCTTCTCAAAGTTCTGCAGCAACCCCAACAATCCGTGGTAGTTTACTGCAGGCTTTGTCATTCGAAAATGAGTAAGGAATGGGAAGAAGGACTTGGGCAAGGAATTAAGGATCGCATCCTTACCGAGCTGCTCGTGTAGAGGAAAACCCAATTTGCTTAGGCGCTCAATCATCTCGATCATGTACAGTACATGATCAGTGACTGAGACCCCATCCCTCATCCGAGCATTGAAAATGGCACAACTAGTTTTGTGCCTTTCAACATCGTTAGGCGTGCCAAAGGAATCGTTCAACATTTGAAGCATCTCCTGTGGCTGGGCATTCTCAAATCTGCGGCTGAACTCATCATTCATTGCTGCCAGCATAATACATCAGACGGTAGTGCGGTCATTGAGCCACTTCTAGTAAGTATCTCGAATCACCTTACTAGTGTTCGGAGCTGGCTCCTCAAGTGCTGGATCCGTTACTACATAAAGGATCCGCTCATGCTCAAGGATGATTTTCAATTTTTGATACCAGCTATCGAAATTAGGTCCCATGAGCTTGTCATTATCTAATAATGACCGGAGCGACAGGGTAGTGGCCATAGCTGTATAAAAAAAAATCAGACCTCTATTAGTACATAAATTAATACTAAAGACTTGGACTTTAGTCTAAAGTTTTTTTCAATATTTTTACGAACTGGTAGCCTCAACCTCCAATTCGAGAAATTACTTTAATTCCTTAATGGGTACTAGAATCCACACAGACTACACACGAGCCCAACTTTGGTTGGTCAACCCATGTGCATCTATGGGTAGGTTCTTAACCAGTTATTTCTCTAAACAACTTCTAGAAATTGATTTTGCCCTAGAACCTAATCAGTAGGCTTTGGCCTCCACTGAAAAAATCTGGTTAGGTCCAACCATTAACATGACTTAATTTGGTGAATCAGACCAATAAATGATCAGGCCCGACTTTGACCGGCCAACCTAACCACCATCAGAAAGACTCAACCAAATTATCATATTATGAATGATAATTCCATTAGCCAATGAGCACCAGGCCTTTGGGCCTCCAATGATCATTGAACTAATGGACTCATTATCACTCACTTAATGGGAGGCATTGACTTAGTTATCATTATAACTTAATCATTTTAGGGACCTAATAATTTTTGAAGATTTTATTAGAGGATAGTAGAGAAGAAATCATCCAGCCAATTTTCATCCTCCCACTGACTTCACCAAGTCAGATTAAAAAGGATTTAATTAAAGCTGGCATTAGGAGCACCTAAATCAGTCACACTGATTTACCTAATGACATGGGTCAGCTCTAATCACCAAGTGATCTAATCAAAATCTAACTTACAGATTGGTCAGGTAAGTGAGATCAGTGGTGGGGATTTGCCATTAACTCGTCAATGATCGAATCAATGCGAGTAGCTCCCGCCTAAGAACCACTGGTCAAAACTGCCGAACTTACCTTAGACACCAACCAGTTCATTAGTTTTAATTTTGATCAACTTAGTAAATAGGGCTCCACCGCGTAGCCATGAATTAAGTCCATCTTGATCTAGTTAAAGACATGGACCCATTCAACTACAACTATTGAAGTTGAGTCTAGAGTATCCTTGACCTAATCTAATTCAACTTTTGATTAAATTTAACCAATTACTCCATTTAGTCCATTTTTTATGCTAACCTTAGGTCTAACCCAATTATGGATCTAATTCATCTAACCCATTGACCCACAAGTTTATGCAATTATCTTAGGTCTTAATTCACAATTCTAGACCTACTAGACAATACTTAATTCTTTTAATTAAGTACTTGGACTGATGGGTCAGGATTTGGCATTTCGAAAATAATTTTCAAATTTTAAAAAATTTTATTTTTTATTCACCAAATGTGTCGACTTATTTCACAAACGGATTAGCATATTTCATAAACAGCAATCCTATTTCTCATTTCATAACAGAAAATAACTCAAAATAAATCATAAATTTTTTTTTAGATCTAATCTAACATATTTATGATAAATTTTATAATTAAGTGTTGCCCAGCTATGCAACCCAAGAGGGGGGGGTGAATTGGATTTCTAAAAATTTTAAGCCCAACAGATTACTTATGAAGATCAAAACAAAGACTTTAATTCAATATTAATTACCTAAAGCAGGAATGCAAGAATATAATAAAGAACTAAAGTGAAGCGATAAAGCACACCACAAACACAAGGATTTATAGTGGTTCGGTGCTAACCTTGCACCTACATCCACTCCCCAAGATCCTACTTGGGAATTTCAATCCACTATCCTTTGTATTCAACCCGAATACAAAACGTCGGAAACTCTGACACTAGCTATCCCAAGCTAGATCACTTGTTTTTCGGGTACAAGTAAACCCAAAATACTCCGATTTCAGGTTCGGATCAACCTTTCCTTATTTTGAAAATCCTCCAAAAATAAGAACAATTACTCACAAAGAGTTAGAAAATTTTGAGCACAGATTAATACAATAACAGCTCCTTAAATGAGCGAATATAACAATAAAAGCTTTACTCAAATGAAGAACCCCTTTTTCGGATTTTCTCAAAGTGGATGAACGCTTGAATGCTTGAGAAGAGGTTGATTGTTGATTGAAGATCTCTTGAAAGCTTTGAAACAATCTCTAGATCAAGGTTGAAACAATAGGCGTGAAGAATTCTCTCCTTGAAAGATCTTGCTTTTCTCTTTCACAATCTCTCTGGTATATTGTGGATCCTCTCTCTTTTTCTTTTTGGATTTTTCGTTGATCTCAGGCTTTTTCTTGCAAATTTTGGATCCTTTCTTCTATTCTTCTCATTTTTGATTTCACGTTTGATCCGCTATTTAATCTGCAATTTCTTTCACCATTTAAAGCATTTTGTAGCATTAGAAGCAAAAGAAAATAATTTAGATAGATAAAGAGCCGTTAGAGGATTTTTAGGAAGCATAAATGGCAATTAAAATGGGCAAAAAAAAATAGCCGTTGCTGACATTTCCCGTCGCAGGGGTCGACTCATGAGTCGACTCATGCTTCAGGGGTCGACTCATGAGTCGACCTCTGTTGCAAAAACCAGAGAATGCGTTTCTGAAAATTCTTGGCTCAAATTAGCAGGGGTCGACTCATGAGTCGACTGATGCCTTGTGGGTCGACTCATGAGTCGACTCACAGGTCGTGCCAAGTCAGAAAACTAGCGTGCCAAGGAGAATTTTTGCGTGCCAATCAGCTCACAGTGCCATGAGTTGACTCATGAGTCGACTCATGCACTTCAAACCTTCATAACTTCAAAAATATAAGTCCAAACACAATGAAATTTTTACCAATAGATTTCAAATCATTTGTTCTACCAAATGGTACTATCAAATCAGGATTTTAGTAAAATTACAATTTTGCCCTTGAAGAGCATAAGGACTTTTTCATTTTAAAATTATTTATATCCCTTCAATCTGCTTTGTAATCATCAAAATCAATCTAGGAGCAACAATCTCCTCCTTTTTGATGATGACAAAATATTTGAACAAAAATATTTATGTTAATACATTAATTTCAAAAGAATCCATTATAGGTGTATATGCTTGAAAAGAGTATGATTCTTTTGGCATGTAATATAAATGCAAAAATAGTTTGTCCTTTTTCTTAAAGATTTGAAAAGGGTATTAGATCATTTTGAGTTTAAGATATATCAGAGCAAGAGAAGAGAAATAAATTTTGCAATGTATCAGAGCAAGAAAAATAATTTTTACAATGATATTAGAAAAGATTTTATAATGTATCGGAGCAAGAAAATTTTATAATATATCAGAAAAAATTTCACACTGTATTAGAGCAAATGTTATAATATATCAGAGAAACTTTCTCACTGTATCAGATCAAATGTTATGATTTATCAGAGAAACCTTCACACTGTATCGGATTAAATTTTATCATGTATCAGAGCAAGTTAAAAGAAATTGTAGGGTGTATCAGAGTAAAACAAATTTCTTAAGATGTATCAAGGTGAATAAAATTTTAAAAGATGTATCAGAGCAAGTTTGAATTTTGAAATATATCAGAGCATATAAAAAAAATACTTATTTGCATTGTACTTATGATTTTGCTTTTGATGGATGGCTTTTTGTTTAAGTTCTGTCTGATACCAAATTTCGATACCAAATTTCTCAAAGTTTTGTTTAATCTTTCAATCCTTGTTTTTATTTAATTTCTCCAATATTTATTTAATTTCTTCAATATTTATTTTAATCTTCCAATTTTTGTTTTTGTTTAATTTCTCCTCCTTTTTCTCATAATTTAGGGTTTTGCTTTTTGTCTAATTTCAATTTTTGTTTTTGTTTAATTTCTCTCCCTTTTTCTCATAATTTAGGGTTTTGCTTTTTGTCTAATTTTAATTTTAATTTTTGTTTAATTTCTCCCCCTTTTTGACATCATCAAACATAGTTAACTCTTCCTTTTCTTTTTCTGAAATATTCTTTATTTTCTTTTTCTTTAGAGTTTTTCACAGATGTTTGCTCCCCCTTAATATAGCAATTATCAACAGCAAACAACAACAAGGAGAAGACAATATTTCAACAAGAAGAAAATATATAACCAAAATATGATCATTACAAAGAGGTAGAAATATAGGTAAAAGATGATTCCATTAATATCATAATTGTTTCAATACATAGTTCTTAAAAATAAAATTCAACCAGCTAATTGTCAATACATGGCCCCGAGGTATAGATCCTAGAACAAAATACTAACACCTAGGATCTAGTAATGATCAAGATAGGTCAATGATCGGAGTCATCAGATATAGGGTGAGGAGATGATGGATCAGAAGTGCGTCCTCTACCCCGTCTGCCTCTGGCACGAGCAGGAGAACGAGATGAACTGGGTGGCTGAGAACGCTGAGATGCTAGGGACTGAACAGAAAGGGTGAGTCTAATAGAATCAAGTATGTTCAGTGCTCTGGAAACAGATTGAAGTAGAGCAGTGAACTGGGTGGTAGCATGCTCACTCGATCCTCGGATCTCTTTCCTCAGTAATTCATATCCACCTTCTAGTGCTCCTCTGAGCCTGCCAGCCTCTGCAGTGAGGTCTGTGACCTCAATAGTAGACTCCTGTGGCTGGGGATGGCCAATGCAAGGACTTGCCCCTGCAAGTCAAGAACTCTGCCAGTCAGTCTCCAGACTGTGTCCTCAAGCTGCTGTATCCTGACGGACTGATCTGAAATCATCTGAAACACAGTGAGATGTGGGGAGTAATGGTCTGATCAGAAGAGGTAGCTCCAGGTGCAAAAGAAGTACTACTCCACTGGCTAGACAGCAAAGAAGCCACATGCTGTGAAATATGCTCGATCTGATCGTCAGCCAGTCTGAACTCTGAATGAGGTGCTCTGCTCTCTGGCTGATACACTGGTGTGGGTATCCTAGTAAACTCAGAAGGGCCAGCCTCAGTATCAGGAATGAACTGGGTATCTGGTGAAGCTGCCCTGAAGTCATGTATAGGAGAAGATGGACCTTCTTCTTCTACTCTGCCTTCAGTTCTGTCTTCAGCTCTTTCCTCAACTCTCTCCTCAGCTCTTTCTTCAGAGCCCTTGATCCAACCACCAACAGTCTTTGTAATTTCCATTCGGTGCAGGCTGTGTTGGTTGAAGGTATCCACATGTGAGAGTTTGGTAGGTGCCTCCCCCTCACAGCTAACTCCAAACCTCCTAAATACTCTAGTCAGGGCCATACCATAAGGCAAGTGTGCCTTGGATCTATTCAAAGTTTCTCTCATGGCCTCTATCATAAGTGCAGGGAGGTTTAGGGGGGTCTGAGTGATGACATGAAACATGACACATACATCTCTGTCAGACAATAGATCATGCCTACCACTCCTAGGAAAGAAGAGTTTTGTTACAACAGGACCCTCGTCTCAATGGACAATAGCTTTGCTTCCAATATGTTTAAATTTCCTGAAAAGCTTCTCCTAAGATAATTCTGATCCCTTCTTCTTTAATTGGGAGTTCCATATATGAGTATCCTTCACTAGGCAACTGAAGTATTTCTCCTAGAATCCAAGCATATGTCAATCCCCTTGACTGTTGAAGTCACTGACCCATTTCCATAATTTAGGTTCTGGTAGAACTCTCTAACTAGATCAACATAGGTGACTTCCTTAAGGGAGCAGTAAAGTTCCCATCCTTGATTTTTGATCTTGGTAGCAAAAGTAAAGCCTTCTTTCTCAAAGAACCGAAAATCTATATTTTTTCCGATTTCTACTTTTCTATCAGAAAGAGGATTTACATTGGGGCTTATGGAGGATTGAGAGAGACCTTGAGCAGGTACTGAAACTGGATGGGAACACTGGAAGACTGAGCATGCCTTTTCTTTCGGACAAATTTCTCAGGCTCACGGATTGATTTTCTTCTTTGGGAAAGTTTCATCTTTGGAGCCATATCCAATAAAGTAGCAGACAAAAAGACTTGAATTGAGTGGAGGAGAGATCACAAGAGAGTAAAGAGGAATTTTAGTGGAGAAAAGAAGTGGATTTTGGAAGTTCGATGAAGTGCTAGGGCACGTTCCAACCGCACCGAGCAATGTGAGAAAGCACGAGAAATCTCTTTTCCAAGGAGGCGATTTTTGGTGGAGAGGAGGAGGGAGAATTACCTCAAAATTGATCCTTGGATTTGGAGCAAGAAAGAGTTGGAAAGAACGGCTTTCGGAAGGAAGACGATGGGAAGATGAGTCGTCTCACAAACAGGGTTCCCGTTATAAAAACAATGAACCCGTTGAAAGTTTGTGGGATTTACAAGTTTGCCATTGAGTCACTCATGGGGGTCGACTCATGAAGTTCAGAAATTCAGGAAAAATACAAATAAATTCCAAAAAAATTTGAAATTTTGAGTGAAGGAATTTTGCTCAATGATAAGTTTTTAGAATGATAAATCTGAGCTTTTGGGATCAGGATAGATGTTGAAAATTGAGCTCTAAGAGTTTTTGACATCTATTCTTTGGAAATTGAGAAATTTCAGACAAATGAATCTAGAATTCCTAGATTTCTCCTAATTTCACAGAATCTATCCTCACTAAGGGCCTTTGTAAAGATATCAGCTAATTGATTTTCAGTGCAAACATATTCAAGATTAATTTTTGTTTTGAACATGTTCTCTTATAAAATGATGTCTTATTTCAATATGTTTAGATCTTGAGTGTTGAATTGGATTTTTAGATAGATTTATGGCACTTGTATTATCACATTTTATTGTGTTTCATTAAGTTTGATTCCAAAATCTTCGAGTTGTTGCTTTATCCACAAGATTTGAGCACAACAACTTCCGCTGCAATGTATTCGGCCTCAGCCGTAGACAGTGCCACCGAATTTTGTTTCTTGCTAAACCATGAGATTAGGTTTACTCCTAAGAAATTGGCAAGTTCCACTTGTGCTTTTTCTATCTAATTTACATCCAGCAAAATCAGCATCAGAATATCCTAACAAATTAATTTGTGAGTCCTTAGAGTACCATAACCCTATAGTTTGTGTACCATTTAAGTATCTAAGGATTCTTTTAACAGCATTCAAATGAGATTCCTTAGGATTAGATTGATATCTTGCACATAAGCAAACACTAAACATGATATCAGGCCTACTTGCAGTTAAATATAATAATGAGCCAATCATACCTCTATAGTATTTTAAGTCTACCTTTTACCTTCATCATCCTTGTCAAGCTTACATGAGGGACTCATTGTGTGCCAATTGGTTTGCAGTTCTCCATTCCAAATCTTTTGAGTAGTTCCTTGGTGTACTTGCTTTGGGTGATGGAGATTCTCTCTTTTGATTGTTTGATTTGGAGTCCGAGGAAGAAAGTGAGTTCTCCCATCATGCTCATCTCGAACTCTCCCTGCATAAGCTTAGCAAAGTCTTGACAAAGGGATTCATTAGTAGACCCAAAAATTATGTCATCAACATAAATTTGTATAATTAGCATATCATTTTGGTTTCTTTTAATAAATAGGGTTGTATCTACATTGCCTCTTGAGAAACCATTATTTAGTAGAAATTTGCTTAGCCTTTCATACCATGCTCTAGGTGCTTGTTTTAATCCATATAAAGCTTTATTTAATCTAAAGACATGATTGGGAAAAGTATGATTTTAAATCCAGGGGGTTGTTCTACATATACTTCTTCAGAAATATATCCATTTAAAAATAACTTTTAACATCCATTTGAAATAACTTGAAATTCATAAAGCAAGCATATGCAAGTAGAAGTCTAATAGCTTCTAATCTAGCAACAGGTGCAAAGGTTTCATCAAAATCAATTCCTTCTTCTTGATTATATCCCTTAGCAACCAGTCTTGCTTTATTTCTAATTACATTTTCATGCTCATCTAATTTGTTTCTAAAGACCCATTTTGTTCCAATTATTGAGTAATCTTTAGTCTTGATACTAAGGTCCAAACATTATTTCTTTCAAATTGATTAAGTTCTCTTGCATAGCATTAATCCAGTTATGATCATTTTCAGCCTCTTCAAAAGTTTTAGGTTCAAGTTGAGATACAAAGCACAATGATTAAGTACATCTCTAAGTGAAGAATGTGTTTTTACCCCATGCATAGGATCACCGATAATTAACTCCTTAGGGTGATTGTGAACATACCTCCATTCCTTGGGTAGGTCATTTGTACCTTGAGGTTGTTCTTGAATTTCTTCACCTCTTTCATTTTGTTCGTCTTCTTGATCCTTGTCTTTTGGAGTTGCTGAGTCTTTAGAGTGATCTCCTTCATACCTTCTATTGTGGCTCTGCATCATCAACACCCTCATTCTTCCTTGAAGGAAGATCGTTAGATTCATAAAAATAACATGTATGGACTCCTCAACTACTAAAGTTCTTTTGTTGAAAACTCTAAATGCTTTACTAGTGGAGGAGTAACCTAGAAAGATTGCTTCATCTGATTTTGCATCAAATTTACCAAGTTTTTCTTTGCCATTATTTAATACAAAACATCGGCAACCAAAAATATGAAAATATGCAATATTTGGTTTTCTTCCTTTCCAAAGTTCATAGGGGGTTTTCTTTAAAAATTGTCTAGTTAAAGCATGATTTAAAATGTAACATGCTGTGTTAATAGCTTCCGCCCAAAAATATTTAGAAGGTTGCTTTCACAAAGCATGGTACGGGCCATTTCTTCTAAGGTTCTGTTTGTCCTTTCAACTACCCCATTTTGTTGGGGTGTCCTAGGAGCAGAGAAGTTATGGCCAATTCCATTTTCATCACAAAAATTTTCAAAATCTTGATTTTCAAATTCAGTTCCATGATCACTTCTAATATTTTGAATTGAAAATCTTTTTTATTAGAGACTTTTCGATGAAATTTAGTGAAAATATGAAAAGTTTCATTTTTGTGAGCAAAAAGAAAACCCAAGTAAAATGAGAGTAATCATCTATTATTACAAATCCATATCGTTTTCCTCCTAGACTAGTGGTTCTAGTTGGTCCAAACAAATCCATATGTAAGAGCTCTAAAGGTCTAGAAGTTGAAACAGTGTTTTTGGATTTAAATGATACTCTAGTTTGTTTACCTAATTGGCATGCATCACAAATTCTATCCTTTTCAAAATTCAGTTTTGGCAAACCGAGAACTAAATCCTTTTTAATTAATTTTGAGAGAGAATGCATGCTAATGTGTGCAAGTCTACGATGCCACAGCCAACTAGTCTCATTTATTTTAGTATTTAAGGAAACTAGGCATTGCATGTCTAATTTTGTTAAATCATTCAAGTCTACCATATAAACATTGCCATGCCTATGTCCTATAAATTTAATGCCATCGTTAATAGGACTCGTCACAATGCAAACAGATGATTCAAAACTTACTTTATACCCTTTATCACAGAATTGACTAATGCTAAGTAAGTTATGCTTTAAACCTTTAACTAATAAAACATTCTCAATGTATTTGGAGGGAGTGATACCAATGTTACCTATCCCGGTGATCTTTTCTTTGCCATTATCTCCAAGGGTGACCATCCCTCCATCCTTAGCATCAAGCGTGATGAATTGTGATTCATCACCAGTCATGTGTCTCGAGCATCCGCTGTCAAGATACCATTTCCTGTTTCCTTCTTGGGATGCTAGACACACCTGCAAGCAAAGGTCACGTTTCTGTCTTAGGTACCCAAGCTTTCTTGGGTCCTTTCAGGTTAGTCAGTATGGTTCCTTTTGGAACCCATATTTTCTTTGTATTTGCATATTTGTTAATAAGACATGTGTATGATTTATGTCCTATTCTTCCACATTTAAAACAAGTAATATTTGTAGACTTGTTACTTGAATAATTTACATAAATATCCTTCAGAAATTTTTGTTTCTTCAGGGGTTTATAACCAAGTCCAGCCTTATCATATATAGCTTTCTGATTTTCAAGGATCATATTTAGTTTGTTTGAACTTAAGGTGAACTTATCTACTATAGATTTCAGCTTGTTCATTTCATCCTTTAAGTTTTGATTTTCTTGAATCAAGGTGAATTTTTCAATTGAAAGATTTTCAGCTTATTTCACTAAGGACTGATTTTTCAATTTCAGCTCTTTGTTTTTCTTCCCTAGTTTCTTTAATTCATCAATTGAATCATAAAATGCTTCATGCAATTCTTCAAAAGTAAATTCACTAGTGGATTCAGAAGTTACCTCATTTTCATGTGCCATCAGGCACAGATTGGCTTGTTCTGTTGAGGTTTCCTCGTCGGAGCTTGAGTCATCACTCGCACTCCAGGTCGCCATCATTGCCTTCTTTTTGAACTTCTTTGGACCTTTCTTCAATTGTGGACATTCGGATCTGAAATGTCCTGGCTTCTTGCACTCGTAGCATATAGGGGGTTGATCTTTCTCCTTTTCTTTGCTTTGATCCCCTTTTGTGAATTTTTTTCTCATCCCCTGTTTCCTTTTTCTTAGAAACTTCTTAAATTTCCGGGTGATGAGAGCCATCTCTTCATCCTGATCTTCGTCTTCAGAGTCATCCGTTTCATAATCAGGCGAAGTTGTGGATTTGAGGGCAATGGTTCTTTTCTTTTTGACTTCATCCTCTTGATGTTGCTTCATGCTAAGTTCATGAGTCATCAAGGATCCAAGAAGCTCTTCTAGAGGTAGAGTGTTGAAGTCTTTTGCTTCTTGGATGGCAGTCACCTTGGCTTCCCAAGTTCTTGGCAGTGACCTGAGAATCTTCCTTACAAGTTCACTGTTAGTATAAGATTTGCCAAGACTCTTTAAACCATTGATTATATCAGTAAAATGAGTAAACATAGCAGTTATGGACTCATCATGCTCTATTTTGAACAATTCATATTTATGTACAAGCATGTTTATTTTAGACTCTTTTACTTGATTTGTTCCCTCATGGGTGACTTCTAACCTATCCCATATTTCTTTAGCAGATGCACAAGTAGAAATGCGATTGAATTCACTAGCATCTAGTGCACAATAAAGAACATTCATGGCTTTGGCATTTAATTGTGCCAATTTCTTGTCAACCTCATCCCATTCTTTCTCGGATTTGGTTGATTCCTCACCATCTATAATCTTGGTGGGTGTGTGAGGACCATTCACTATGATACTCCACATATCATAGTCGAGTGCTTGTATGAAAATCTTCATCCGAGCTTTCCAATAGGTGTAATTAGATCCATTGAAAAGTGGAGGTCGGTTTGTTGACTGCCCCTCGGCTAGAGAAGTACCAACATGGGTTGCCATAGATCTTTGGCTCTTTGATTATTAGATCAAAGAAGGGCTAGAGCACCGGCTCTGATACCACTTGTTGCCCAGCTATGCAACCCAAGAGGGGGGGGTGAATTGGGTTTCTAAAAATTTTAAGCCCAACAGATTACTTATGAAGATCAAAACAAAGACTTTAATTCAATATTATTTACCTAAAGTAGGAATGCAAGAATATAATAAAGAAATAAAGTGAAGCGATAAAGCACACG